>NC_045450.1:4883802-4944345 GCF_002776525.5 Piliocolobus tephrosceles | reverse complement strand
GGGAGGGGGTGGTGGGGGGGGGGCGGGAGCCGGGCCACTGCCCCCGGGCGGGGGCGAGAGAGAGACCCCCTAAAAAAAAAAAAAAAAAAAAAAAAAAAATTGGAGGCTGACCCCTGCCAGGCGCTCTTTGTGGCTTTAGTGACGTTGCCCTACGGGAACAGCCCAAGTACCTCAAAGGCTCTGTGGGCAGCTCCTGCTCAGAGCACGGGGCCAGGGACAGCCAGAGGATGGGGTGCTGGTAGGGGCACAGCCCCCACCCACCAGGCACCCCACCCATCTCCCCTCGGCTTCTGCCCGCAGCATCTCTAACAAGGAGCTTTCGGAGCTGATCGAGCAGCTGCAGAAGAATGCCGACCAGGTGGAGAAGAACATCGTGGACACGGAGGCCAAGATGCAGAGTGTGAGTGCCCCGTTCCCACCCGCGTGCCCCGGTGCTACCAGCCCCGTTCAGGACCGGGGTCTGTTCGGAATCAGTGATTGTCACCCAGGGGTGATTCTGGCCCCGAGGGAACATGCAGAGACATTTTGGTTTTCACTGCCTGGAAGGAAGGTGCTCCTGGCGTCGGTTGGGGAGGGGAGACGGGGATGCTGCTGATCACCCTACCATGCAGTGTAGGGCAGGGGTGCCGAGGTCAGGAAGCCCTGCTCTGCGAGAGGAGCCTGGCCATTGCTGTTAATACCAGTACCTGCTGGATACTAAGTTCCTCCCACTTCCTGGGCCCTGTACAAAGCATCTCCTGCCTGGAGGACTGCCATGGGGTCAGGCTCTAGGGAAGCAGCCCAGCCTTGTCCTTGCTGGGTGACCTTGGGCAAGCGAGTCTTTGCACCTCCCCATGAATGGGATTCTCTCTCACCGGGCAGGAGTGATTTTTCCCACCTGGCGGGGTGGTTGTAAAGATTAAATAGATTATTCAGGTACAGTGCAGAGCTACTCTCATCAATATCAGTCTCACTGCTCGTCCTGCTGCTGCCAGCACTCAGGGTGCAGGGCTTCCTCCGCCGTTTTTTGTTTTTTTTTTTGAGACGGAGTCTCGCTCTGTCACCCAGGCTGGAGTGCAGTGGCCGGATCTCAGCTCACTGCAAGCTCCGCCTCCCGGGTTTACGCCATTCTCCTGCCTCAGCCTCCCGAGTAGCTGGGACTACAGGCGCCCGCCAACACGCCCGGCTAATGTTTTGTATTTTAGTAGAGACGGGGTTTCACCGTGTTAGCCAGGATGGTCTCGATCTCCTGACCTTGTGATCCGCCCGCCTCGGCCTCCCAAAGTGCTGGGATTACAGGCTTGAGCCACCGCACCCGGCCCCTCCTCCGCCGTTTTTGGAGAAGAGAGAGAAAATAGCTAGGTAAAATCACTTTCCCCGCTCTGTGCCTCAGTTTCCCCTTCTGTAACATGGGGATAACTGCCCGGTGGACTCAACGGCACGAAGCCTCTGTACCCTGCGGGACTCATAAGCCTCTGGAGTGGTCACCTCTTCGAACCTTCCACCAGCGTCAGCCTGGTGCGATTGGGTTGATGCCCGTTTTGTACTGGAGCAGTTGAGGTTCAGAATGGACTGAGGTGATGAGTCAGTGACAGAGATGGTGCCAGCATCGGCCCAGAGGTGGAGTTACCAGATTTAGCAAATAAAATACAAGATGCCCAGTTACATTTGAATTTCAGAACACAAATCATGTCTTAGTAACAGGAAAGCCCATGTATTATTAGGGAAAGGCTTATGTTTATCTGAAATTCAAGTGTAACTGGTGATCTGTATTTCATCTGGCGTCCCTATGCGGGAGATGACTGAGAGGTGGGACCAGGCCACGTGCGTAATGACTCACGCCGCTGTAATCCCAGTACTTTGGTAGGCCGAGGTGGGCAGATCACTTGAGGTCAGGAGTTTGAGACTAGATTGGCCAATATGGTGAAACCTCATCTCTACTAAAAGTACAAAAATTAGCTGGGCGTGGTGGTGCACACCTATAATCCCAGCTACTCAGGAGGCTAAGGCAGGAGAATCGCTTGAACCTGGGAGGCGGAGGTTGCAGTGAGCCAAGATCATGCCACTGCACTCCAGCCTGGGCAACAGAACAAGACTCTGTCTTGAAAACAACAACAACAACAAAGAAAGCTGGGACCAGAGGAGTGGGAGGCTGAAGGTGGGGAGGTCAGGAGGGAGGACAGGGTCTGCCCAGGCCCAGCCATAGTTGTCCAACCCCCTGGCTGCCCTTGATGGCCCAGTTGCCCACCCTCTGAAGGCCTGTCCACAGCAGCCAAGAGACCCAAGGTGGTGGGTGGGCTGGGGTGGGCACAGTCCACGGGGGTGCAGGGGGCAGGTAAGTGGACACTGTTCTCTGCCACCAGCTGTCCCCTGCAGCGGCCCCAGGAGTGGGCTTGCCCTGGCCTCCTTCCTGGGGTCCCGCCCTCCATGTCCTCCTGGGCCTCCACCTCCTGCCTCCCTGGCCTCTACCTGGCCACCTCACACCTGTTCCCTCCTGTCAGTTCCCTTTGTCATTTGCAGTTTCATCCCCTGCCATCTGAGGCCCCCTCTGGTGGTGGATTTTTTCTTTCTTAAATGAAAAACATCTTTTGGGGGTGTGTCTCTTTTTTCCTCATAGTAAAAATAATATGTGTTCGTCACACACATTTCAGGACGGATAAACAAGCATAACAAAGTAAATTAAAATCATGAGCCAGGCACAGTGGCTCGCGCCTGTAATCTCAGCACTTTGGGAGGCCTTGGCAGGCAGATCACCTGAGCCCAGGAGTTTGAGACAAGCCTGAGCAACGTGGTGAAACCTCGTCTCTACAAAAAATATGAAAAATTTGCAAGGTGTGGTGGTGTGTGTGCCTGTAGTCCCAGCTCCTTGGGAGGCTGAGGTGGGAGGCTCACTTAAGCCCAGGAGGTTGAGGCTGCAGTGAGCTGAGATCACACCACTGCACTCCAGTCTGGGCAGCAGAGGTAGACCCTGCCTCAGTCAATCAATCAGTCAGTCAATAAACTCAATTATGTAGAATTCCACCACCAGAGGTATCTATTGGCTGTTAACATATTGGTGTATATCTGACCTTTGTGTGTGTGTGAGAGAGAGAGAGGGAGAAAGAAGGAAGAGGGTTTAACCTTCTCGTTTTATTTCCCTGGAGTAATGACTTGAAATAGGTAATTTTGAACCATTTTTGTTTTATTTTTTGCAGAGACAGAGGTCCTTGCTATGTTGTCCAGGCTGGTCTGGAACTCCTGGCCTCAATCCATCCTCCTGCCTCCGCTTCCCAAAGTGCTGGGATTACAGGCGTGAGTCACTGTGTGCTTGGCCTGAACTATTTTTTCTTTCTTTCTTTTTTTTTTTTTTTTTTTGAGACAGTCTCACTCTGTCGCCCAGGCTGGAGTGCAGTTGTGCTATCTCGGCTCACTGCAACCTCCGTCTCCCGGGTGCAAGCGATTCTTCTGCCTCAGCCTCCCAAGTAGTTGGGACTACAGGCATGCACCACCACGCCCAGCTAATTTATTTATTTATTTGCTTATTTTCAGTAGAGATAGGGTTTCACCATATTGGCCAGGCTGGTCTCGAACTCCTGTCCGCGTGATCCGCCCACCTTGGCCTCCCAAAGTGCTGGGATTACAGGTGTGAGCCACTGTGCCTGGCCTATTTTTTTTAACTTCAACTGAACTCACTTGAAAAAAGAAGCTAGGCTTTGAAGACTACCTGGGTCACACAATCTTTTTCTTGTTTTCTTTTTGCTAAAGATACTACTATTTATTTCATTTCCCAGAAGTGCTCTTGAATTTCCCATTTTTTTTAATTGAGGGGAGATTCACGTAACATAAAATTAACCGTGTAGTGTGTGCAGTTCAGTGGCATTGAGTACATTCCCAACGTTACACAACCATCACCTCGATCTAGTTCCCAAACATTTCCCTTATCCCAGAGGGAAACCCCACACCCTTAACAGTGACTCCCCGCCTCCCCTTTTCCCCGGCAGCCACTCATCTGATTTCTGTCTCTGTGGATTTATTTATTCTGGATATTTCACAGAAACAGAATCATACGCTGCATCACACGTTTATTCAAATGCTAAACAGGCAGAAAACCGTACAGTGAACACCCATATCCAGCCACCCAATACGCCCAATAATGTCTGCTGAACTGGTTTTATCACGCATCTGTATGTGTGTGTGTGTGTGTGTGTGTGTGTGTGAGAGAGATTTATTAGATATATCAGTCCCTATAATTTTTTATTTTATTTTTTTATTGAGACAGGGTCTTGCTCTGTCACCCAGGCTGGAGTGCAGTGATGCAATCATGACTCACTGAAGCCTCAGCCTCTTCGGCTCAAGCAGTCCTCCCACCTCAAGCTCCCAAGTAGCTGGGACTACAGGTGCATGCTACTATGCCTGGCTAATTTTTGTATTTTTTTTTTTTTTTTTTTTTTTTAGAGATAGGGTCTCACTATGTTTCCCAGGCTGGTCTCCAACTCCTGAGCTCAAGCAATCCTCTAGCCTGGGCTTCCCAGAGTGCTGGGATTATAGGCGTGAGCCACTGCACCTGGCCCCTGTGACTTAAAAAAACTTTTTTAAATAACTTATATAAACTGTAGAGAAGTGTCTACATTCGAAGACTTCATCTGGGTGAATTTTTGCATCAGTAGATACCCAGATAACCACTGTCTGGGGCAAGATGGATAACACTGTCTAGAAAGCCCCCTGGCCATCTCCCCAGTTGATATCCCTCAGAGGTCAACCCTATGCTAATCTCTCTCACCATCAGTCAGTTCTGCCTGCCTTTGACCTTCTGAACACTAGCCTCCCTCAGCTAGTGTTCACTTTCTCTCTCAGCCAGTGTTTTGAGAGAACTTGCATTCCCACTGGGCACCTTCATGAATTAGGCAATGATTAATGGACTTCCTCCTTTTGCAAAATTAATCTTTGATCTGCAGCTCAGGGAAGCCGGTGATAACGGAGTGAATAAAATTCCACTCCAAGTCAAGAAGCTGATGTTTTGTTGTAATTAACACACACCAGCCTACCCCAGGGTTCCAGTGGCTTTTTGGATTGGTTGGTTTGTTTGAGGTAGGGTCTCGCTCTGTCGCCAAGGCTGGAGTGCAGTGGTGCAGTCTTAGCTCACCGCAGCCTTGAACTCCTGGACTCAGATGATTCTCCTGCTCCAGCTTCCTGAGTAGCTAGGACTATAGGTGCATGCCATCACACCCAGCTACCTTTTAAAAATATTTTTTAAGAAATGGGGTCTCACTCTATTGCCCAGGCTGGTCTTGCACTCATGGGCTCAAGCAGTCCTCCCACCTCAGCCTCCCAAAGTGTTAAGATTACAGGTATGAGCCACTGTGCCTGGCCTCCATTGGCTTTTCGAGACATCAGTCTCACCTCCAGTCCCCTGGGGAGCCAGGCCTGTTCAGCCTTCAGCCCTTCCAGACTTAGCCAGGCAAAGACACTCTTGACACATTTTCTTCCTCCAAGAGGAAGCCAAGTCTTTACTTCATACCAGGCACCACGTCGCCCCTGTGTATTTCTTATTTTTCTTCCTTTGGCGTTTTCTTTTTTTAAAAAAACTTCATGGAGACATATTTCACTTTAAAAATGCTCCCACTGTCAGTGTGCAAGTTAATGATTTTGAGGCCGGGCGCGGTGGCTCAAGCCTGTAATCCCAGCACTTTGGGAGGCCGAGACGGGCGGATCACGAGGTCAGGAGATCGAGACCATCCTGGCTAACAGGGTGAAACCCCGTCTCTACTAAAAATACAAAAAACTAGCCGGGCGAGGTGGCGGGTGCCTGTAGTCCCAGCTACTCGGGAGGCTGAGGCAGGAGAATGACGTAAACCCGGGAGGCGGAGCTTGCAGTGAGCTGAGATCCGGCCACTGCACTCCAGCCCGGGGGACAGAGCGAGACTCCGTCTCAAAAAAAAAAATGATTTTGAGGAACTTTAGCAAGGGATGGAGCCACGCCCAAGAATCAGTTTCAGAATATTTTCATCCCGCGCAAGATCTCTTGTGCCTATTTACGGTTAATACCTCTTCCCAGCCCTGCTGCAGGCAACCGCTAAGAGACAGAGACTTTCTGTCTCTCTGAACTTGCCTGTTCAGGACACTTCACATCAGTGGATCCCACACCATGTGGACTCTGTCGGGCTTCTTTCCCTTCGAATCACGTCTTCCAGGCTCGTTCAGATGGAGCACAGTCCGTAGTTCCTGCTCTTTGTTACGAAGTGGTATTTCTCAGTTCACTTCACAAAGTGGGTATTTTCCTTACGCCCACTGTAGAGATGGGAATGCTGAGACCCAGCTAGGGGAAGGGACCGGGGGCCGCCTCTGAGTGCCCCGGCGTCAGCCAACCTGCACTTAGTCCCCACACTGACATGTCACTGCCTCCCCTGTGGGACTAGGGGTGCCTCAGGGATTCATCCCCAGGACCTGGCATGGTGCAGACTCACGGCCAGGCTTCTCGGATACTGACACAGCGAATTAACCCGCTGTGTTTAGAAACCTACTGTCCCGGCTGCCATCCATTGCTCTTCCCTACACGAACAGAAGCCCTGTACTCATCAGCAACCGTCGATGGGCCCTCTCAGATATCCCCCCCGCTCTGTTCCTTCTTGCTGGTGCCACCTCTCTGTCACCTGGCTGCTGCCATAGACCACTGCCTGCCCTCCCAGCCCACACCCTTGCTGCTGATGTCCTCTCTCAGCAGAGCCCATGGAGGCATCGCCTTAAAGCACAAATGGAGCTGTGCGGGATCCCTCCTTGCAGCTGTTCTGTGCTCTGGCCCTCCCCGCCTGCCCTGTTTCTTCCCTATCCACAGCGGCCTTTTCACTACGGCTCAGTCGTTGCTCGCTCTTTCCTGCCCCAGGACCTTTGCACAGGCTGTCCCTGTGCCTGGAACACCTGTCCCTTTCATCCTTTGTTCTTAGCTTGTGTCTCCGCTGCAGAGAGGCTTCCCTGACCACCAGAGCTGAAGTAGGTCCGCTCGTTCTGCCTCTGGGGCGTTTCTTTCGTAAACACTGACTTGGAGGGACTTGCAGTCACCTCCGTGAGGCTCATCCTTTGGCCTTCCTGGTGGCCTCGCAGACTGGGCTGTGAGTGCTGGGCAGGGAGGCCGTGTCTCTTCCGTTCACAGCTGTGTCCCACCACCTAGCATACAGTAGGCACTTGAGCTCTGTTTGCTGGGTGGCTGGAGGACAGGCTGGACGGGCGTAAGGAAAATATCCGCTTTGCAAAGTGAACTGAGAAATACCACGTAGCAGCAAAGAGATGGAACTACTGACCACGCTCCCTCTGGACAAGCCCAGAAGATGTTATTCAAAGGGAAAGAAGGGGAGCACCTTGCTGATCCCTTTCTTTCCACCCTTCCCATTGCCACCGTGCCCGCTCTCGGCTTCTGTCCATTGTCCCTCTCTCATGGCCCTCACAGGATCTGGCTCGGCTGCAGGGGGGACGGCAGCCTGAGCACCGGGACGTGACCCTGCAGAAGGTGTTGGACTCCGAGAAGCTGCTCTATGTGCTGGAGGCGGACGCGGCCATTGCCAAGCACATGAAGCACCCACAGGGGGACATGATTGCTGAGGAGTAGGTCCCTTCGGCTTCTTATCCCAGGGGAGCCACTGGGGGCTGTGGGCCAGGGCAGGGGTCCTGTTCAGCATTTGGGAGCCCGAGTCAGGGGTCATCAAGGGCTAACTAGGTGCCAGGCACGTGCCGAAGGCTTCACACGATCCTCTTTTTTTTTTTTTTTTTTTTTTTTGAGACAGAGTTTTGCTCTTGTTGCCCACGCTGGAGTGCAATGGTGTAATCTCGGCTCACCGCAACCTCTCCCTCCACGGTTCAAGCAATTCTCCTGCCTCAGCCTCCCAAGTAGCTGGAATTACAGGCGTGCACCACCACGCCCGGCTAATTTTTGTATTTTTAGTAGAGACAGGGTTTCTGCGTGTTGGTCAGGCTGGTCTCAAACTCCAGACCTCAGGTGATCCGCCCGCCTCGGCCTCCCAAAGTGCTGGGATTATAGGTGTGAGCCACCTCGCCCGGCCTCACGTGATCCTCTTGATGACCCTGTTTTACAGTTGGGGAAACCGGGGCTCAGGGAGTTGATATCCCTTGTTCTGGAGCCACCAGGCTGACCTGTGAGCTTTTGAGCGAGCTCTCCCGCTGCCTGGTGCCCTGTCCCTGGCTTCCTTGGCTCACAACTCCCGGTTCAGTTTATCCTGGATGGATCAAACTCCCTGACTCCTGCCTTGTCCCGTGCCCCACCTCCACCCCGGCAAGGGCAGGGCTCTCTCGGTGCCCCACGACCCTCGGCACTTGTCCTTGGCGTGGCATGCACCACCCCGTGGGCCCTGCTGGGTGGCAGATTCCAGAAAACAAGATCCTTCCTGCTTATTCCAGAACCTTCTATGGTTCTGGGCACATAGTAGGCTCTCAGGAAACTCTGATGGGGGAAGGAAGGTTGATGGAAAGTGGGTGGGGCCAGGCACGGTGACGCATGTCTATAATCCCAGCACTTTGGGAGGCCGAAGCAGGCAGATCACCTGAGGTCGGGAGTTTGAGACCAGACTGACCAACATGGTGAAACCCTGTCTCTAATAAAAATACAAAATTAACCAGGTGAGGTGGCGCATGCCTGTCATCCCAGCTACTCCAGAGGCTGAGGCAGGATAATCGCTTGAAACCGGGAGGTGGAGGTTGCCATGAGCTGAGATCGTGCCACTGCACTCCAGCCTGGGTGACAGAGCAAGACTCTGTCTCAAAAAAAAAAAAAAAGAAAGAAAGAAAGAAAGAAAGTACGTGGGAGGAGGGGTGACAGGATGCCCTGATTGTCTGGAACCAAAGGCCATGGTCACTGTGTCCTTCCGGACACTGAGGCCAGGGTTTGGGTGGGAGGCCCCTTGTGGGGTACAGGCAGTGCCAACCAGCCCCACTAAGCGGGCAGCCTCTCTCCCATCAGTATCCGCCAGCTGAAGGAGCGCGTGACCAACCTGCGCGGGAAACACAAGCAGATCTACAGCCTGGCGGCAAAGGAAGTGGACCCACAAGTCAACTGGGCGGCGCTGGTGGAGGAGAAGCTGGTATGGCCTGGACTGGGCCGCCGGCTGCAGGGCTTCAGCTGGGGAGGGGGCCATGCGTGTGCAGGGAGAGCCTCACCGTGTAATGGGCATCCTGGGTCTTACCAGGGAGACAGCCGTGGTCCTGGTGATTTTCCAGTGTGCCTGTGAGAGGAGCGAGGCTCAGAGAAGTGCAACGCCAAGGCAGGGTCACACAGCTCGAGCGGTGGAGATTTGGACTCTGTCCCATCAGCCACACCTCACTGCTGCTCCTGAGTCCCACTTTCCAGCCCTGGCATGTTGGGGTCCTGGTGACATTTTGTGGGCAGGCTGGGGCAGGAGGGGCCAGACTTCTGGCCTGTCGCTCCCTTTCCTGGCCCCCGCCACAGAGAAGCATGCAGCCACTGCAGCTAGGTGTCCCAGGTTCGAGCCTCAGCTTCCCCAATTTTATTTATTTATTTATTTAATCATTCATTCATTCATTCATGAGACAAGGTCTCACTCCGTCGCCCAGGCTAGAGTGCAGTGGCATGATCATGGCTCACTGCAACCTCAATTTCCCAGGCTTAGGTGATCCTCCCACCTCAGCCTCCCAAGTAGCTGGAATTACAGGTGCGCGCCACCACACCTGGCTAATTTTTTGTATTTTTATAGAGACGAGGCTTTGCCACATTGGCCAGGCTTGTCTCAAACTCCTGAGCTTCCCCAATTTTATTATTTATTTATTTATTTATTTATTTTTGAGACAAGGTCTTACTCTGTCTCCCAGGCTGGAGTGCAGTGGCATGATCACGGCTCACTGCAGCCTCAACTTTCCAAGCTTAGGTGATCCTCCCACCTCAGCGTCTCAAGTAGCTGGGATTACAGGTGCATGCCACCACACCTGGCTAATTTTTTCTATTTTTGTAGAGATGGGGCTTTGCCACATTGGCCAGGCTGGTCTCCAACTCCTGGGTTTAAGTGATCCGCCCCCCTTGGCCTCCCAAAGTGCCGGGATGACAGGTATCAGCCACCATGCCTGGCCAGCTTGTCCACTATTAGTGGCATGACCCTGGGCAGGTGACTTGTCCTCACTCAGCCTCTGTGTCCTCATCTGAGAGATGGAACAGTAACCATGTGGACCTCTGAGGCTCTGTGAGATGAAAGATGACACCGGTCAGTGCTCAGCAAACGGAACTTCAGGGTTGAAGGTGTGGCCGGCATCTCCCTGTGGCTCTGCGAGGCCCCATGAAAAAGAGAGCACCATCATGCCCACCCGAGGCTCCTGGGGTGGCCGCACATCCCCAGCCCTTAGCCCACCCTCTCCCTATTGCTTCTCTGCCCTCCCGGCCAGGACAAGCTGAGCAGCCAGGGCTTTGGGACTGACCTGCTGCTGGTGGACCACCAAGTAGAAGAGCATAACATCTTCCACAACGAGGTCAAGGCCATCGGGCCCCACCTGGCCAAGGACGGGGTCAAGGTGGGGCGTGTGCTGGTGTGGTGGGGACCCAGGGATGGAGGGGGCCGCGCCTGCGTCCTGGCCCTGACCCGTGCCCTCGGCTCTGTCCTCAGGAGCAGAACAGCGAACTTCGGGCCAAGTACCAGAAACTGCTGGTGAGGAGCTCCCTGGGGGAAAGGCATCGTGGGGAGAGGAGAGGATGGGAAGCTTGGAGTCGGCGGGGACAAGGATGTATTCTTTTAAAAATGACACAGGCAGCTGGGCATGGTGGCTTGGGCCTATCATGCTAGCGCTTTGGGAGGCAGAAGCAGGAGGATCACTTGAGCCCAGGAGTTTGAGACCAACCTGGGCAACATAATGAGACTCCATCTCTACAAAAAATGTAACAGTTAGCGGGGCTTGGTGGCATGCTGTGGTCCCAGCTACTTGGGAGGCTGAAGTGGGAAGATCGTTTGAGTCCAGGAGGCGGAGGCTGCAATGAGCTGAGATCATGCCACTCCACTCCAGCCTGGGAAACGGAGCAAAACCCTGTCTTTAAAAAAAAAAAAAAAAGAAAAGCATGCAGTGAACGTTTCAATCAGGAGAGGGGCTGAGGTGGGAAGACACGTGCCCCAGCCTCCTCCTGAGCGACTGCCAGGTTTACCCTGGTTGCTCAGGGAAAAGCCTAATAGACCCCAAGGGTACAGCCTGTCCTGCTTATTTCTTTATTAAGTATCTGCTGTGTGCCAAGTAGGATGCCACTTGCTTTCTTTACAAAAGCTTTCCATTTTCCTTTCCAAACCTTTAAAGGATGCATTGTTTTAAAAATTGCGTGTGTGTTACGCAAATACTTTCTTGTTGCGGATGTTTCAGACATCTCAGAGAATGCAGAGGCAGCACTGTGTCGCTGCAAGGAGCCATGCTGCCTCTGCTCCTTAGTGTTACTGGTGCCACCTTCAGCGAGTTACTTAGCCTCTGTGAGCCTCAGTTTCCTCATCTGTGAAATGGAGGTCCTACCTGTTCCTGTCTCACAGGGTCGCTTTGAGGATGAAATGAGTCAATGTTGCAGAAGTTCGTAGCGCAGTGCTGGCTCGCAGAGGGCCCCATGTACCAAAATGCAAACATCCCTCCTTTCTCTTGCACCCCCGCTTCTCAGACGTAAAGTGGTGCTTTCCTTCCAGCCCTCTGTAAGACGATGGTGATAAAGATCGAAGTAGAAGCTATAGTTACTGATATTTGTTGAGCACCAACTAACTATATGCCAGTCTCTGTGCACTGTGAGGTCAGGACTTTGATCATCCCCATTTACAGATGGGCAAACTAAGTCTTCACAAAAATGTCAGTTCCGCAAGGGTGTCTGCTGGCAGTGTCATTCACTGCTGTATACCCAGTGCCTGGAGCCGTGTCCAGCGCGTAGGAGATGCTCAATCGACATTTGCTGAATGAATGAATGAGTTTCAGGGGGTCAGGTGACTTGTCTAAGGGGGCCTGGCCTGGAAGTGGCTAAGCTGGGCTTGTCCTCAGGCCGGCCATAGCTGGGCCCTGCAGGAGGTGGGGAAGGAAGCGAGCAGTGGCAGTGGGCTGAGGACGCAGCCCTGTGCTTGCCCCGGCCCCTTCAGGCAGCATCACAGGCCCGGCAGCAGCACCTGAGTTCACTGCAGGACTACATGCAGCGCTGCACCAACGAGCTGTACTGGCTAGACCAGCAGGCCAAGGGCCGCATGCAGTACGACTGGAGTGACCGCAACCTCGACTATCCCAGCCGCCGGCGCCAGTACGAGGTGGGCGCTGGGGGCCTGGGGCGTCAGGGAGGAGGCAGCCCTGGAGGGAGCACAGGCCCGTCAGGCCGGGCACTGAGGCCCCTCCACTGCCCCCCACTGCAGAATTTCATCAACCGGAACCTGGAGGCCAAAGAGGAGAGAATCAACAAACTGCACAGCGAGGGTGACCAGCTGCTGGCAGCCGATCACCCCGGGAGGAACTCCATTGAGGTGTGTGCACCCCAAGACCAGACACTTCCTCCAGGATGGCTTCTGGCTGGCCTCTGCCTGTGGGTCGCCTGGAGCTCAGGCAGACCCCGGAGCTGGGGGTCCTGCAAGCTGCATCTTGTGTCTGTCTGTCTGTATCTTGCTGTGTCTTGACTCTGATCCATTGACACCTCTGCCCTGAGCCCCTGGACTTCAGAAGCCCCTGTGGGGCATCAGTTTCCTAGAGTTGCTGCAACAAGTGAAAACAAACTCAGTGGCTTTGAACAACAGAAATTCGTGCTGTCAGAGGTCTGTGGGCTGTAAGTGTGAAATTAAGGTGTCTTAGGGCTTCATTCCCTCTGGAAGCTCCAGGACATGTACCTTCCTTGCTCTTCCAGCTTCTAGGGGTTGCCAGCAGCCCTTGGCTTGTGGCTGTATCATTTCAGTCCCTTCCTCCATCTTCACACGGCTTTCTCTCCCCATGTCTCCCTGTGTCCTCTCTTCTTATAAGGATGCCAGTCAATGGATTTAGGGCTCACCCTAATTTCAGAATCCTTAACTAATGACATCTGCAAAGATCCTATTCCCAAATAAGGTCGCATTCTTCCCAACCCCCACAATGTCCCCGCCAACCCCACCTGAGATGGAGTTTTGCTCTTGTTGCACAGGCTGGAATGCACTGGTGCGATCTCGGCTCACTGCAACCTCCGCCTCCCAGGTTCAGGGGATTCTCCTGCCTTATCCTCCTGAGTAGCTGGGACTGCAGGTGCACGCCACCACACCCAGCTAATTTTTGTATTTTTAGTAGAGACGGGGCCTCATCATGTGGGCCAGGCTAGTCCCGAACTCCTGACCTCAGGTGATCCACCCGCCTTGGCCTCCCAAACTGCTGCGATTACAGGCATCAGCCACCACGTCTGGCTAGGGACATGGATTTGGTGGACACTGTTTGGTCCATGACAGTGCCTTTATGCAGATTTGCTGAAGGCACCACTTTAGGCAGACACAGCCCCCACTTGCCCCTTGTGCACCGCACAGCCTGGGCATCCATACGTGGCATCCCTGTTTGGCTCCCTGACATGACCCCTCTCTCCTCCTCCCACCTCTGAGCAGAAATTGGCTACCTCTGTGGTAGCCACACCCAGAGGATGCCAGATGCCTCCCTCCCCCACCGTGCCCTAGCCCAGTATCCCAGTGGTCCCTCCCTTGGTGTCTGCAGTACCTGCCCAATGGTGACCAGCCCCTCCTTCCGGCAGGCACACATGGAGGCTGTGCACGCAGACTGGAAGGAGTACCTGAACCTGCTCATCTGCGAGGAGAGTCACCTCAAGTACATGGAGGACTACCACCAGGTACCTACCTCTCCTGGGAGTGCCCCCAGCACCAGTGGTGCTACTCTCTGAGAGCGCTCAGTGCCTGCTTGGCTCATGTGTGGCCTCGTGCTGCTTGGTCCAGGAGCCTTGCGGGGCTGCCATCCCAGGCCTGCAGCACCCATGCTTCTGATGGCGTGTGTAGACATGTCCCAAGCTTGCCAGCCCCTGTCCATCCTCCCTGGGGACCAGGGCCAGAGTCTGATTCCCCAGGTCACATGGGGTCTAGGGTGAGTGTGTGGGGTTTATAATCTTGGTAGAATCTATAATACGCATGCAGATACATAAAACAAAATTTGTTTTTTGTTTTGTTTTTGTTTTTGTTTTTGAGAGAGTCTCCCCCTGTCACCCAGGCTGGAGTGCAGTGGTGTGATCTCGGCTCACTGCAACCTCCGCGTCCTGGGTTCCAGCGATTCTCCTACCTCAGCCTCCTGAACAGTTGGGATTACAAGTGTACATCAACACACCCAGCTAATTTTTGTATTTTCAGTAAAGGCGGGGTTTCACCATGTTGGTCAAGCTGGTCTCGAACTCCTGACCTCAGGTGATTCGCCTGCCTCGGCCTCCCAAAGTGCACCCTGAGGCCCTGGCTCTGGCTGGATTACAGGAGTGAGCCATCGCACCTGGCCAGTTTGCCCTTTTTAAGTGTACAATTCAGTGGCATTCATTGCATTCACAATATTATGCAACCATCACCACCATCTACTTGCAAAACTTTCCATCACCCCAAACAGAAACCCTGTACCCTGACCAGGCACGGTGGGTCACGCCTGTAATTCCAGCACTCTGGGAAGCTGAGGCGAGTGGATCACCTGAGGTCAGGAGTTCGAGACCACCCTAGCCAACATGATGAAACCCCATCTCTACTAAAAATACAAAAGTTAGCCAGGCATAGTGGCCCATACCTGTAATCCCAGACGGGAAGCTGAGGCAGGAGAATTGCTTGAACCCAGGAGACAGAGGTTGCAGTGAGCTGAGATTGTGCCATTGTACTCCAGCCTGGGCAACAGAGCGAGACTCCGCCTCAAAAAAAAAAAAAGCAAAAAACAAAACAAAAGAAAAAAACCCTGTACTCATTAGGCAGTAAGTCTTCCATTCCCGCTGCCCCAGCCCCAGGTCACCTTTGGTCTTCTTGCTGTCTCTGTGGACTTGCCTGTTCCAGATGTTTCACATTTAGAATGAATATGAAGAATCAGTGGGATTATGCCGTCTCTGCCCTTTTGTGTCTGGCTTCTCTCACTGAGCGTGTTTTCCGGGTTCATCCGTGTTGTAGCATTTTCAGTGCTTCACTCCCTTTTATGGCGGAATCATATCCCATTGTATGGCTAGACCACTGTGTTTATCCACTCATCTGTGGCTGGACACTTGTCTGTTTCCAGAGGAATGAGAGTTCTTAAGAAGCTGCGGGTAATTCTTAGGATTGAGATGTCTGGGGAAAGCTGGATGTGGGCGACGCCGTGTCACTCCTCATTCACTGAGCTGCACGGTGGGGGCTTCAGGTCCTGTTCATGGCTGCAGCCCAGGTGCTCAGCCCAGGGGATAGCTGACAGTGACCCAAGAATTGATAGACTGAAGAACGGGCAAGAGAATTTTCGAGAACAAAAAGGGGAGGCTATTATCAAAACCTAGAAAGAAGCTATAGTAGTAAGTCTGGGTGTTCCTATTACCGAGAGAGGAATTGAATCAAAGACACCTCAAGACTTATTGGTATATCAAAGAAAATATGTCACAGAGGTGGTGGCATCTCATAGATGGGTGGGAAGGGACCTGCCTTCTCCCAGTGAGGCCCTAAGGAGCCAGCTCAGGGAGGGTGAGGCTGTCTCCACACAGAGGAGCCTCGGGCGCAGCGCATGGTCCCGTGCTGGACTCCAGGTGAACCTGAGGCGCAGCCCCACCTGGGGGATGAGCTTGAAGCCTCACACAGAAGCCCAGGTGCTTCTAGTGGTTTCCTGGCTGTGACAGAGCCACCTTCTCCCCAAGTTCCACAAAGACGTGAAGGACGCTCAGGAGCTGCTGCACAAGGTAGACTCGGACCTGAACCAGAAATACGGCCCTGACTTCAAGGACCGGTACCAGATTGAGCTGCTGCTGCGGGAGCTGGATGTGAGCGATGGCCCAGGACCCCTGCTGGCCCGGGGGGCGGGGTCCCCTCTCCACTGTGCCTACCCTCAGCCCTGGACAGACCCACCCCAAAGCACCCCACCTGCTGACCCCAGCCTCTACTAGGCGTCCTCCCACCAGGGAGAAGGCTGTTGGTCTCACCCGGGTCCCTGACCCTGTTCTCTTGAGGACCAGGAGAAGGTGCTGGACAAGTATGAGGACGTGGTGCGGGGGTTGCAGAAGCGAGGCCAGCAGGTGGTGCCCCTCAAGTACCGCCGGGAGACTCCGCTCAAGCCCATCCCCGTGGAGGCACTCTGTGACTTTGAGGGGGAGCAGGTGTGTGGGGCCAGCTCCTCTGTTCACATCACTACAAAGTCTTTGGGGTAACATGGCTGGATCTGGGGCGTCAGGCGACGTTCTCGGGAGCCTGTGCCTGTCTCCGTGGTTGGTGTCACTCTGCCAACCCTTCACCTCGTGCAGGCCGACTGGCACCCCCATGCTGCCCCCACCTTGGCTGCCCTGGCCTTGTGTTCCACCAGCTTAGCAACCCCAGTCCCACCTCAGAAGTCCCCAGCCAGGTTCTCATTGGCCCACTGAGTCACGTGTCCACCCTACACCACTCACTGTGGCCGGGGAACGCCCGTGTCCACCCTATACCAATGACTGTGGCTGGGGAATGCCAGTCTATACATTGCCCAGGTCCAAGTCACGCGTCCATCTGGAGCTTGGGAATGGAGAAGGAATGAGACCACAGGGACTGGGAATTGGGAGGGACGGTTCCCCAAAGGGAAATGGAGGTAGGTTGCTGGGCCGGCAGTCTCAACATATGTGCTCCTCCTGCATAACCCTCCCACCTCTATGGGGAGGGTCCGAGTGATGAGCCGGGGGTCCCCAGGTCCAAGAGTCCGGGGTGAGATGGCTACCGCGCTCGCAGGCCCTCAGCCCCTGCCGGGACCCTGACTGTCTGGCCTGCCCTTGCCAGGGCCTGATTTCGCGGGGCTACAGCTACACCCTGCAGAAGAACAACGGGGAGAGCTGGGAACTCATGGACAGCGCTGGGAACAAGCTGACTGCTCCGGCTGTCTGTTTCGTGATCCCCCCCACAGACCCCGAGGCCCTGGCTCTGGCTGACAGGTACACAAGGGCAAAGGCGGGAGTCTGCATGGACCAGCCCCACCCAGGGCTTCTCAGGCCCCATTCATAGCCCTGGGCATTTGGACTTAGCCTGTGGGGAGCGGGGGGTCGCTGACACTCTCCATCTGCACCCCCTTGGAGGTTCATGCAGGAGAGGGGCAGATCATGGGCCGGCTGACTTGCTGAACATGAATGTCCAGCTCTGGGCTTCGTCCAGCAAGCAGTTTCTTTCTTTTTTTTTTTTTTTTTTTTTTTTTGAGACGGAGTCTCGCTCTTTCGCCCAGGCTGGAGTGCAGCGGCCAGCCGGATCTCAGCTCACTGCAAGCTCCGCCTCCCGGGTTTACGCCATTCTCCTGCCTCAGCCTCCCTAGTAGCTGGGACTACAGGCGGCCACCACCTCGCCCGGCTAGTTTTTTGTATTTTTTTTAGCAGAGACGGGGTTTCACCGGGTTAGCCAGGATGGTCTCCATCTCCTGACCTCGTGATCCACCCGTCTCGGCCTCCCAAAGTTCTGGGATTACAGGCTTGAGCCACCGCGCCTGGCCCCAGCAAGCAGTTTCTAAGGGCCCCTGGCTCCCACACGCACTGCTCTCTGTACCTGCAGCTCCCAGCCCCTCGACTGTGGACTCAGCTGGAATAAGGGCTGCCTCCTCTTTGCTCCCAGGCACCTTCCTCCACTGCACGCACCACTTTTTATTGACTGTCATACGTGTCAGTCTCGTTGGGCTCCTTGAATTTCCTCTCTCCAGGGCCTAGTTAAGTACCTGGTGGAAGTTGGTGCCCAGGAACTCCTTGCTGAATGAGTGGATGATTCAAGGAATGCCTTCATTTATTCATTCAAGTGTTTATTGAGCACCTACTGTGTATGCTCCCTCAGAGGTAACATCTTGGTGGAGATTACTGGACAATTTTAGGTAGTAAGACGTCCTATGAAGAAGGGGGAAGGAGGAATAGTTCTGAGCCCAGGAGCACACAAAGGCCAGCACGGCAGTGCGCACTCGCTGTCTGCATCTAAGGAGCTGTCAGGTTCCTCTGGGGTGTCTGCCCAGCCAGTCTGCTGTCATGTCTCTGTGGGTGCAGGGGGTGGTGGGCTGCCCAGGTTCCCAGCTCATTTCTGTCCTCATAGCCTGGGCAGCCAGTACCGGAGCGTGCAGCAGAAGGCAGCCAGGAGCAAACGCACGCTGCAGCAGCGGTATGAGGTGCTGAAGACCGAGAACCCCGGAGGTGGGTGCCAGGGCCACTCGCCTGAGGCTCTGGGGGTGCCGGGGAGGGGCTGGACCCAGGGTATATGCTGTGGATGAGATGGCAAGGGCCTGGCAGTAGGTGGGGGGCTGGCTGCCTAGGTCCCTCCCTGGGCCTCACACCCGTGGCCCATTGTCACACCTGCCTGGGTCCTCCCTCCCTCCACAGATGCCTCTGACCTACAAGGGCGGCAGCTGCTGGCTGGCTTGGACAAGGTGGCCAGAGACCTGGACCGGCAGGAGAAGGCCATCACAGGGATCCTGCGGCCACCGCTGGAGCAAGGCCGGGCTGTGCAGGACAGTGCTGAGCGGGCCAAAGACCTCAAGGTACCTGTGGGTCAGGAGCACAGGCGGGGCCTGGGGAGCCCTGCACTGGGCCCCCTGGCTCCCTGGGGCCCCTATTCGAGGTCTTTTCCCCATGGGGTCTTGGGACATTCACTGCAGGTGTCTGACAGGGACAGCCTGCTGCATGTAACTGGGTCCCGAGTCGTGGCGGTGGCAGGGCTGCTCCCCAGTTTCCAGACCAAGGACCAGGCCGCCAGGCTCTTTCCAGACACATCCCCAGGAGAAAGAGCCAAGGCTTGCACTGCCCTGCATGGCTTGTTGATCTGACGCCTGGCACGGCACATGGGCTGTGGAATTCCACGGGACTGGGTCACCGGCTGATTTGACCGCAGACACGTTAGCTAAGAGTAGGATGGGTTGGCCCTGCTCGCAGGGCGGCGGCGAGGACAAGGTGAGCTGATGCCGGGGGCAACGTGGCAGGGCCACCACCACCCACCTCCTTTCCTACACAGTCTCCCACATCCTCAAGGCAGCCCTTTGAGGCAGGGAGTAGCACTCCAATTTCACAGAGGGGGAGCTGGGATTGGAGAAGTGCCCTAGTCCCTGATGGGGCCTCACAGTGAGGGCCGAGTCAGGGTGAGAGGATGTGGGTCTCGGGTGTAACCTGACCCCACAAGTCCCTTCCTAAGTTGCTGGGAGTCGTCACGCCCCAACCCGTGACTGGGTGGAGTCGTAGTACTCACCTCCCAGGGTTGCTGCAAAGATTATTAAACAGAAGCGTTCACATGCAGTGCTTAGAACAGCACAGGCCTGGCAGCTGCCTGGGTGCTTTTGGTGGCACCAGTCCACCGTCCACCTCAGCAGTTCCCTGGGATGCTTGTGAAAGATGCAGCCCTCAGGCTGGCGTCCAGACGCTGCATCAGAGCCCCAGAGTGTGCCAGGCCACTGTCCCTGATGTGGGAATGTGTGCCCACCCTGGCCACATCCTCGGGGAAAGGGGCTGCCCAGCTGTGTCCAAAACTGAGGGGCCCTGGTCCCCACAGAACATCACCAATGAGCTACTGCGGATTGAGCCTGAGAAGACTCGGAGCGCGGCTGAGGGCGAAGCCTTCATCCAGGCCCTCCCGGGCAGTGGCACCACACCCCTGCTGAGGACCCGGGTGGAGGACACCAACCAGAAATACGAGCGCCTGGTGCAGCTGCTGGACTTGGCCCAGGAAAAGTGGGTGGCAGACAGGCAACATGGAGGTTGGAGTGGGGTCAGGGGACCAGGTGGGTATCCCCTGATGCCTGACTGGTGTCCTCAGGGTTGATGTGGCCAACCGCCTGGAGAAGAGCCTGCAGCAGGGCTGGGAGTTGCTGGCCACACACGAGAACCATCTGAATCAGGATGACACAGTGCCCGAGAGTAGCTGCATCCTGGACAGCAAGGGGCAAGAGCTGGCGGTGAGTCTGGGGCCCGAGTCCCGGGAGTCCTTCTCTGAGCAGGTGAGGGCATCAGGCCCATCCACCCATCCCATCCGGACAGACGAGGACACCAGCATCCCGTCTCCCTGGGTTTGGAATGCCCAGTGTGCCAAACTGGGAACTGCAAATGGAGGCCCGCAGCACAAATCCGAGCTATTCACGGGATCTGTGTGACCTATGGGATTTCAGATGCCAGCATTTTAAGATCAAATATCTGCAATAGACATTGTAGTGGCACATGCCTGTAACACCAGCCATTCAGGAGGCTGGGGTGGGCTTGCTTGAGCCCCAGAGTTTAGGTCCAGCGTGGACAATGTTGCAAGCCCCATCTCTTAAAAAAAAAAAAACCACCTAACAATCCATGTTCCCAGTATCTCTTGCTGAGCAGAGCTGGCATCCTGGGCTGCAGTCCACAGGGCAAGTCACTGGGCAGAGGAGCAGCTGCCTCCTCGGCCTGCTTTCCCCTCGCAGTTGCCATGGGCCCCCTTCCCGCGTTGCCTGCCTGAGCGCAGGAAACATTCAAGTCTGTGACCCGAGGCCCCTTATTCACACTCCCATCTCACGACCCGGTTTTGCCAAGGCCTCACGGCCACTGGCAGGCTGTTCTAGTGCGGGGCCCGAGCTGCCTGCTGCAGTGTTTTTAGAAGTTAGTTTTTCGGGGCTTTGTTCATTGTAATAAAACAGAAGATGGCAGAAGTGACCCAGGTTTGAGATGGACAGAGCAAGGCTCTGGTCCCTCCTCCTTGTGGCCTTGACCACCCTCCTACAGCCAGTGGCCCGGGGGCTGTGGGGGGTATCATCGCCTGGCTCTGGAAGCTCTTGCCATAGCACTGCTGTCTCCTCCTCTGCCCGGCCAGGCCATGGCCTCTGAGTTACAGGCCCAGAAGTCCCTCCTGGGCGAGGTGGCGCAGAACTTGCAGGCAGCCAAGCAGTGCTCGAGCACACTGGCCAGCCACTTCCAGGAGCACTGCCCGGACCTGGAGCGCCAGGAGGCCGAGGTGCACAAGCTGGGCCAGCGTTTCGACAACCTGTGCCAGCAGGTGGAGCGCAGGTGAGGGGGCAGGGGGCGGTGGTCATTCTCGTTTTCTGAGAATGCGATCTAATTCCCTCTAAACAATGCTGTAGCCACGTCCCACAGACGGTGCTGTTTTTCTTTTTGGTGAGTTCGTCAGATTCTCTGACAGCCCTGTGGTCTCTCCTTTGAGTCATGATTACCTGGGTCCTGTAATCCACCATGGGCATCTCTGCAAGTCAGTGTATGTGGACTCACCTGCTTCTCCACACTCCCACCTGACATTCCCTAATTACCACCCACCCTGTGTGGGAGATACTTGGGGTATTTCTAGTTAAGTTACATTTGATTGTTTCCCACTTTTTTTTAAAAAATGAGGGCCCTGTAAGGCATCTGCTTGCTGTGGCCAAGGCCTGAATGCTTTGCCTTGGCAGGGTGCAGAGCCTACAGAGTGCCAAGGCGGCCTACGAGGACTTCCACCACGGCCGTGACCACGTGCTGCAGTTCCTAGCCAGCATCCCCAGTTACGAGCCTCAGGAGACAGACAGCCTCAGCCAGATGGAGACTAAGCTGAAGAACCAGAAGGTGAGACGGCCGCTTCTGTAGCTCCAGGCACACACTGGCTAGGGAGGGTCAGAGGTCAGCAAGCCCCTTGCTGGGGAGCGCCAAGCTTTTGGGAGGTGGAGCAGGGCAGAGGCTTGCCACAGCTGGGTCCTCCCTGGGCCTCAGCTCTCAGGCTCTCAACACCCAACCCTCTGAGAACAAGAACCGAGTGTGCCGCTCACCTCTCCCAGCTCAGTGCCTGGTGCAGAGTGGGCGCCTGGCGTGGACTGGCTATCTGAGTGAGCAGCTACAGAATGAGGAGCCACGTTTGTGGGGAAAATCCCATTTCCGAAGTTGGGACTCCGGCCTCCCCCAGGCCCAACACAGTGCCTTGGGGTGAGGGAAGAACGTGGGAAGCCAAAGGCTGAGATGCAACTCCCAGGTCCACCCCATCAGCCACATCCCCACTTTGGAAACTTTACTTTCCTCACTCATAAGCTGGGGGTCATGATGCTTACCTTCTGGCATCACTTGAAGATTAAATGAGATAATCTAAGTCAGAGAGCAGAACAGTGTCTGGTGGTCCAGACCATCAGTTAACATTTGTTTCCTAGCAGAGATAATGATCTTGGCCCTTCACAGAGCCTTAGAACTGCCTTTTATGGCCGGGTACAATGGCTCACGCCTGTAATGCCAACCTTTTGGGAGGCCGAGGCAGGCGGATCACGAGGTCAGGAGTTCAAGACCAGCCTGGCAACATAGTGAAACCCCGTCTCTACTAAAAATACAAAAAAAAAAAAAAAAAAACACTAGCCGGGTATGGTGGCAGGAGCCTGCAGTCCCAGCTACTTGGGAGGCTGAGGCAGAACTGCTTGAACCCAGGAGGCTAAGGTTGCAGTGAACTGAGACTGCGCCACTGCACTCCAGCCTGGGCAATGCAGTGAGACTCTGTCTCAAAAAAAAAAAAAAAAAAAAAAAAGCCTTTTGCACTGAACAAAAATGTACATCCAAGGGAGCCATTCATCATACTTTGTGCTACAGAGGAATAAATTCAGATTCTGAGATTTCCAGCTACTTCATCCACGTTTGCTTTTAAAATTTTTTTCCGGTTCGTTTTGATTTTTAAACTGTGTTTTACAGAACCTGCTAGATGAGATAGCAAGTAGGGAGCAGGAAGTACAGAAGATCTGTGCCAATTCCCAGCAGTACCAGCAAGCTGTAAAGGTGAGCCGGGAAACTTCTGCCTGAAGCACAAACAGCAGGGGCCTCGTTCCTCCGTCCCCTGGTCAGAGAAGCAGCAAGCACCAGCCTTGGCACATGTGGGTGGAGCTGGCCATCTGGCGGCACTGCTGGCTGCTGTGCAAACTGGCACAGGCTTTTGGGAAAATAGCATGGTACTAGACATGGAATGCCGTAAAAGGGTTTTATACTCTGAAGCAGTCAACTCTTTGGGGGAATGTATCCTTAAGGAAAAAATACAAAAAAAAAAAAAAAAAAAATTGCAGGATAAAATTGTTGCAACAGCACTAATTACAATAGCAAAACTAGTAAGCTGGAAAGGACTGGTGTCCAGTGGAAGGGGAAAGCTGCGTGAAGCAGCACACACCCCCTTGCTGGATTATAAAGTCTGCAAGCTGGTAAACATGAGAAGAGGTGGTGGCAAGGTGAGACAGGGTGATGGTACAATGTTAAAAGCAGCAGCAGCAGGTGAAAATCTCTAGGCATGTAGGAAGGTCGGGAGGGGAATTCGGGGGGTGCTTTTTCTTGTCTTATATGTTACTGAGTGATGGAGCTATGTACTGCTGAGGTATCGGTAATTCTCAAAACCTCCTGGCAATCACTACAGGGTGCAGCTGTGAGGAAGACGCATGCAGATTAAAAAACCAGCACATGGCACAGGGCCAGTCTGGGTCAGCCGGAAGGGGCACAGAAACATGTCTGTCTCTTCTCACCTGTTTTGATCTACCCTCTGCCATGTCTCTCACGCATGCAGGACTATGAGTTAGAAGCAGAAAAACTACGGTCTCTTCTCGACTTGGAGAATGGAAGGAGCAGCCACGTGAGCAAGAGAGCCAGGCTCCAATCTCCCGCCACCAAAGTGAAGGAAGAGGTGAGTTCTGTGGGCCGGGCGGCCTCGGGACTGAGGTGGAGGCCAAGCTGCCCTGCTCCCCAGGGAGCATGGTGTCACGCGCTGGCTTCAGAGATGCACACACAACAGGGAAGCCACTGAGAGCCCTCCTGCGTGCAAACAGGTTTGGTAAGAGAAGGTGAGGAACTTGTTCTAGGGCAGTGACATCGATATGCCTAGAAAGACAGCAAGGCTGGGCGCAGTGGCTCGCGCCTGTAATCCTAGCACTTTGGGAGGCCAAGGTGGGAGAACTGCTTGAGCCCCCCAGGAGTTTGAGACCAGCCTAGGCAACAAAGCAGGACCCCCTATCTACAAAAAAATTAGCCAAGAGTGGTGGTGCACACCTGCAGCTGCTTGGGAGGCTGAGGAGGGAGGATCACTTGAGCCCAGGAGTTCAAGGCTGTAGTGAGCTGCAATCACACCAGTGCACTTCAGTCTGAGTGAGAGAGATTCTGTCTTTAAAAAATAAAAACTTTTGAAAACACAGCTGAACAGAAGTGTCAGGGTCAAAGCCATGGATCTGGGAAGTTCCTCTTTTGCTCAGTAAGTAGAGTGGAGGGCTGATATTAGTCCCTTGCACACACAAGAAAGAACACTGGTGCTCAAAGTCAGTATAGTCAAGACCCTGGTCTGGATCTTCTGCCTCGAGATCCAGTTTTTTCTCCACCACTGAGACTATAGCAAGAGCTATGCCTCTACCTCCAAATTCCATTCTTCTCAAGAACCACGCCCACGCTCTCTAGCTCTCTGTTGCTTACCCTGTTGACACCTGTTTGTTGACCGCTCTCCTAAACCTCTTCTCTGCAGGAAGCAGCACTTGCCGCCAAGTTCACTGAAGTTTACGCCATTAACAGACAGAGGCTGCAGAATCTGGAGTTTGCTCTGAATCTCCTGAGACAGGTAACTGATCTTAGTAAGAAATCCTACTTCAAGCTGTGCTAACAGGTGACAATACAGACTCTGTCTCAGAGAAATGGTCTGTGAATTGATGGGAGTGTCCCCTTGCTAATCTTTCTGGGCAGGACCAGTGCAAAGACTGGCCCGAGCCAATGCTTCTACTGACATGAGAACTTACTCAACTCAATAAACATCTGCTGAAAGTGAATGCTATTTTCAGCTAGACATGGTGGCTCACACTTGTAATCCCAGCACTCTGGGAGGCCGAGGCGGGCGGATCACCTGAGGTCAGGAGTTGGAGACCAGCCTGGCCAACATGGTGAAACGCTGTCTCTACTAAAAATACAAAAATTAGCTGGGCATCATGGCGCATGCCTGTAATCCCAGCTACTCAGGAGACTGAGGCAGGAGAATTGCTTGAACCCAGAAGGTGGAGGTTGCAGGGAGCTGAGATCGTGCCACTGCACTCCAGCTGGGCAACAGAGCGAGACTCTGTCTTTTAAAAAGAGGAGATAAAAAAAAAAAAAAAGAAAGCAAAGAAAATGAATGTTATTTTCTGAAGTCCATGATATTTATGACAGCATTGTTTGTAATAGCAAGACACTGGAAGCAGTTCACTCTTCATCAGCAATGGGCTAAACTGCGGTCTGTCCAGAGAGTGGAAACTACGCTGCTGGTAAATCCTGAAGCAGTACTCTCTGTGCGGAGCTGGAATGAGCTCTGTCAGTGCAGTCAGCGGCAGGGCCCACAGCAAGAATACCATCTGTGCAGGAAAGATAAACACATGGTGCATACTACAGACAGACATGCTTGTGTGAGCACAGACAGACAGACACGCCCTAGGAAGGGGACCAGAGGTGGGAGACCATGGTTTCAGTTTAAACTCCTCCACAGCTCAAAACTGTTTTACCTAATTAAAAACACCCCAAACTAGTTGTCTGATCATTTTTGAAAGTAACCCTAGAACTCTACAACGGACATGAACTGGCGCTGAGGGAGTCCCTTGGGGATCACAGGATAGCCACTCTGACCAGCTGGGGACAGGCCCCACATGTGCTGCCAGAGCCTGGCTTTAACCTTGTCTTGTCTTCTCCATCACAGCAGCCGGAAGTCGAAGTGACCCACGAGACCCTGCAAAGGAACAGGACAGACTCTGGAGTGGAGCAGGCGTGGAAGATCAGGAAGCAACTGGATGAGGAGACTGAGCGGAGGCAGCAGCTGGAGAACGAGGTCAAGAGCACCCAGGAAGAAATCCGGACCTTGAGGAATCAGGGGCCTCAGGAATCGGTGGTGAGGAAGGAGGTGCTCAAGAAGGTGCCGGATCCCGCACTGGAGGAGAGCTTCCAGCAGCTGCAGCACACGCTGGCGGAGGAGCAGCACAAGAACCAGTTGCTGCAGGAGGAGCTGGAGGCACTGCAGCTGCAGCTGCGTGCCCTGGAGCAGGAGACCAGGGATGGGGGGCAAGAGTACGTGGTCAAGGAGGTCCTACGCATTGAGCCCGACAGGGCCCAGGCGGGTGAGGTCTTGCAGCTGCGGGAGGAGCTGGAGGCACTGAGGCGGCAGAAGGGCGCCCGGGAGGCAGAGGTGCTCCTCCTGCAGCAGCGTCTGGCCGCCCTGGCCGAGGAGAAGAGCCGGGCACAGGAGAAGGTCACCGAGAAAGAGGTGGTGAAACTGCAGAATGACCCCCAGCTGGAGGCAGAGTACCGACAGCTGCAGGAGGACCACCAGCGCCAGGGCCAGCTCAGGGAGAAGCAGGAGGAGGAGCTGAGCTTCCTCCAGGACAAGCTCAAGAGGCTGGAGAAGGAGCGGGCCATGGCCGAGGGCAAGATCACCGTCAAGGAGGTGCTCAAGGTGGAGAAGGACACAGCCACCGAGAGGGAGGTCAGCGATCTCACCCGCCAACACGAGGACGAGGCTGCCAAGGCTCGCGCTAGCCAGAGGGAGAAGACGGAGCTGCTCCGGAAGATACGGGCCTTGGAGGAGGAGAATGCCAAAGTGGTGGTGCAGGAGAAGGTGAGGGAGATCGTGCGGCCAGACCCCAAGGCGGAGAGTGAGGTGGCCAACCTCCGCCTGGAGCTTGTGGAGCAGGAGCGAAAGTACCGGGGCGCCGAGGAGCAGCTCCGGAGCTACCAGAGCGAGCTGGAGGCCCTCAGGAGGCGAGGCCCCCAGGTGGAAGTCAAAGAGGTGACTAAGGAAGTCATTAAGTACAAAACTGACCCCGAGATGGAGAAGGAGCTTCAGCGGCTCAGGGAGGAGATCGTGGACAAGACCAGACTGATTGAAAGGTGTGATTTAGAGATCTACCAGCTCAAGCAGGAAATCCAGGCCCTGAAAGACACCAAACCCCAGGTCCAGACCAAAGAGGTGGTCCAGGAGATCCTCCAATTCCAAGAAGACCCTCAAACCAAGGAGGAGGTGGAGTCTCTGAGGGCAAAGCTCTCAGAGGAGCAGAAGAAGCAAGTGGATCTGGAGAGGGAGAGGGCCTCCCAGGAAAAGCAGATCGCGCAGAAGGAGGAGGAGCTCTCGCGGGTGAAGGAAAGGGTGGTGCAGCAGGAGGTAGTCAGGTACGAGGAGGAGCCAGGCCTGCGGGCCGAGGTGAGCGCCTTTGCTGAGAGCATCGACGTGGAGCTGCGACAGATTGACAAGCTGCGGGCAGAGCTGCGGAGGCTGCAGCACCGGCGCACCGAGCTTGAGCGGCAGCTGGAGGAGCTGGAGCGCGAGCGGCAGGCCCGCAGGGAGGCCGAGCGCGAGGTGCAGCGGTTGCAGCAGCGGCTGGCAGCGCTGGAGCAGGAAGAAGCTGAGGCCCGTGAGAAGGTAACCCGCAAGCAGAAGGTGGTGCTGCAGCAGGACCCGCAGCAGGCCCGAGAGCATGCCCTGCTCCGACTCCAGCTGGAAGAGGAGCAGCACCGGCGACAGCTCCTGGAGGGTGAGCTCGAGCCCCTCCGGAGGAAACTGGCTGCCCTGGAGAAGACGGAGGTCAAGGAGAAGGTGGTGCTTTCCGAGAGCATCCAGGTGGAGACGGGGGACACCGAGCAGGAGATCCAGAGGCTCAAGAGCAACCTGGAGGAGGAGAGCCGCAGCAAGCGCCAGCTGGATGTTGAGGTGAGCCGGCTGGAAGCCAGACTTTCGGAGCTGGAATTCCATAACTCCAAGTCATCCAAGGAACTAGACTTTCTAAGGGAAGAGAACCACAAATTACAGCTGGAGAGGCAAAACCTGCAGCTGGAGACCCGAAGGCTCCAATCGGAAATTGACATGGCAGCGACGGAAACACGAGACCTGCGCAACATGACCATGGCGGACTCTGGGACCAACCATGACTCCAGACTATGGTCCCTGGAGAGGGAACTGGATGACCTCAAGAGGCTCTCCAAGGACAAAGACCTCGAGATCGACGAGCTGCAGAAACGTCTGGGCTCCGTGGCTGTCAAGCGGGAGCAGCGGGAGAACCACCTGCGGCGCTCCATCGTAGTCATCCACCCCGACACAGGCCGCGAGCTGTCCCCGGAGGAAGCCCACCGCGCGGGGCTCATCGACTGGAACATGTTCGTGAAACTCAGAAGCCAGGAGTGCGACTGGGAGGAGATCTCGGTGAAGGGTCCTAATGGGGAGTCCTCAGTAATACACGACAGGAAGTCTGGCAAGAAGTTCTCCATCGAAGAGGCCCTGCAGAGCGGCAGGGTGACCCCTGCTCAGTATGACCGCTACGTCAACAAGGACATGTCCATCCAGGAGCTGGCGGTCTTGGTATCTGGGCAGAAGTAGGCACAGCTCTTGTAACTCTTCGTAGCGGCAGATGCTGGTTCTCCTCCGACGCTGTGACCTCCCTGGTGTCGTCTTCTCCCTAGCCCTGGTGTAGGCCAAGCATTTTATACACACCCTTGCTGCCAGGCTGCTCAGAGTCCAGCCCACATATGGGACGGGCACTGGCTGAAGACAGGCAACTCTCGTTCCAACCATCCTTCACCCTGAGTGACCCACTTCATCCTCCAATGATTGGACAACTGCGATGCCTTTTCCTATACACTCCCAGCACCAAACTCCTCGTGACACCTGCACACAATCTGAAAACCACTAAAGCACAAGCCAACCACAGCAGCCAAGCCTGCTCCATGCAGCATGGGTACTGGTGGCACACCAGTGACACTGCCCCACAAAGGCCTGGGCCCGTGGGGGCTGCTGCCTGGCACGACATCTCTCCAGATTTCTGGCTTAAAACCAAGTTTCCATCAGAGAAGCCTCCTCAGTAGTTACTCTGCTCATGAGACAGATCTGGGC
Organism: Piliocolobus tephrosceles; assembly: GCF_002776525.5. Taxonomy (NCBI): domain Eukaryota; kingdom Metazoa; phylum Chordata; class Mammalia; order Primates; family Cercopithecidae; genus Piliocolobus; species Piliocolobus tephrosceles. Next base: position 4,915,486 of record NC_045450.1, on the reverse strand, counting down.
TCCAAGCCAGCAAAGGTGAACAGAAACCACAAGTGTCCAGGCCTCGGTGCTAGAGTGGACGTTAATTGTCAGCCAGACGGTCCCAGCACCCCCAGAGAATGTTTCACAGTTCTGGCATTTAAATCCTTTGATAGTGGATCGTGTTGCTGTTAGCCTTAGTTTCAGTGCTTTACAAGTCTCGCTTATTATCTCATTGGTATTTAGGTATACAAAACAGTTGAATATTCACCACGCGAGTTTCTGGTTCTCTGTATTGCATGTAGAACATAAGAAAATGGGAAGTAATAGGGAACTTTATTTATAGCATGAAAATAAACCTGGTGGCTGGAGTCTACTTTTACGGTCCACGTGTTTCTTCTTTTGCATGCAAGGCTTATTTCCCCCACTCCCTCTTGGCTTTCAGCCAAAATGGATATTCCATATATAACAGCTCCTACAGGAGGTACTACTTCCACAGGGTAGAAAGAAAAGAGTGAGAAAAAATGTTTTGGAAACCTTGAAACAATTTATTGAATCACTTTATACAAGATTAACAATCTCCACACCACCCCTAACACCAACATAGTTGCTGCACAAAAGCCACAGCCCCTCTCACACATAAGAAACGGCCACGCCCGGTAAGTGCTCAGAGACTTTCGCCGCACCAAGGAAACCCCTGCAGCCCCCAGACCCCGAGGCCGCTCTGCCCTACCCTCTGCTGCGGCCTCGCCTGTAGATCTGCCTTGCCATGGCTGTTCAGTCATTCGCTCTTTCATTACCACAAATAAAGCATAAACAAAAAGAAATCTCAAACTCCCCATCAAAGAAACGTTTCCCTGAGGCAAGAGGCATCACTAGATTCCTAAAAATGAGGGTATTCTGCTCCAGCTGCGCGCGCAATGGTACATGGGGAGGAGGGAGCACCAAAGGGAAAGGAAGGAGGGGCTGGGACCTGGGTGTTTATGGGCAGAGAAGCCTGGAGAGTCCCTGCTCAGCCTCCACTGCCGGCCTCTGCTTGGCTTTGAGCTCAGCAATACAAATCTCTTCTTTGGCTCTTTTGCTACTACCTAAGACTACTCTGTAAACAAACTGGAAATCCAAGTTGCAAAAAATATATATAATAAAGGGATAAGGAATCCACTTAGCCCAATGTGAAACACAGATTGGTTCTTATGTAAAAAAGGAGTCAGAGCAGAGGCCGGGCCAAAGGGCGGACAGAGGTCTTGCTCCTTGGGAAACCAGGAAGGCCAGTAAACCTCTGAATGAAGGAGGAGTTACTGGGCGCTGTACCCCGGCAGTCAGGAGCCAAGAGCGATCCGTTTTCCCCCAGGTGCACGTGCTGGGGACACTATACTCTCAACGTGCCTGAGATCACTTAGCTGGAGCAGTCAGTTCAGACTCACCTTGTGGCAAAGACCTCACAGGACAGGCAAGTGCCCTCAAAATCCTTGTGAAAGAGCCACTGGTTGAGTGGTGACTTAGGAGCTCTGCAGTAACTGTCCTAGTCTCTCTGATCCACTCCTCAAGCTCTTCCGCACATCATCCTTAAGTCGACACATAACCCCACTGCCTGGAGGGCCCCAGGACTTCAAGGCCTGTTGCTACCTGGCAGACACTTCACAGAGGCCTGCTTCTGCCGCACTGCCTACGAATGATTCCTAAGAAGACAAACTGGAATGTCTATCTGTGACTCGGGACCCCTGGTATCCCTGACCCTCAGAAAGATGAAGGGCTTTGGGCTCTGCAGTCCAACTCCACAAACTCTGGAAAAGCAAAATGGGAGCCCTGGCTACACTGGGACTTGGAATTTGGGGGCCCAGACACCCTTCTAGTCAGGACGGCACAGATAATGATGTGCACGTGTAAAAAACTCAAAACTGGCTTTGCCTTGAATACAGACGTATCTTTAAAAAGGTCTTCACCTCAGAGCCACTCAGAGGGCTGAATGGACCTGTGTGGTCGAATTCTGCTCCACCATAAAGGCACCGGAATTGTCTTCCTATAACATGATGTGTGAAGAACAGTCCCCTTCTATCCAATGCATTTCATGGTAATGATGAAAACTGAGCCCAAAATAGGTGTCTGTAAAAATCCTGTCACAATTGTTGAATCTACAAAGGTCTTTTCTCTAAAAGAGCTTCATTGTCATGTTCCGAGGAGACACTGGCCCCCACAGTGCGCACACCCTAGGTGTTCCTAGTATTTTGCAGGGACAGTGCAGGTCTCCTAGCTGTGGCTCTGGCCTGGGTTTTGTTCTCTTGAGCACACAGCCTGGGGATGAGGTGGCACTGTGACCATCCAGGGAGCTTACTGCGGCCAGAAGGAGCCCCTGAGCAGTGGGGTGCTCTGAGGTACTCTGACCAAATGCCAGGGGGTCAGGCAGATTCACCCGCAGGTGTGCCAACTGCTCTGCCACCAGAGCCTGTAAACACCACGCCTCCCACCATGGCTCGGCACATGGCCCAGCCTAGAGCTGCCCCTCTAACAACCGTCTAGCAACAGAGCCACAAGGCCCAGAGCACAGGATAGTCTGCACCTCCTGAGCAGCGAGGACCCAGCTCCCTCCGTGGGAGGCATGTCAGAAGTGCCAAGAAGCGCTCCACTGAGAACTCACGCTCCTCCAGAAGAACACCAAGCAGCAGAAAGGGCGCAGTGAGTGTCCATCCTGGGAGACCTGCACGTTCTGATTCCACCCAGACCCAAGTGGCAAGCCTTGCCTCTGAAGCGGTCACAATTTCCGTGGTACAGCAGGCCCTTTCCCGTGAAGCTGAGAAGCACCTGGAAAAGAGTAAGAAAAATTAGAACACAAGTTTTTCAGGCTCTCTGATTTCCTTAAGGCAGTAGTAACAAAACTTCAAGGGAAACATCGAAATAGCAAAAGTCACCAAATGCTGAGTGTTCCAGAGCTCAAACAAGCCACGAGACACGAGCCAGTGGTTATTCGTGTACACTGCTCCTGGCCGCAGCCTGCAAGCACACTAGCACTGTGAAGGCTGGTGGTCACTCAGCACAGTGTTCCCAGAAGAGCAACTCTGCTACGCAACTTGGGTTACGTCATCTCAGGCTACAATTGCCATCCCGAGGCAAGGCCTGACGATTACATAGAACTCAAGGCAGCAATGATCATTCAGTCTCTTACCATCAAAAGACCCTCAGGTCCTGTAAAGACAAATTCAAAGGACTAGCATTCTCAGTCCACAGAAGAAAGGAAAGCAATGCAGACACAAGTCACACAGCCGAAATGCGCAAATCGCTTCTCACTTGTATCTCATGTCATCCTAGCAGCTGAAGTCCATCTAAGGAAGTGAGAGAAGCTCACATGGATAACCGTTTTGGTATAGTTGCTTTTCTGATTCACTTTCTTTTTCCCCGAACTTTTAAACTGATTAAAAAACCTTTTTTTTAAGAGATGAGGTTTCACTATGTTGCCCAGACAGCAGCTATTCACAAGCATGACCACAGCACACTATACCCTCTGATTCCTGGGTTCATGCAATCCTCCTGCCTCTCAATGCCACCACATCCAGACTCTGACAGCCTTAAACAGTTTTAAAAACTGACACATAATAATGATACATATTTTATGGGGTACACAGTGATGTTTTGACACCTAACACGTGTAGTGTCAGGTTAGGGTTATTAGCATATCCATCACCTCAAATGTTTTTCATCTCCTCTTGTTGGGGACATTCAATATCCTCCTCCTCATTGAGGCTATATACTACTGGGGGTAGCTGAGACTACAAGCACATGCCACCACACCTGGCTAATTTTTTTCTTTTAATGTAGAGACAGGGTCTTGCCATGTTGCCCAGGCTGGTCTTGAACTCCTGGACTCAGGCAATCCTCCTGCCTTGGTCTCCCGAAGTGCTAGGATTACAGGTGTGAGTCACCGGGTCCGGCCTCAATTACTTTGCTTTTCTGAGAGCAACGTTCCTGAGAGTAAGCAGAGGCAGGGCAGCCTGACTTTGGAAAGACCCCTGCTCTTACCAAGCTGGCTCTGCAGCCTCTAGTTTGTAGAGAAGTCACTGCACTTTACTTCTCCTCCCAAGGAAAGGAGGAGTCACTAGTGTTGTAGGCTTAACCCCTCAAAGCAGCACAATTTCCACTGTGGAGATAACCAGATTGAGTCTTGCCCCATGTGGTCTCTGGCGTTTACTATAATGCCATGGTGCCAGGGAGCCACAGCACATCATGAGGCGGATGTAACTTGGGAGACGTGCAGCATAGAGGGTCCTTACTTCCACCTGGCACCAGTTCACCAGGGTTACCTCAGCTGTCTTCCATGAGAGTGGCTCTCCCCTTATCCAAGTAGCACCCTGGTCATGTCTGAAGCAGGTCTACAGTAGGAAGAATGCTAGGTCAAAGCCGAGACACCAGGAGACTTCCCATGCCAGAATTCCAGGAGGTGTACCCAAGAATCGCAGGCTTGGGACAGGGTGAGGCAGATGCACTCAATGCAAAGGTGCCAACCTGGGGCACCTGAGCCCTCTTCTCAGGTGCTACCAGACCAGCCTCAAGCCTGACGCTTTTAGAGGCTCCCCATTTCAGAAGGCGCTATTCTAAGGGGAGTGCCGGCTACATGCCTGCTGTGCCTCCAAATCTGTTTTGATGGAGTTTTTACACCTGGACAGATTTAAAGCTGCTCCTCTCAAAGTCTTGCACTGTGGCCTCTGGCTGCTACTTGGATTTTCCCTTTAATGGAAACAGTTTAGAGAGTCTTCTGTTAAGCAATCACATCTGAAAGTGGAGCAGCTTGTATTTCAAGACCTTGTTGTACCCAATTAGCCCTTGGAGAAGATGCACCATTACCTTCCTTTTTTTTTTTTTTACTGAAGAGAAAAAGCGAGCCGAGGGTTAGGAACTCCTTCATCATACACAAAACCGCCCCACCCTGACCCCCCGCAACTATCCCTGTGATCACACAGGCTGAGGCTGACCCTGCGGCAGCTCCAAGTGGGGACCAGACAAAACCCCAAGAGTAGAAGTGCGTGTCACCCTGAGTACTGACAAAGTACAGCCTCAAAGGACAAACCAAAACAACAGCGACAAGGCAAAGACACCAAGACCTTGGCAGTGGCAAAGCACCTAGGGGTGGAGAGGGCGAAGGCACACGGTGCACATGGCACACTGACCGTCGGGTCATTACCTGGTAGACTCTGCGGGATATGGGTGGGCACGGCAGCGTGTGGGAGAGGCGCTGCATGGGGCGGGCTGGAGTGCAAGCCAGCCAGAAGACCTGAGAGAAAACAGGAGGGGAGAAAAGAACAAAACACACACATTGAAGACAGGCACAGAAAAGCAGCTCCAGCAGGCAAGAGCCCCTGACAACCTGCCAGGCCAGTCTGGGCACCACACCCAAAGGGGCAGTGGGGCACAGTTCCCGGAGATGTTCCCCACAGTCACACACCAGACTCAAACACAGGAACCAGAGTACATGACAGCAGGACCCCGGCCACAATCTAGAGGTTCCCAAGTGACCAGAGGCAGCAAAGAGGCACTTACTGTGGCCAAGGCCATGGTGGAAGGGCCCGGGGGCAGGGCCTGTGACGATGGCATCCTTGGAGACCCCTGCTTTGGCAGAGGAGTCAGCGCTGAAGGAGAGCACGTGGACAGGAATAGGGACGGGGGTTATAATTCCCACGGTGTTCGAGCTCATGGCCCCAGACAGTTTTGGGCTGCTGGATTTGTAGGGTGAAGCCATCAAAGAGGAGCCGGTCAGCATCACGGTCCCACTCGCTCCTTTCTAGGGAAGAAACACAGCAAGAAGTAAGAACTCCAGTCCTGTTCGTGGCTGACTCACACCAAACCTGGCAACACAGAGGAGGACACACACACCCACGTCAGATGGCCCTCAGAGGCACCCTCCGACCCTGCAGCCCCAAAGACAAGACCCAGGACAGTCTTTATGAACCAACATGGAATGGATTCCAGGGAACATAATTTTTTAAAAAGCAGGATACTAAATATGTCTCCTACAGAGGTTGCAATGAGCTGTGATCACGCTACTGCAGTCCAGCCTAGGTGACACAGCCAGACTCTGTCTCAAAAAAAAAAAAAAAAAAAGGCTCCTTTGTGAAGGGAAAAATGTAATATATCCATAAATGTTCATGTGTATGTGCATATATATTTATACATATACACATACATATATATATATACACACACATATATATATACCTTTGTATATATTCATTAATCTTTTGTTTAAAAAGAAACCAAAAATTTAAAAGCCTAGTTACCTTACAGGGGTGGTGGATGCAGGGAAGGAGGTGAGACCTCCAACAGACCTTTCTATGGTTTTGTCTTTGCAACAATTTCATTTATATATTAAAAAAAGAGGCCGGGCGCGGTGGCTCACACCTGTAATCCCAGCACTTGGGAGGCCAAGGCGGGCGGATCATGAGGTCAGGAAATCGAGACCATCCTGGCTAACACAGTGAAATCCCGTCTCTGCTAAAAATACAAAAGATTAGCCGGGCGCAGTGGGGGGCTCCTGTAGTCCCAGCTACTCGGGAGGCTGAGGCAGGTGAATGGCGTGAACCCCAGGACGCGGAGCTTGCAGTTGAGCCGAGATAGCGCCACTGCACTCCAGCCTGGGTGACAGAGCAAGACTCCATCTCAAAAAAAAAAAAAGAAAAGAAAAAGAAAAAGAAAAAAAAAAAAATGCTCATTCCCTCTTCCCGAACCTGCTGTAATTACATACAAGCAAGATACATTAATTACTGGACTCTGTCCTTCAAAAATCAACAGAATCACTCTTAGAAGGTCCTGCTATTCCTGGTCCATGAACACCCCCACATGACTCAACTGAGAGAAGACAGCACTTCCATCTGCCTTGTTTAGAGAGACGGAGAGGCAAGGGGTCACAGAAGGAGAGTGCTGTGGCTCATTCTGTGCCACACAGACCCAGCCTCCGAAGAGGCATGGTGCTGGCTGTCTTTTTTTTTTTTTTTTTTTTTTTTTTTTTTTTTTTTTTTTTTTTTTTTGAGACGGAGTCTCGCTCTGTCGCCCAGGCTGGAGTGCAGTGGCCGGATCTCAGCTCACTGCAAGCTCCGCCTCCCGGGTTCACGCCATTCTCCTGCCTCAGCCTCCCAGGTAGCTGGGACTACAGGCGCCGCCACCTCGCCCGGCTAGTGTTTTTTTGTATTTTTTAGTAGAGACGGGGTTTCACCGTGTTAGCCAGGATGGTCTCGATCTCCTGACCTCGTGATCCGCCCGTCTCGGCCTCCCAAAGTGCTGGGATTACAGGCTTGAGCCACCGCGCCCGGCCGCTGGCTGTCTTTTAGCTCCCTTTACCCTCTTCAGAAGAAGCTTTAGGCCATCCTGGGCTTCCTGTCACCAGAAAAGTGAATACCTGAGAACAGGGAGCCCAGTCTCCCTCCATGTCTGAGCCCACTGTTCCTACCTGACCTGTGGTTTTAGATCTCTCTCTCCACCCAGGGCAAGGCAAGCAACCTCATCCCCAAGGCCCCTGTGAGTGGGGCAGGGCAGGCTGCTATGCCGGATACTCACTGACAAGGAGGTAGATGATGTCACACCACTGACTGAAGAGGGTAGGGGCGCGGTCAGCAACTTTGCCACTCCCTGGGTCCCTCCACTGGAATCTCCGTTTGGACCGCCTGGAGGCGCTACCAGGGTCAACTTCTGGGAAACAGGCATTTTTTTCCCTGCTGAGCTTGGGACAGGTCGGCTGGTGACCTGTCCCACGGAGGGAGGCTGTATGCCAGGGACCAGACTCCCAGAAGCAGAACTCTGGACTGGTGTTCCTCCCAAGGAAGAGCTGCCAGAAGAAACCCCATGTTTGGAGACAGAGCTGGCAAAGGGATTATTCTTGTAAGACGAGCCTGCAGAACTGACTGTGTGTGGCTTTGCTGGATGGCTCAGGGCAGAAGAGGACGAGGCTGGGGTCTTGTGAGAGCTGCTGCTGGAGGCTGGCAGGCCTCCTGAGGTGGCTGGTGCAGAGGGATGGAAGCCCTGGCCTTTGGCCGCTGTCTTCACTAACTGCAGGAAGGAACGATGACACTGTGGGGGAGAAGCCTTTGGGCCTTGGAGCTTATTGGCAAACGGAGATGGGGGCGTGAAGTTTTTCTGTTGCTGAGTACCAGCATGAAAGACTTTGACCTGGGGGCCAGGCAAGGGAACTGCCACTTGGGGCCCGTGAGACGTCCGTGGCAAGCTGTGGTGCTTTGCTTTAGACTGATGTACTTCTGGCAGGCCCTTATTGAGGGGAGCCTGGCAGGACAGCTCTTTGTAGCCAGAACTCTCTGGTTTTTTCTCCTGAGAGGACTGCCCCAGTGCCAGAGCCTGTTCTGCCAGAAAATTGAGGGGTGACTGCAGAGAGCTAGCTGGTGGTGGAGCAGAAGGACTGGGCTTCACAAAGTTCCTTTTTTCTTCTGCACATAAAACACCTCCAACTTTTTCTGCAGGTGCTTTTGAGGGTGCAGGCAGTGTGAATTCAGAGTTCCCAGCTGCTCTGCTATTCATTGCAGCCAATTCCTTGGACACAGCTTCCACAGAGGAGGCTGGATTGCGGATCAACTCTTCATCCAATGAGTCCTCCACGTTGACAGGAGGAGGGTTAGCAAGGCTGCCCGATGCCTGGGATGGGAGCTCCCTGCTCGAGGCCCCAGTACTCAGGCCTCCTGTCTGGTGATCTGAGGGCAAAGCAATGGGGCCACCAACCTGTCCTGATGGGACAGAAACCTTTTTATCAGGCTTCGTAGACGATTCCTAAAGGAAAACAGAAACGCTGATGTTTAGAAAGGTCCAAAGATACCAACATTGGCCTGTTGTGAGGATATAAACATGCGAACTTGAGGCGCAAAAAACTGGGTCTTCCTGTATAATTACAAAACAAGCGGTGGGAGAGAGCAGGAGCCACGCCCACCTTGACTTTAGATGCCATGTCTTCATCACCCCTGGCGAGTATCTGGTTGGCCAGGGCTGGGTTGACCCCGGCATGCTTCGTTGCTAAGTACAAACATGCCACCAGGAGAAATTTTCTTCTGTTTTGAAAAGTGTAAGACTCTCATGAAGAGATACTTTGCCTACTGGCATTCCCACTGTCTTAGCGCACTCCTAACTGCAATCAGACCAAGGCATGGCATGAGAATTGCTTAAAGCAGCTATTTTTTCCTCCTTGATTTTTCCCAGCACCTAACTCCTCAGACTGGATTCAAAGAAGAGTGAGTTTTTCATGGGAACAAGAATGGGGTCTAATGCTTCACTCCTGCATCCCTGGTGCTTCATATAGTGTGTCTGGGACATTGTGGGAGCTCAACAGATATTTAGGACTAAATGACTTGCACATCTCATTCTCACAGTCTGCTTAGGCCTGGCTAAGGGCACCACACTAAGAACTGGAAAAAATGTTGATAAACAGCAATTTTTACTACATTGGGAGGTTTCTGCAACATCCAAGATAATCTTCACAACATCTATTCTCCAGCCACTGTACTGCCCTCCATTTCTGCCTGGTAGCTCAACAAAGTCGCCTTTTCTTTCTGCTGTGGCTCCAAGCTAAACTGCACTTGGCTCGAGTGTAATTCTTCCATACAAAGATCACAGTGTAATACCTTCACACCTGCAGGGGCTCTTGACTCCTCAGAGGGCTGCCAAGAAGATCACACTTAATCCCACAAGAACCCCAGGAACTGGGCCAGCTGGGTACTGTTTGTAGAACCAAGGCTAGAGGGGGGTTAAGTGGCTTGGGTCTCTGTCCCGGTATAACTTCAAGAATGCCATCCTGAGTAGCTGTCCCCAGACCAGTAAAGATCAATGAGCTTCCACAGTCACTTGACAGGTTTCCAGAGCACAGTTGCAAGGAGATGAGCATAGCTGACATGTGACCTGAGCAAACTAACTCACCTTCACCTTGATTTTAGAAGGGTTAGCCATAACTTTCTTCTTGGCCCTGTTCAAAGGAATGAGCACAGAAAAGGTTTAGAGAATATCCAGAGGAGACCAAAAACAACACTTGTCCCGAGATATGAAAATACCAAGACACTCACAGGATTGAAGTTAGGTGCCCATGGCCTCGTCTGCTCTCCTTAAACAGAGTCCTGAAAGACACAGAACACCAGGCATCTGTACATGCCCCAGAAAGCTGGGACTCTACTTCCAGAGCTTTGCTAGTGTTCCCGGTACTCAGTGGCTATCCCTCATTAAATGTCAATTGGCCAGGCATAGTGGCTCACGCCTATAATCCCAGCACTTTGGGAGGCCAAGGCAGGTGGATCACCTGAGGTTAGGAGTTCAAGACCAGCCTGGCCAAAATGGTGAAACCCCGTCTCTACTAAAAATACAAAAATTAGCCAGACATGGTGGCGCACGCCTGTAATCCCAGCTACTCGGGAGGCTGAGGCAGGAGATTCGCTCAAACCGGGGAGGCAGGGGTTGCAGTGAACCGAGATTGTGCCATTGCACTCCAGTCTGGGCAACAGAGCAAGACTCTGTTCCCCTCACACACACAAAAAAGGTCAATGGATTGGGGAACCAAATTCCTGGTGAGAGGATCGGAATGGGCCACACTGGCTGCCCAAAGGCTGAGTCTGGCCTTCACCAAGAAAATGTATGGCTCTGCCTCAAACCTCTCATGGTGATGCTTCCCTAAAGGGCACAGCACTTTCCTTATTGCCTATTCCCTCCATTCCAGGAATAAAACGTGGAGTGACCCAGCGCGTCTTTGTCCAGAGAAACTCAACAAAAAATGTTCTTCACATGAGTCCAGCCTACGTAGAGAGGACTGCAATTTCAAAGGTTCCAAGATCTGTCCGCACAACAGATGATTCGGGTCCAATCAAGAAAATCACTCCAGCTAACTTTCTCTGTCCCGTGTATGACAGAAATAACTTCATTCGCAGGAAGCAACTTCGTACAAGGTAGCCTCTGAGACGGAAGCCTGGCACTTAGTTCCAATAAGGAGTCAGCCCTGCTCCCTGCAAATGAGGCTTCTTCAGGAGCATCAGGAAAGACCCAAGATGAACCCCTCTCTCAAATGCTCGCAGCAGCCTGTATGTTCAAACAGGAAAGTGTGGCCAGGTGCGGGGGCTCACGCCTGGAATCCCAGCACTTTGGGAGGCCGAGGGGGGCGGATCACGAGGTCAGGAGATCGAGACCATCCTGGCTAACACGGTGAAACCCCATCTCTACTAAAAATACAAAAAATTAGCTGGGCGTGGTGGCGGGCGCCTGTAGTCCCAGCTACTCGGGAGGCTGAGGCAGGAGAATGGCGTGCACCCGGGAGGCGGAGCTTGCAGCAAGCTGATATCGCACCACTGCACTCCAGCCTGGGCAACAGAGCGAGACTCCGTCTCAAAAAAAAAAAAGAAAAAAAAAAGGAAAGTGCATATTGAGATGGGAGGCCAAACCTCAACCTGAAGTGGGACAAAAAATATGACAAAAACAAAATCCTGCAGGCAACTTCCCTTCCTCCAGGAAGATCCAGAACACCCTTTCCCAGCTACCTGCATGTCCCCCAATTACTCAGGTGAGATCAGAGTTGAGGTAGCTAGACAGTGACTCCCTGTGGGCAGGGATCCTGCTGGCCTGGCACAAAAGCAGCATTCAAACAAGTCTTGACTGCACAGATGCCCATCTCAGCACACAGCCCTCACCTGGCCTGCATCCAGCCTTTGGGCCAGAGGGGCTTGACCTCCGCGTCCAGAAAGCCCTTCACGCAGTCCTCCCAAGCCTGGGCTTTGTTGTTCCTCTCCAGGTCGTGGCTCTCCAGTTTGATCTTCACCACCTGGCATAGTAGCTCCCTGAGAAGGAGGCAGAAATCAGAAACTCCAAACTACTCCAGATGCTTCTTCAAGGTTCCAATCATGTGCTTTCAGCAGCCCTGATGAAAGTAAATGAGCCTAACCTTTGTCAGCAATAGGGGACGTGCTCAGACACTGCCCCACCAACCCTCCAAAGAGGCCAAGTCCCAGTGGGGGCACACCTGATCTCATCATTCCACTGGAACTTCTTCCGAGGTCCCATTATCCTCCTGCCCCCTTTTTCTTCATCTTCTTCCTCATCCGAACAAATCCGGTCCCTCTGCTCCTTGTCTTTCTCCTCTTCCAGCATCCTACAGGGTGAACAGAATTACATGGGGCCCCAAGGTGCTCCTGCCCACCACCTCTCCCCTCACCCTCTGCACAACTAGGACTTCACAGAGAAGGAGAAAAGGCCAAAGAAGAGCCAAGAGGCTCCTGGAGAAATGGCAGTACACACCGAAAAAACGGGAGGGGAAGAGGTAAGAGACGGGAGGGTCGCGCCATGCAAGCGCCAGGACAAACTTACTTGGCAACCTTTGCCTGTGTGTGTGCCTGGCATTCGTCCTGGTACTTGGCCATCTGCTCCGGCATTGCCCTGCCAATGGCTTCCTTGAGCTTCTGGAGAGGCTCCTTCAGACGCCCCCCCTGTGAAGAGCGGGACAAAATTCAAGGCAGGTTTACACATCGCTCTTAAGTTCAGGACGCACGACAGGGTGATCACAAGGAGGCAGTGGGGCAGCAGATGCAGCACTGATTAAGACTCCGTCACCCCTCCGCCAGGCCCCAAAGCCAAAGGGCTTCACTCTAGGGTCACCCACCTGTTCATAGAGGTGAAGTTTCCGAGCACGCTTGAGCAGGGCATCCTTGCTGCAGGGCAGGAATGACGCGAGATAGGCATACACCCCAGAGCGGACCTGACTGCTCAGCTCCCGAGTCTGTGCCTCTATGCTGAAGAACAGAACACAGTCACCACCGGCTGCAACTCACTGCAACTCTTGTCTTCATCAGCTCACCATACGTGGAGAGGAAAGCTAGGGGCCAAAGGCAGCTCAGACCCTGTCCTGTTGGTCACACAATGTAACTGAGTGCCCAAGGAAACACACCTTCAGCAATCGACAAGACCAAGTCCCAAGCCTGATGAACACTGTTAGGTAACGTGGGTCAAGGCTCTCAGGTCAAAAACAAGACCAGGAAAACAGAGCCCAGGAGAACAAGCTCTGAAGCACTTCAAGCTTTCAAAGCGGAAAATCATGAGTTACTTGGGGTTGACAGGAAATACTTCCCGGCAGCATTTCTTCTTTTTCCCCCTAGTCCCCAGTTTTATCAACCATTAAGAGGTCAGAAAAAGCCTCACCCCTCCAGTTTCTCCATCTAGATAAGCAAAAAAATATTTCTCTTCAATGCCTTGAGCTGTCCATATGTGGCACACTCAAGCACGTTCCTTGTTGACACAACCCTATCATCCGCACCAATGCTCGGGTGCTCTCTGCAGCCCACACTTCCTGACCCAAGGGGCCAATCCCGGTTCTGGCCAGGCGAGGCCATTTGATAGAACACCCACATTTTGACAACTATTCTTACATACACAAACTCCTCAGCTGTTGAGCAACAAGCTTCTCCTGCCACAAACTGCAACCAGGAGAAAAGCGGCAACACTGCAGGCCAGGCCACAAGGATTCACTTTTCCCAGTCTGGGTTTACAGACATTTGCTCTTCTGCTTTTTAACCTGATTCACAGAGTGGTATCTCAGAGGCTCAGGTGTGTGGGAACAGCATTAGGGATGACGCACGTGGCACGAGCAGCAGGAGTGCAAGCAAGGGGAACGGCCAGGGACGCCAAGCAACACCCAAGGCAGAACAGACCCCTGAGGCCACCAGGCTGTCTCTCATTCTTCAGGATTCTCAGAGACAGGCAAGCAACACCTTCTCTCTCTCCTCCTCTCATACCTGCCAAGAAATCCTCTTCCAACAGGCCATGATTATCATATGCTATTAATGCCTGCTGCCTAAGATCAGGGAGGTCTATCACTTCTGGAGACAAGTATTTGGTGTCCCTGTTGTGTTTTGATTTTTAACAGAAAAACAACAATGAAACCATGTTAATCCAATTCTTTTATCTCATTGGTGGTCACCTTTATGCAGTTCAATTATACTCCCATTCTCCCCCGACTGGCTTGCCCCAAGCTCAGTAATAGCAGAAACAGACAGACAGACAGACAGACAGACGATACTCACTCTAATAGGATTCCATTAATATCCTGGGTGAAGAACTTCTGTCTGCTCTCCCCCTCAGCAGCTCTGGCAGCCTGGTGCACAGCAGATAGTAACAACCATTAGTGCACTTTCCCCACACGTCCCTCACACTCACCCACAGGCACAGGAGTCACTGCTCCACAAAGAGCACCTGTCGATACAATCACACTGCCACCTTTCCAACTCCACCCTAATCCCGGGTTAAGTTTGCCTGCAATCAGTATTCTCTTTGCAAATGCTGCTGCAGCATCTGTGGGCTGCCAGTTCTTCCCAGGACTTAAAACAGTCACAGAAAAGAAAATCAGAGTCAAAGCCATCACAATGCACTTGGCCAGAGGCCAAAAAGGCCAACTAACCCCTGTGCCCATACACTATCAACTACACCATTAGTTGGGATTTCCATGTATCTACAGCACAAAAATATTCAAGAACTTCAACCAGCCCATAGGATTTAAAGGCCTTTTTATCTACAAAAACAATAAAAATGCGCAGCTCTGGCACTTAAGGACATCTAAACTCTTTGACAATTGCTAATCTACTTATGGTATACCACGAGCTATTAGCCAGACCATGTGAACAACTAACCCACCATATTACCTACTAACACCAGATTATAGGAGTTTCAGTACAGTCTTAGTTTCCTTTCCAAAAGAACACAGTTAACACACACCCTGGATGGCAAGCTCAGAGACCCCTTAAGCAACCATGGCAGGCAGTCACGACACTGCGGAAACACGAGAAAGCAGGCCCTGCGGAAGTCCGCATCAGGGGTCCTGCGAAGTCTGCATCAGGGCTTCTCACACTCGGTTGCATACTGGAATTCTCTGGGCAGCTTGGAGCAACTCAGGCCACTTAAATCACAATCTCTGGAAAGGAGACTCAAGAATGCGCACTCTCTAAAAGTGGCCCAAGGACTCTTTCAAAGCAGCCCTGCGGATGCTGATGTGCAAAGAGAGCTGGGAACCACTCATCTAAACCCAAGAGCTGCTGGTCTAAAGGCTTTGCGTGAAATAAAATTTCTGAAATCAGACATGATATACAATAACGACAGCAAACAAGAGTGATAAAGTGACTATCTGGAATGAAGGGATCAACCCCTCTGAAACTGCAGACACTGTTAACCCCCCCTCCATTTCCCCTACTCACCTTCCTCTCACTGCATCCTCTGGGACCCCTTCCAACCACTCTAACTACTCCATCTGCCTCCTCCACCAGCTTCTTTCCATAGGCGGACCCCAGGATTCTCGCTAGAACCCACTTCTCCCAATAACTTCTTTCCCCCTCAGGGCTGCAAAATAACACAGACAATTGTACACTCAAATCTAAACTAAGCCCTAAACCCTCTCATCTAAGCTCTGGACCAGAATTTCCAGTTATCTCCGAGTAATTTCCAATTACAGTCAACGCCTGGTATAGGCAGGGGACTGGTTACAGGACCCCCGCATATACCAACATCCAAGTGCACAGTCAGCGCTGAGGAACCTGCCTATACAAAAAGTTAGCCCTGTATATATAGATTTAGCATCCCTCAAATCAACCCACATTTGGTTAGAAAACGTCTGCGTTTAAGTGGACCCACGCAGCTCAACCCTGTGCTGTTCAAGGGTCAACTGCACTTCTGTGGATGGATGACCCTCTGGTTTGCAAACTCAACTTACACCAGCCCCACTGGCTTCTGCTTTTCCGCCTGTGCTCCCCACTTCTAATAAATGCACTCCAACCTTAAGACCGCCACTCCCTTCTTCAGAACCCTTCAGCAGCTCTTTCCAAGCCTAGTATCAAACCCAAACTCCTTCACATGGCATTTGGGGTCCTCCACAATCTGGCCCAGCCATTCACCAATTTGCCCATCTTCAGCTCTGCTCCCTGCCTTCTCCTAGGGAATCCTCCCCAGGAGGCCGGGCAAGCCTGATGCCTCCAGTCTGCTTTCCATATGCCCCCCAAGAGCCTCTCTTTTACCCCTTAAGTCGAGCTATTTGGCCATCCAGATATCACAAAGCTTACTTCATTCTGCTCTGTACTATAGTCCACCATCTGCATATCTATCGGGTCCATTTATGTAATGAGCTCATGGAAGACAAGAATGGAACCTTGGCCCGGCGCGGTGGCTCACACCTGTAATCCTAACACATTGGGAGGCCAAGGTGGGCGGATCACTCGAGCTCAGGAGTTTCGGACCAGTTTGGGCAACATAAGACCCTGTCTCTACTAAAAATACAAAAAAAAAAAAAAAAAGCTGGGCATGGTGGTGCATGCCTGTGGTCCCAACTACTCTGGAGGCTGAGGTGGGAGGATCACTTGAGTCTGGGTGTGGAGGCTGCAGTGAGGCAAGATCGTGCCACTGCACTCCAGCCTGGGTGACAGAGCAAGACCCTGTCTTAAAAAAAAAGAAGAACTGAGTCTTATTCATCAATATATTTCCCATGGCTGTCTGTCACATAATATTTACTAAATGTTGACTGAGTGAACAAACAAGTGAGGATACTCCCGTAAGATGGCACACCACAGGGAGAGAAGCTTAACAACAAACTTCCAAAACTAAGTTGGAAGAAAACACGCAAACCTCAAGCTTCTCCAGATTCGTTGGCTAGGGGAAAGCCCAGAGGGGTAAAACCCACAGACGAATAACAAAAAAAAGGGCATGACTTTTCACCCAGTCATATGCCAATTTCTTACCCTCTTAGAAACATTCAGAATTCTACCTTGGCACTTGGAAGGCACTAGAATTATATTAGTCTGAGAAAAAATAAAACTGAACTTTTTTTGCTTAAGCTTACGCCGCTAGTTATAAGATCCAGAAGCACCCTCACATTAATTCAAACTAATTAACATGTATTTCATATGCCACACTGTCAGACCCATCGACAGCTTAAATTTCCAATCAAATTTTATCTTATTATTTTTTATTTATTTTATTTTAGTTTTTGAGACGGAGTCTTGTTCTGTCGCTCAGGCTGGAGTGCAATGGCCTGATCTCGGCTCACTGCAGCCTCCACCTCCCAGGTTCAAGTGATTCTCCTGCCTCAGCCTCCTGAGTAGCTGGGATTACAGGCACCTGCCACCATGTTCAGCTAATTTTTTTTTTGTATTTTTAGTAGAGATGGGGTTTCACCATGTCTCCCAGGCTGGTCTCAAACATCTGACTCCAAGTGATCTGCCCACCTCAGCCTCCCAAAGTGCTGGGATCACAGGTGTAAGTTACCATGCCCGGCATCTTATTTTATTGAGATGGTCTCACTCTGTCACCCATTCTGGAGTGCAGTGACGTGATCATAGCTCATACAGCCTTGACCTCCCGGGCTCAATCCTCCCGCCTCAGCTTCCCAAGCAGCTGGGACTACAGCTGCATGCAACCACATCTGGCTAATTTTTAGATTTTTTTTTTCTCACTGTGTTACCCAGGCTGGTCTGGAACTCCTGGGCTCAGGTAATACTCCCACCTCGGCCTCCCAAAGTACTGTGATTATAGGCATGAACCACCGTGCCCGGCCAAATTTTCTGTTTAGATAGCCATTTGTGTAATATTTCAGAAGCTTTCTATGTAATCTTTATGCAATCTTCAAAAATATTTTAAATAATATTATGTAATTTTAAAAATATTTTTCTGAAACCTTTTGAATTGCATAGACAATATCTCTGAGGGTCTGGCTTTATACCGAAGAGAGTTGACTGCGGCATTTTAAAGTAAATCTAATTAAAAGAGCAACTGGATATATATGATAGTCTTCCAAAAATAAATGAGGTCCCTCATCCCTAAAAAGAGACACTCTTACCCCAGAAGTTGCGTAAATTAATCAATCCTAAGTTAACTAGGAAAGGAAGTTAAACATCCCAATCATGCTGATTTATAAGAGTTCCAAAAGCCTTTTAATGAGCTGTTTTATTTATTCTAAGAAAAGCCACTTGTAGCCTTTCAGCACCCAGCTCTAAACCTTATATACTGTATCTACTTCTGCTGAGTAGGAGAAAATCTGGCATGATTTTTTAAAAAAAGATCAAACAAGTTGTTTTGGTTTTTTTTTTCCCCTCTACCTTATTCTCTTTGGATCCATCTCTCCCTGAACTTCTTGTGATGAGGGGTTCTAATTCTACAGGAGGGCATAGTAGAATGGGTGACATAGGGTCTCTTTCATTCCTGCTCTAAGTATTGTCTCTATGTTATGCTTGACTAAAGAGAACCAAAACAAATCTGGGTTATTTCTACAGCCTGAGGCTGAACAGCTGTCAAACTACCTCAAGACAATAACCCAAAGGAACATCAAACCTGAGCTTTGTCAGCACCTGTACTTGCCAACAACCAAGACAAAAGACACCATCAACACACATTAAGAGAGGCAGGGTAAGGCCATCAAATCACTGTTCCCTGGGGCCTATACAAATGTACAATACAAATCAGTAAAAAAAAAACGGGCTAATGAGAGAATGTAGTGAAGATGGCAGAGGCATCACTAAGGTTCCTTCTCAGAGGACCTCTTTAACATACGCAAGTTTTCAAAGATATTTTTCAAAGTTTTAAGTACCATATTTAGTTAAAAGATATATCTAATTTCACTTCCCAGAGTTTCTTCCCCTAAGGGATCAATACACATGGGATGAGAATCTGCTATGTATTGTGGCAGAATACAAAACAGGAGCACAGGCCAGGCACGGTGGCTCACGCCTGTAATCCCAGCTATTCAGGAGGCTGAGGTACAACAATCATTTCAACCCAGAAGGCAGAGGTGGAGAGGTTGCAGTGAGTCGAGATCGCACCACTGCACTCCAGCCTGGGTGACGGAGTGAGACTCTGTCTCAAAAAAAAAAAACAAAACAGAACAGCAGCAGCAACAAACCAGGATCAAAGATTCCTCCCACAAAGAAATCCTCCTCCCTAAGAGGTGCACCCTGGCTCCCTAATCCTTGGATCTGGGCGGCTCTTGTGATTTCCTCAGACCAAAACTGTGGTGGAAGTCATGCGATACACATAGCCTCTAAGGCTAGCTCTCAAGGGTCCTGCGGCTTCCACCTTTCCCCTCTTGAGATGTTGCCCTGAGACCACCATGCCCTGAAGAAGGCACAATGAAAGTCCAGGAAAGAAAAGCCCTGCAAGCACCTGGCCAACTTGCCAGCTGAATGCAGCCATGAGCGTGGGGCCAGACTCAGGAGAAACGAACTGCTATGATAAGGTCAATTTTGCGGGGGTGTTTTGTAGACAGTGATAGAAACTGATTTGTGTGCCATCTAGGGCCAAGACGTAAAGTCTAACCAATCTTATAATAAAGGGAAAAGGGGGGAAAAATTAGGGGTATGAAAAATAAAGTGAGAAACACGTAACACTGCTAATGTTCCAGTTACATACATTAGGTTTACTTTATATTTTAAAAATGTGATGTCCATTTCAAGATCTAGGATGGACTCCTTATTAAGGATCCAAATAACCACGTGTGGCTTTTGGAATCATAAGCAATTTGTGTGTACCAGTGCATTATTTCCCTGGGAAGACTATGTTTCCCAGCAGATTCTCAGCAGGGTCAGGGGTCCAGAGCATTTGCACACACATGTGGGGCCTCCAAGTGCCCCGATAGCAGGGCCCTGGTCAGAACAGCACACCTGAGGACCCTTCAGAGTAGCATTCAGCAATTTCCTAAAATAAGCCACCTTTTTAATGTAACCATGGAAAGTGATGAGGGTTTTACACTATTATGTAAAAAGGCAGGAAACAGTTATTCACAACGATAATTACAGCTGCATAAAAACATATACACAGAGGCTAGAAAAGAATATCCAACTAGAAATTGTTTTTATATTGGCTGGATGGACCATTTCTACACACTTTCCACCCCATTTTCAAAGTTTCTTAATGCTGTTATAGGAGAAGGGCAATATGAAGACTCGAATTATCTTCACATTTGAATACTGTATTTTCAAACCAGAACATCAGCCTCTCCTGGTCACCAGCTCCCCACCGGGCCCCAAGCCCACCTTGACTATGGGATCCTGAACCCTGTGTTTGTTATGTCCAAGAGCTAACCGACACTTGGCAATCACTGAGGCAGGGCAGCTTGCCTAACAAGGTGTTTACTCAGTTTCGCTTTCTTGCACCAGAGCCCAATGCTGTTTCCGGTTATATCATTTTGTTGCCACTAAATCTGTCCCCATCTTTCCCAAGGAAGTGAAACAGCAAGTTTTCACACTAGACCACAACCTATGGCATGAGTGGGGACACAGCCAAGAATTGGGTTTTGACTTTTCTCTAACGACCAGCTATCATCACATAGACCTTAAATGATTTAACAAGACTTTCAGAAGCTATGAAACAATTTGATTACGAACCGGAGGATTAAAAAGGGCAAGGAATAATGTTTGTTTAACATGAATTCTGAGAGCAAATATAGGACAGCAGGCTCAAACACACCAAGTTCAGATTCAGCTACTTCCACCTCAATGTCATACTTAAGGGATACTCCAAACCCCAACATGGCACAATTCATTTAAATCATTACATTCAAATACAATACTTGAATTTCCAATGCTGAACACAAGCTGACAAAGATGAGATAGAGATTGGAATAGACCCTTCATTTGCTTTATATACGGTGTTCAAATAGTTTTTGGAAGTGAGAAAATCATTTTAGCAGTGGCTGACAATTTACCCTGCCCTAAAACACAAAGGATATTATATGTAACAATGCTTCTAAAACACTGTAAGAATCGCTGGTTTAAAACCTACAGCTGTAGATTATGAGTGCCACTAGAGCTGCATCACAAGTCTTGATGCTTAAGGTAAAATGCTATTTTAATTTAAAGGTAAATGATATTACAACTAATGATCTATGCCAGGTTTACAGTTAAGAAATATGTTACTTGAACAGACAATTCTCAGGGCTTAGGGATCAATTCCCAGTCACTGGAGGAAAACAGCAAGAGCTGCTATATCCTGAAGATGGTGATGGTGGTTTGTTTGTTTTTTAATGGAATCTCGCTCTGTGGCCCAGGCTGGAGTGCACTGGCGCCATCTCCACTCACCACAACCTCCGCCTCCTGGATTCAAGCGATTCTCCTGCCTCAGCCTCTCAAGTAGCTGGGATTATGGTATGCGCCACCCTGCCCAGCTATGTATTTTTAGTAGAAACAGGGTTTCACCACGTTGGCCAGGCTGGTCTCGAACTCCTGACCTCAGGTGATCCACCCGCCTCGCCCTCCCAAAGTGCTGGGATTACAGGTGTGAGCCACCGTGCCCCACCGATGGTGGGTTTTAAAGGGGCATGGACGGCAATTAAAATTAAGTTCCTTTTCATTCATCATATTGGAGGCATTCCCGTAATCACTACCTAACACTGGATACACAATGCAAAGGAGCAACTGAAACCTAGTGGCAACTAAGCATACACTCTATGTGCAATTCATACGTTTGCAAACTTTTGTGAATTTGCAAAACCTTCGGAAGAATTCTAAGATGAATCTCTGCCTCAGCTGCCTGTTGCCAACATCATCCGTCTATCACATGAAAGAAAAGATGTCGAGCGGAAAACTGACAGAAAACAGAGAGAATAATCTGACAGAAAACAGAAAGACAACAATCTCCCCAGAAGAAAGCAAATTTTCCAGAAATGAAGAAACCAAGAAAGGCCGAAAATGATGCCTGACGGGCAAGGCTTGCACTGTTTTCTCCCTCAGGATGAGAAGAGTTTGGAAAAAGCTGACACCTTAACTACCAACTCACTAAGGTTTCTCTGGGCGAGCTTCATGCAGCGCAGAACCAACGGCAATCTGCCCAAACTGCTTCCAGGAAAGCCCAGCCACACTGTGTCACCATACCTGAGCCAGCTCCTTAACGCGCTTCTCCAGGGGTGCTGGCAGGCCTTCGGGGAGAGAAGAGGGCTGCCTGAATTCCTGGTCCAATCCCACCCCAAGGGAATCACTTCCATCATCCATATCACGGAAGGGGCTTCCTTCTGGAGACTCACTGAGCAGATGCTCCAAGTCCAAATCCGTCAGCGAGTCCATGGCAGTGGCCGCCTGGAGCAAGTCGTTGTCAGAAGTGGAGCGAAAGAGTGAGAGCAAGGGGTCAGAGGCACCCTCCAGTTCTCGCAGGCCCTGAGCTTCCGCCGATGGGACCGCAACAGGCTTATGCTCCTCCTCCCTTTTTTTCTGAGCCTCTTTCTCCTTCTGAAATTTCTTTAGCATCTCTTTAACGCTTAAAGCCCCAGAATATTTCTTCTTCTTCTTCTCCTTACTGGCATTGAGGGCTGTGAAGCTGCAAGCAAGAGGGAAACTGGTCACTCAGACTACAGGACACTGCCAAAGGGAACTCCAGAGGCCTTCACCCCTGCTCCCGGGGCCATGGTCTCCAGGAGAACCTGTCACAGTCCACCCTGTCATTCCTCCTCCCTCCTCTTGGCATATGGAGCTCGTTCTTGCTGAGACCAAAGCTTGAGAGTTAATACAGGTTAGCAACACAGTGTCATATATGCTAAATTTCCGACCGGTTTTTAGAAACCACTGCCAGGCTGAAATAAAAGGTTGCAAAAAGGGGCAGGGAGAGCAAGAAAAGTATTTACAGGGAGAAAGCAGGAGCAGCAGAGAACAGCAGCAACTTGAAGAGCAGCTGGGGTGAGACCAAGTGAGAAGGAAGCAGGACCATAGACGACAAGGGAAACAGCAGAGACAGAAGGAGAACTGGGGCAGAGAGGAGCGCCCCGGAGAACGAGAAACATCAGCAGTCGCACAGTGACAAGAAGAGCTGCCAACACTGACAGTGAAACTATCTGACACACAGAGAGGTGAGCACCTATGCCCAGAACGGCACTGCGGGAGGCGTGCGGGAGGACAGGAAGGCTAGGCCCTGCTGCCTCTTCCGAAGCTGTGGGGAGGAGGTGAGTCAGCTCCCAGTCGTCCTGCCCTAACAGTTCAGGCTTTATCCTAGCAAAGAAGCTGCTGCCTCTCACCCGGCTTTGGAAAACTTGGACTTTTTCGATTTCTTCTCCTTGTCATAAGTGTCATCTTTTTTCTTCTTCTTTATCTTCTCACCACCTTCCTTCAACTTCCGCTTCTGAGAATTAAAGACAAGGCACAGTTACACGGCTCCCTAACTCAGGGAGCAAGTGCACTACACGGCACTGGCCTTGCTCCGCCCAGGGCACATCCTGAGACCTGTCTCATTTCCTCCATGAACAAAAGCTCTCAGATCAGTCCCTGGACCACAAACCCACAGCATTCCCACCGACGGTGTCTCCTGGAAACACCCAGGGCTGAGACAAAAGTGACCATTCTGGAGCCTGAAACCTTTCTAGTTTGAAAGTGACAAGTGGGCCCTACCTCTTGTTTTAAACACATAGGCAGTGGTAGACAGGTTTTTAAACACACTGATCCTAAGGCTGACTGGTTTTCAGTGGGGTGGCAGCCCTGGGAACTGAAGTCCTCTACATGTCCACAGAAGAGGGTCAGCAAGGGTGGTACACATTCCCTCACTCCACACCCTTCCCACCCTTAGGCCACCTCCAGAAACGGTCCCTGCTGAGCCTGCTGGGATGTCGTGTGAGGTGGACACGATGACCAAGTGCTGAACAGAGCCCCCACAGGCACGTGTCCTCATCAGGGCACATGTGTATGAGGTGAGCCATCGACCTGGCATGGCTCTGCCTTTCCACCATCCTCCTGAGCCGGCCAAGCACCAGGTATTCTGGTGAGTCACCTACTCATCTGATAGGGTCACATCAAAAAGCATTTCTGAAATTCAAAAGCAAGTACATTCTAACCTTTGGAGATTTTTTCTTCTTTTCTTTAATGAAGTCATCCTCAGACTCTGATGCTTGTCTAAACTGCAGGGTTCCCGAGTTAATGTAAAATCCTCCATACTTCGTAGTCAAAGAAGCAGGAACAAGCTCATCATACTGAAAGGGTGAAACAAACTGTCAGCTCCAAGTTCTGCTTCTGTAGTCCGAAGGTGCAAAGTGGGTCTCGAGAGATGTGAGTATGTTCCTCTGACACTTCCAAGAGCATGCTAAAACATCCTTCTGGTCAATCATGAACGTCTGAGCTACGAGGTGTTTTGGACAGATCTGGTCAACATTTTCTGAAGAGGGAACTAAGGCCCGGATCAAGAATGTCACTTCGTCTCTCATCAGCGCTGCTACTGCGTCATGCTGGGAAGACGGCATGCCCGCTGTGACCCCACCCCCAGCTTCCTGGCCAGTATCAGGAGGAGCTATGGCACAGTGGGTCTGACACAGCATTTTCCGTAACTACTTACCGCCTCAGAGTTATCGATGAAGGAATCGGATTCATCATAACCATACCCCATATCGATCAAGTCCTGTATTCGGTCTTTTCTACGTTTCTTTCCACCCTAAAATGTAAAAGCAACAGATTACATGCTTTTTGATAAATACACAGAATTAACTGTGGCCTTCAACTTCATCAGCTATGACTCAAAGAGGAAAAGCACTAACTAGAAAGGTCACTCTCTCACATACAAACCCCAAAATCTCCTTTCCTAAAAACCTTTTAACATAGGGCAGATATGCATCTGTATAAAATGTCCTGGGACAGAAAAATGAACTAAATGGTTTCTTAGGCTTCGTACCAAAACATTTCTTCTAAGACGATCACAGGCCCTTCTCGGTTATTTGTCCAGTTAGCTCCTCACTCTAGCTCTGCCATGCCCCTTTTCTGTACCTTAATGCGTTAGGTTTAATAACTGCTTCTGTTCTCTCCAAGCTTAATGCTTACGTCCACATCAGTGTTTATTGCATGACAATCCACTAAAGGAATACAGAAATGTACGGAAACCTCTCCCACCCAATGAGGTTGTTTTGTCGCTCAAGAGAGAAATCTTACGTATTTTTCTTCAAATTTCCGGGCAAGGGCCTCCACTTTATGCCTTTCCTTTTCTTCGTCATTGAAAGGATCTGACAGATCTTTCTTCTGCAAAGAGATTGTTCCACAAAAAATAAGTCACAAAATAGTCCCATGTTCTTATTTATAAAAACTTCACTGCCTACTCAGTATCTATATACAAATAATGTTTTTCAGAAAAAGGCAAGGCATAAAACATGCTATCTCATCAATGTTTATCTTAATTAAGAAAGTAAAATTTCCATTCATGTAGGTTAATAAAACTTGACTGAATGCCTACAATTATCCACCACAGCATGAGGGGCTATAGGGCTCAAAGGCGGCAAAGGGCCTTTAGAAGGAGATGCTCAATCGCTACACAACCACGTTCAATACAGCAGACTTCCTTCGTAACTCTAAAATTTTCTTCATGCATTTAAAAACATTCTAAGAAAGAGTCCATTGACTTCCAAAAGAGTCAATGGCTCAAAAACGTGAAAATCCCACTAAATGTTGTGCAAGTTTTTTTTTTTTTTTGAGACGGAGTCTCGCTCTGTCACCCAGCTGGGACTACGGGCGCCGCCACCTCGCCCGGCTAGTTTTTTGTAGTTTTTAGTAGAGATGGGTTTTCACCGTGTTAGCCAGGATGGTCTCGATCTCCTGACCTCGTGATCCGCCCGTCTCAGCCTCCCAAAGTGCTGGGATTACAGGCTTGAGCCACCGCGCCCGGCTGTGCAACTTCTTGAGAGCCTGCCACACTGTTTGTTTAGAAAGGTCTGAAAGGTTCTGCCACACTGTTTAGAAAGGTCTGAAATTGCACTTCTCTCGGTGCTACCAAAGTTAAACTCAGGCTTCCAAGGCTTATTTCCATTTTATAAGCTTATTCTTTTCTCATCAAGCAAATTTTCCAGAGATAAGCCTTAAGCTTCTTGAGCAAGGAATCTAAAAAAAAATTTTTTTTTTTGTTTCGAGATAGAGTCTCACTCTGTCACTCAGGCTGCAGTGCAGTGGCACAATCATGACTCACTGTAGCCTCAACTTCCCTAGGTTCGGGTGATCCTCCTGCCTCAGCCTCTTGCATAGCTGGGACTACAGGCATGCAACATTAGGCCTAGCTAATTTTTTCTTTAAGTTTTTTCTAGAGATAGGGTTTCATCATGTTGCCCAGGCCGGTCTCAAGCTCTTGGGCTCAAATGATCTGCGCATCTCAGCCTCGCAAAGTGCTGGGATTACAGGTGACAGCCACCACACCCAGCCAGAAGCCAGGAACCTTAACAAGACTCCTGTACCAAAAATGTTTAAGACTTCAAGGTAAACAGAAAACACTAAAGATTGTATGCCTGTTTCAAAC
Organism: Piliocolobus tephrosceles; assembly: GCF_002776525.5. Taxonomy (NCBI): domain Eukaryota; kingdom Metazoa; phylum Chordata; class Mammalia; order Primates; family Cercopithecidae; genus Piliocolobus; species Piliocolobus tephrosceles. The sequence goes on along the minus strand of NC_045450.1, from coordinate 4,889,323 downwards.
AAACTTTCTTATCTCACCCTTCCATCTCTGCCTACTGAAATACTACCCGCAAAGGATCAGTTAAATGATTTGTGGTGTACACATACAATGGGATATTATAGAGCATACATCTAACGAACATATCACAAACGGGGAGTCTTTCAAACACACTTATCTGGATCTTCTAAATTTTCTACGATGATCACATATAACTTGAGTGGTTATGTAACGGTAAGAAATCCCACCAACCTTGAGGAGCACTGGATTCCATGTATACTACTCAATGCCTTGCCAACAGCAGTCTTTCAATAACTACTATTTCCTGACTATATGACGGAAGGTCCAGCTCTGTCCAAACACTAATCAGGATATAAGCTCTCTTCTTTCCAAGACCTCCAGGGCCTGTGTTGTACCAGACTTAAACAATGATCATATTGTAATGTCTGTTACCTGCGGTGGTGCTACCATTCTCCTAAAACATCTACAGATGTTTGTTTTGAGGGTGGTACAGTGTTTTCTCTACCTTTCTACAGTCCTCTGAGTCTAGCACAGTGAATTCATACTATTAAGAAATATACACTAAAAGAATTGCTGCACAAATGTGTCCGATTTTATTGTACTTTTAACACTGCAGAGTAGACCCACAGCGATTTAGGAGTTACCTGAACCCAAAGTCCAGGACTGAATCCTCTGAATTGGACCCAAAGTTCTCTGTGTTTCCTCCGTGCATTTGTCTGCAATGGAGAAGGGTATTTGGAGCCCCCAAAAACGTGCAATCAGAGCACTGGAGTTCTAATTTCAGTTGACCTACTGATTTGGTTTCAACCCACAAATAAACACATTAACCAACCCCTGCTACTGTCTCTTCCTCTAAATGAAGAAGATACCATTTTACTGAAACAGGAATTATAAAAGGATTTGAAGGCCAGGCGCAGAGCCTCACGCCTGTAATCCCAGCACTTTGGGAGGCCAAGGTGGGTGGATCATCACAAGGTCAGGAGATCGAGACCATCCTGCCTAACACGTTGAAATGCCGTCTCTACTAAAAACACAAAAAAATTACCCGGGCATGGTGGTGGACGCCTATAGTCCCAGCTACTCGGGAGGCTGAGGCAGGAGAATGGTGTGAACACAGGAGGCAGAGGTTGCAATGAGCCAAGATCACGCCACTGCACTCCAGCCTGGGCGACAGAGCGAGACTCCGCCTCAAAAAACAAACAAACAAACAAAAAAACCCCACAAATCTAAGCTGATCTAAGCTGTTAGAAATCAGGGCAGTGGTTGTCCATGAGTATTGGGATAGTGTTCTGGCAGGGCAAAAGGAGGGTTTCTGGGGTCATGATAAACATATGTTGTGACCTACACGCAGATTACATGGGTGCACTGAGTTCATGAAAATCCATCAAGTTGTAGCTAGGTGCAGTGGCTCACGTTTGTAATCCCAGCACTTTGGGAGGCCAAGGCAGGCAGATCACTTGAGAACAGGAGTTTGAGACCACCCTGGCCAACGGAGTGAAATGCCATCTCTACCAAAAATACAGAAATTAGCTGGGTATGGTGGCGTGCACCTGTAATCCCAGCTACTCAGGAGGTTGAGGCAGAAGAATCACTTGAACCCAGGAGGCAGAGGTTACAGTGAGCCGAGATCGCGCCATTGCACTCCGGCCTGGGCGACAGGGCAAGACTTGGTCAAAAACACAAAAAAAAAACAACAAAAAAAAGCAGTCTACGTGTTTTCTTGTCTGCCCCTATACTAGGTAGACAGCAAGACTCTCTTGGAGGAGAAAAATGTCCAGCATGAAATTCTAACACTGGAACTGTCAGGGACTGGTTTCATTTACACATAACATTTACAACCTTGACAGAGAAAAATGCACTGTTTTTAAAATTTATGTTAATTAGTTATAATTCAAATTGGCCTCTCCCTTTGCACACAGAGGTAAGAGAAGCAAACCTTGTGCTTGCCTTGAGTGAGTGACAGGATCTTGGAGCAGCCAAAACCTCAGTAAATCTTGCTTCCTCACTATGGAAGCCCCACATACATGCACTGACCCCCGTGCATTAAACCTGCAGCGCCTCTAGGAACAAAGGGGTGTACCTTGTCTCCAGGCTGAAGGCCTTTTACCTTCCCTCGGATATTCTTCACCAGTTCTGGGTAGAAGAACTCTGGGCAGCGTTTGTGATCTGGTTCAAAGAGGGTGAGTGTAATCCGAACAGCTGCTGCGGCTGGCTCACAATCCTGATGCTGTTCTGCTCCCCCAGCCTCCTCCTTCCGGGACTTCTTCAAAAATGCAGGATTCAGGGAACCTGGGAGAGAGGTGAACTGGACCTTGTGGGGCTCCGACATGGCTACCAACAAGTCTTAGCGGGTGTCACTGCATGGCTTCTGTTAACATGGAAAAGAAGGGCCAGGTCAAACGAAGATGATAAAATAGTTTACCTGTCTAATTAAAGAGATTTAAGTTTAAGAGAATTTCGTTGTCAAGAAAACTCCACTGTTATACTTTGTCATTTATTGCCTTTTTTTCTGCTTAAATACTCATCCTAAAATTTTTTCATAATCATTCAGAGACAGTCACTGCTTAGCACAATTTCAGTCTTTTTTTCTACGTATCTATATCCTAGATCCTCGACCTAAAGAACGCATGCTGACAAAGCCTTAGACCTCCACATTGTAAAGACTACTAAAATATTATTTTCCACTTAATTTGTCTAACACTTATTTTTTCTGGCTGAGAATAACCTTTAAGGACCCTTTATTTTCATCATCAGCAGTTTCCTATCATTGGGAGCCAATCTTCACAGGGACAAAGCTTTTATCAGCTAAACAAAAGATACTGCCTACCCCAGGATAGTAAAGAACCAGTGACTCAGGAGGGTGTGGCTAGGCTTACTTCCTAACAAAGTTACACACTCCTGCCCTGTGCACCACTCTCACACCCAAATACTGGCCTTGGCAAAATAAATTATCACATGCCAAAGACCTTCAAAATCACTAGGGAATGGTCAAAATAGATTTTGAATACAGAATTCCAAATGTTCGCAGAATATGAATATGCTAATATATGCCATACATGTTTTCTGCTTACTTCATATATAATTTTGTGTCCTGCTTTTTAAAAGAGTTCATATTGTAGTGTGAACTTTCTACCATACCAATAAAGATATTTATTGCAACCTTGTTTATACAAGAAAAATGATGGAAGCAACCAAAATGACAATCAAATGACAATCAATCAGGGAATGGTTGAATAAACTGCGACTTTCTTACTGACTTGTAAGAGCTCATATTATACATAAATTATTACATATTATAGATATACAACACCTGTCTCACTGTGGCCCAGGCTGGAGTGCGGTGGCCGGATCTCAGCTCACTGCAAGCTCCGCCTCCCGGGTTTACGCCATTCTCCTGTCTCAGCCTCCCGAGTAGCTGGGACTACAGGCGCCCGCCACCACGCCCGGCTAGTTTTTTGTACTTTTTAGTAGAGACGGGGTTTCACTGTGTTAGCCAGGATGGTCTCGATCTCCTGACCTCATGATCCGCCTGTCTCGGCCTCCCAAAGTGCTGGGATTACAGGCTTGAGCCACCGTGCCCGGCCATAACTGCTTTTTTTTGTTTTGTTATTTGCTGTTTAATGTTGATTAGAGTGAGGTATGATGAAATAAATGTTAACTTTTTTTTCTGAGATAGGGTCTCGTTGTTATATCCAGGCTGGAGAGCAGTGGCCCAATCACAGCCACTTCAGCCTCAACCTCCCAGGCTCAAGCAAACTTCTCATCACTTCAACCTCTGGAGTAGCTGGGACTACAGGTATATACCACCATGGCTGGCTAATTGTTTCTGTTTTTTGTAGAGATGCTGACCCACTATGTTGCCCAGGCTGGTCTTAAGTTCACAACCTCAAGCAACCCTCCTTCCAAGGAAATGATAACTTCGTATGCAGTCAAAACTAGGCTCTTTTCCTTTGAGACTCCTCCCATTTCCTGTATGCCTAGAATGTTCATCTTCAACCAGATCTTACAGAAGAACTTGTGTATATATGTTTTTTGTTTTTTGAGACAAAGTCTCACTCTGTTGCCCAGACTGGAATAAAGTGACTCAATCTCAGTTCACTGCAGCCTCAACCCCCCAGGCTAAAGCGATCCTCCTACCTCAGCCTCCCTAGGAGTTGGAACTATAGGCCTGCTAATTTTTGTATTTTTTGTAGGGATGTTGTTTTGCCATGTTGTCCAGACTGGTTTTGAACTCCTGGGCTCAGGCGATCCTCCTGCCTTGGCCTCCCAAAGTGATGGGATTACGGGTGTGAGCCACTGAGCCCAGCCTACATGGTCATTTATAGATATTTTTTCACATTTACTTCATTAACCCCAGATGAATTTGCTATGCTATAAAGTATGAGGATAGGCTATAACTTGGTTTCTTCCAGCATCAATCACTAAACAATCCTTCCTTCCCGTGCTGATTTGGCATATATCGCAAAGCAACATCGCAGATATCTAAGGCCTGTTTCTGAAGTCCATCTGTATATTAATATAGTATTTAGAGATTCTTTAACCAGTATTGCACTGTTTTGAAAAGTTTTATGATAGATTTTAATATTGCAAAGTTAAAGTTCATGTTTATTATCCTTCTTTATAAATAATACTTTGCCATTCCAGCCTATGTATTATTTTGGCAGGTTTCCAAAAAACTCACTGTATTTTGGTTGTAAATGAATCACAAACTTGAGTTAATTCAGGAAAATTAGCATATATCCATATACATGTAAACGTATTTGTATATATCCAATATTCATTTGTCAAATTATGATCATAAAATTGCAACATAACATCAGATAAGGGGAAAAAAGTATCTGCAAATGAAGAGTTAAAATAATTCTAATCAGACAGTAAAACAGGTTGGTGCTGCAAAAGACCATCTCCCAACATGTACTAAGATGTTAAAGATTTCCCTAAAAGAAATCTCCAAGGCCCTCAGGGTATCTGTGATGCACTGGGTTGTGGTTTACAGATTCCCCCATTGACAGAACCGGAACTGTCTCACTATAAGAAGGGCATCAGCAGGTTAACCAATGGTATTTAGGAAGGTCATCCTGGAAGCGGCAACCAGGTCCCACTCTCCCTGTCCAGGCAGTAAACACACAACCTTATCTCAGTCCAACTCTGAGAGACTGCAGCTTCAATCCTAGATGGCAAAACTGCTCCTTTCAGTTGCGTAAGGGACTCTCCAAGTCCAAGAAGGTAAAAAATAGGACTACAGGATAAAGTGAGTCAAACCTGTAGGCTATTAACACTTAAGATTTTGTGTTGTTTTATAATCACTATAATGTGCTGTTGTTACTAAGCCACTTGAAACAAAGAGAATCCGATATATTAAACAATGGTATGTTCGATTTACAACCATAATTCAAAATGCTTAAGAAAATATAATTAAGTTCAAACATGTTTGACTGTTTAAAAAAAACTGACTTACATTGACGAGTTTATTACACTTACAAGAGTTGCCTAAGTCCTTGGAAAGATTTTAGTTTAGTTTTTT
>NC_045450.1:4828281-4883702 GCF_002776525.5 Piliocolobus tephrosceles | reverse complement strand
TTTTTTTTTTTTTTTTTTTTTTTGAGACAGTTGCCTCACTCCTGTTGCCCAGGCTGGAGTGCAGTGGCACCATGAGAGCTCACTGCAGCCTCAACTTCCCGGACCCAGGTGATTCTCCTATCCCAGTCTCCCAAGTAGCTGGGACTTCAGGCACTCACCACCGCGCCAGGCTTTTTTTTTTTTTCTATCTTAAGTACAGACAGAGTTTTGTCATGTTGCCCAGGTTGGCCTCAACTGCCTGGACACAAGCAATATGTCAACCTTGGCCTCCCAAAGATTTTACCACTAAGTTCATCTCTTTAGACGTTTGAAGTATTTGAATCGGAAATATAAAGCTTTACGTGCAGTTTAAAACATTTAAGATAATTTAATTAACTTTGTGATTTAATTAACTTTGTAAAAAGAGTTGGGAATTTAATCTGTTAAACTGGTGCCTGAATTGAACCTTTATCAAAGATCAAGTTTTTTTTTAAATAAATGTTCTTAGATTTGTAAATAAAACAAGATTTGTGAGTAATACTTAAAAGGCTTAAAAATAGCCAAGTTTTTAAATACTCAACTTTACCCCAGCACAGTGGCTCATGCCTGTAATCCCAACAAATTTGGGAAGTCAAGGTGGGAGGACTGCTTCAGCCCAGGAGTTCAAGACCAGCCTGGGCAACACAGTGAGACCATCTCTACAAGAAATACAAAAACCAGCTGGGTGTGGTGGCGTGCACACATGATCACAGCTCCTCAGGAGGCTAAGGTGGGAAGATCCCTCGAGCCAGGGAGATAAAAGCTGAAGTGAGCGGTGATTGTGTCACTGTACTCAACCCTGGGTAACAGCAAGACTGTGTCTCAAATAATAGTAATTATTAATAAACATTCAACTTTAATGAGTTGAACACTATTTTAAGTACAGAATTATACACATAGAAACATCCCTCTCAAGGCTAGGTGCAGTGGCTCACTTCCCGAAATCCCAGCACTTTGGGAGGCTAAGGCAGGATGATCGCTGGAGCCTAGGAGTTTAAGATCAGCCAGCACAACATGGTGAGACTTCTTCTCTACCAAAAATTTTTTAAAAATTAGCCAGGTAGGCTAGGTGCAGTGGGTCATGCCTGTAATCCCAGCACTTTGGGAGGCCGAGGCGGGCGGATCACAAGGCCAGGAAATCGAGACTATCCTGGCTAACACAGTGAAACCCCGTCTCTACTAAAAATACAAAAAACTTAGCCGGGCATGGTGGTGGGCGCCTGTAGTCCCAGCTACTCGGGAGGCTGAGGCAGGAGAATGGTGTGAACTCGGTAGGCAGAGGTTGCAGTGAGCCGAGATTGTGCCACTGCACTCCAGCCTGGGCAAAAGAGTAAGACTCTGTCTCAAAAAAAAAAAAAAAAATTAGCCAGGTATAGTGGTACACCCCTGTAGTCTCAGCTACTAAGGAGGCTGAGGTGGGAGGATGGCGGATGGCTTGAACCTGGGAAGGTCGAGGCTGCAGTGAGCTGTGATCCTGCCACTGCACTCCAGCCTGAGTGATAAGAGTGCAACTCCGTCTCAAGAAGAAAAAAAAACACAAAGATCCCCCTTTAAAAACATCAGTTGGTGTCACTGAGAAAATACTAGCCTTACTTGTCCATTGGTTATTCTCAGGAATTTTATGTTTTTTCTTACCGTGCATATATATCCTTTTAAACATTATATTTTCAAACTGGTTATTGATGAAACAGAAAAACTAAATTGTGTATTCCAACTTATAATGAGTACCCTTCCTGAATTCTCATTTTAATGGCTTTTTCCCCAAAATAGGCAGACCTATCATCCATGGAAATAAGAATTCTGTCTTCCCTTTTCCAAAAATTGCATTTCTTATTTTTGTTTCCTGTATTATTGCATTGGCTAGAACTTTCAGGATATTAGGCAATACATTCTTATTATCTAATAGTGGCAGAAATGTAACATGCTTCTGATGTTAATGGGAATGCCTCTAGGTTTTGATGCAATGTTGATTAAAGATTTTTTTCGGGGGGGGGGGACGAGTCTCGCAAATCTGGAGCGCAGTGACATAATCTCAGCTCACTGTAACCTCCGCTTTCCGGCTTAAGCGATTCTTCTGCCTCAGCCTCCCGAATAGCTAGGACTACAGGCATGTGCCACCACGTCCGGCTAAATTTTGTATTTTTAGCAGAGACGGGACTGACCGTGTTGGCCAGGCTGGTCTCGAACTGCTGATCTGAGGTGGTCCGCCCGCCTCGTCCTCCCAAAACGCTGGGATTACAGGCTTATGCTACCATGCCCAACCAAGTCTCATATTTTTAATTAAGTTATTAAAACATCCTTCAATTCCTTACAAATTAAGAATTTTTAAACAGGAACATGTTATTTTTATCAAATTATTCCCTGGTAAATACGCTTTCAAGATCATTTTGTCTTAAAAATACACACACAGTAAAATGACAGTTCATGCAGTTAGTTCTTGGTACTTCAGGGAAACTGATCTCCCAAAAAAAATCAGGCTGCGGGACGACCCAGTACGCTAAACACCGTCTTGCAACCGAAACCTCTAACCACCAAAATGCCTTGGGGAAATGCGTGTGGACCCGCCACCTTTTCCAGCAGGCTGGAACTCAAGAAGAGCCCGACACCAAGTCTAAGTCATTCCTTGACACTGTGGAGTCTGTGATCAGGACCGGGATCTTTTGCAAAATTGAGTTTCTACCTGGTCTGCTGAAGTTTGGGCCGGCGCTGCGCTCAACTGCTGCTAACACTTCCCACTTCATGGTTCAGTTTTCAAGTGTCCAAACTACGCCCGGCATCTGTCTTCCTGTTGTCACAACTTTTTCAGAAGTGCAAAACTACGGCAAGGCTAACGGGAGAGCCTGGACCCGACAAAGACACGCACCTTTGTCCCCAGAGCCGACGCGGGCCGCAGACGTCCCCCCGCGGCGGTCCTCATGCCGGTCCCCGGGCGGCGGCGCAGCTAGCGGTGGGCTCCCGAGCCGTGGCTCCCTGCGGGCGGGCGGCCCGCGCCTCGGACCATGGCCAGGTCCCCGCGCCCAAGGGAGCCTGTTGTGCCGCGCCGCGCGCCGACCCAGGAGGAAGCGAAGAAATGCCGACTCGACGTCCGCACAGCCACTCCGAGGACACCAAGGGGTCGGGGAAGCAGCCTCCGGGCGCCCCGGGAGAACTTGCAGCGCGGGACCACGCGCTCAGACGGCGCCTCCGAAAGCGGCCGTCGGGAGGAGCGCTCCAAAGAACACGGGCAGCAGGAGCAGACGGGCGCGGACACCAGGGCCTCCCGGTCTGCGGCCAAGAGGAGTAGCCGGGCACCGGAGCCCAGACCCGGCGGAAGCTGAGTTCCAGGCCGCGCTGAGCTCCGTCACCGCAGCTCACGGGCGCAGCGACGGGGCCGACCAGCGCCTCGGGCTCGGGAATGGCCCCGGGGCCCGCGCAGGACCAACAGCCGCAACGGAAGCGCCGAGAGGGGAGGAGCGCAGAGTCCAAGGCCCGGGGGCGGGGCGGGCCGGGCCGCGAGGCCGGCTCCCTCTCGCGCTCAGCCGGTCGCACCGTCGCCGCCGCCGCCGCCACCTCAGACCGCGGACGCTTCGTTGTCACGAGCCGGAGGGAGGGGGAAGGAGCCGGGAGTCTCTGCGCTCCGGCGCGCGGAGACCGCGGCGCTCGCATCACGTGCCGCTCGGCCGGCCAATGATCCCCGGCAGGCGCGGTGACGTCAGAGCAGCGGCGTGGCCGATGACAGCCGGCCCCCATCACGTGGTCGGACCCACTCCAATGGGCGGCGCCGAGGCGACCTGCTTGTTCCCGGCGGCCCGTGCGTCGGTGGTGGTTGGGTGGTAAGATGGCGGCTGTGAGTCTGCGGCTCGGTGACTTGGTGTGGTGAGTCCGGGCGGCCGGGCCAACCGAGACGCGCCGGGGAGCTGCCCGCCAGGGTGCGGGGTTCGCTGCCGGCCCCGGAGCTGCCTTTCTGTGCGCTCCAGGTCGCGGAGAGAGGGGAAGAGAAGGTGCCGGCGCTTCCGAGCGGCGCCGGGCGGAAGGGGCAGTCCAGTCCCAGGGGACCGAGGCCGAGGGTGGCCACGGCGGGCACTGGCTTTGATCTCCGAGGCCGCCCGGAAGGGGTCTGCACTCGGGGCCCAGATACTGGCGGCTCCTGTGAAAGGAGCCGCCGGTGCCGCGAGGCTTCCTTGGACGACGGGTTCCCGGGGTCTTGCTGGGGCTTCCCAGAAAGCAGAAGCGCCGGGGACCGGACCTGCGAGTCCATCTCGCCGGTGCCATTCGGTCAAAGCCCAGGTTGCGATGCAGCCGAACTGTGCGGGTGGCTCAGCTGGGATTGTCTAAACCGGACTTCTGGCATTGCCCCGCGAAGAAACGGCGGGGTAGTTCTTTACAACCGCTGGCTTGGCAGTGACCAGTGCAGCCTTGGGTGCCTCCCGCGTTCTGCTTCTGTGTCCCAGACAACCGCCCGAACCAAGGCTGATTGTCGCCGCCTCCCTCGAGCTGCATAGCTTGTTTCTCCACCCAGAGGAAGGCTTCCATTAGCATTTGTCAAAGCCAGGCAGGTCTCCTGTTGAATTAAACCAGACTTAGGGAAAGTCTGTGTTTACAGAGGAAGCTGTCCTCCCACTCCTGTCATTAAGAAGCTCCAGACAAGTGACTTTTGACAGTTGTGTTGTTCTGTATTCCTTGTCAACAGAAGAATGGTTATACGTTGTGCACATAAGTATACAATTTTGCATTTTGCTTCTGAGGGTTTTGGGCCCAGCTGTGGAAGCTTTTGTTCCGGCACTTGAGGATGCCAGCAGAGATTTAGGAAAATAAATTGCGTACTGAGTGGGTTGAAGGAGATGGGCTGACTTTTCCAGGTCAAGTGTTGACTTTGTGTGTTTTCTCTAGGGGGAAACTCGGCCGGTATCCTCCTTGGCCAGGAAAGGTGAGTGTCTTGCTACTAAAGGAAGATATCTGAAGTTGGGTTTGAGGAGGTGGAGAATGTAAGATGCATTCCTCTCAGTTTCTAGTATTGAGTTAAACTGGGCCCATTCAGATGGCACTTAGAATTTTTTTTCCCCTAGTATCAGTTATTTTTTAAAAGGCAATACAGTATATTCCAGATCATTAAATCTGCTCTAAACGCTTGTTTCTTGATTTAGAGGAGGTTTATGAAGTTTCTTTTTTAACCCCGGAAATAATTCTAATCTGAATTTAGCTTTATGCTTAAATGTAACAAAAGGAGAAGAAAATATAAATTATCCAGAAAGAGAAGTCTAAATGTAGGTTAGTGAAAAGCCAAAGTATTTTTGTCCCAACTAAGTTTAAATCTTCTTTCCATGTTACCATATGTGCTACTCTAGTGCCTCTTTGCAGAAGTTGGCATTCCAGATTTTGCATGAGGTGATCCATCATTGCTTTCCAAATGTTGTGTTTTTATATTCTTGCTTGGAGCCCAGGAAGTGTCTTTAAATGGTCTCTTTGCAATATGGTGTTTTCTGTGCCTCAGTTGTCCTTTGTTTTCACTATGTCCTGTCTCAACTCTTCCTGCACAGGAAGTATTTCAAAGAGTGTCCTCTGCTTTTTTTCAGTAATGATGGGGTCACATTGGGGCGGGGCGCATTGGTGGGGGGCAGGAGATGTTGTTGATCTTAGTTTTAACTGCTTGTAAAACAGGGCCACTGCAGTGAAAGGGATATTGTGTCTACCGAGCACTGTGCTACATGTTAAATATTGGGAACTTCTAGAATATTTACACATTTCCACAAATCTCAATAGAAAAATGGGAGATTTAGACAAGTACTAGGCCTTGGGTTCTGTTTTGTATATAAATACATTTATTTGTAAGTCATTTTAATTTACTTTTTTCTTACCAACGTAGAGCTGTGTAGAGCAATGTGGAGCCACTAGAAAGTGGGCTGCTGTGTTGCCAGCCAACCTTTTCCCACCTTTTATCCTCCAGATTGTTAATCCACCAAAGGACTTGAAGAAACCTCGTGGAAAGAAATGCTTCTTTGTGAAATTTTTTGGAACAGAAGATCAGTGAGTAGTATTCACCAGGAGTCTCCCTTTGCCTTTCTTTCTGTGTTATCTGGAGTCTGAGCTGCTTTGAAAATATTCTAAGGATCTTTGGTTCAGTCTTCTTATAATGTATAATCCTGGCATCTCATTCTGCCTTCATACCTAAATAAAGGTGCAATTTCTTGCAGAAATTGCCCTAGACAACTGTCCTAGGCCTATAACTAAGTCAGGCAAGAACTAGGTTCATTTACCTTCTAAATGTAATAATCACATCAAAGTAGTTTCTCACATGTTTCTTTACCCAACTCCAAAGGCAGTTCCTTTTTGTTTGTTTTTGAGACAGGGACTTACTGTGCCACCCAGCCTGGAGTGCAGAGGCACAGTCTCAGCTCACCACAACCTCTGCCTCCCCCACTCAAGCAGTCCGCTCACCTCAGCCTCCTGAATAGCTGGGACCACAGGTGTGCACCACCATGCCCAGCTAATTTTTTGTAAAGGAGTTTTATCATGTTGCCCAGGATGATCTGGAACTCCTGGACTCAAGCAATCCACCTGCCTTGGCCTCTCAAAGTGCTGGATTATAGGCATGAACCACCACGCCCAGCTGGCAGTTATCTTTATAAAAGCCATGTTCAGTTCTCTTTTAATGCTATATATCATTGTAGTTCATGCATGAGGTATACAATGAAAACTAAAATTGTATTTACCTTAATAAAAGTAATTGTTCAATCCTGTTCTCATTTGTAAAACTAAGTGATTTGTTCTGACATTATTATAGTATGTCTTTGTGCCGGATCTGTCCTAAGTTGGGGAAACCAGGACCATTAATCTGAGACTCTTTGACCATATAGCATGTTGCAGTGAGGAGAAGAACGTGTATTAACTTGAGTTACTAGTGATTTGTTTAGCTTTCTCATCACTATGTCAAGTTGCTTACCTGGGTCTAGCTAGATGGCTTGACCTTTTTTTTCCTGAGATGGAGTTTCATTCTGTCACCCAGGCTGGAGTGCAATGGCGTGATGTCAGCTCACTGCAACCTCCACCTCTCGGGTTCAAGCAATTCTCATGGCTGAGCCTCCCGAGTAGCTGGGACTACAGGCGCACACCACCACGCCTGGCTAATTTTTTTGTATTTTTAGTAGAGACAGTGTTTCACCAAGTTGGCCAGGCTGGTCTCAAACTCCTGCCTGATCTCAAGTCATCTGCCCTCCCCGACCCCCGGCCTCCCAAAGTTCTGGGATTACAGGCGAGAGCCACCGTGCTCAGCCGATTTGATTTCTTTAAGTAGTTATATTTCTATTATTCTTACAGGAAAATACAGCATTAGACTTGAAAAAAAAGTCTCTGGCTTCTCTGGTAAATCTAATTCTGATGCTTAAAGTGTTTCTTCTTAGAAAGCAGTATATTATAAACAGTATTCTTCACTCATCCAGGAGTTTATATGTCAGAGTGCTCTTCCTGGTTTCATGTTTACAGATATAGCCAGCCCCAGTTCTCTATCACAAGCCAGCTTAGCAGCCTGTGGTGGCAGTATTTCAAGGAGATCACTGGCCTGAAGCTGTGGAGCCAGAGCTTCTGGAAGAGGGAATGTTCTTACAATTCCATGGATTTAAAAAAGAATATTTGGCCGGTCATGGTTCCTGAGGCCTGTAATCCCAGTACTTTGGGAGGCCAAGGTGGGTGGATCACTGGAGATCATGAGTTTGAGACCATCCTGGCCAACATGGCAAAACCCCGTTTCTACAGAAAATACAAAAATTAGCCAGGAGTGGTGGTGTGTGCCTGTAATCCCAGCTACTTGGGAGGCTGAGGCTCGAGAATTGCTTGAACCCAGGAGGCAGAGATGGATCTGGACACTGCACTCCAGCATGGGTGACAGAGCGAGACTCCGTCTCAAAAAAAAAAAAAAAGGATCATGTGCAGAATGAATGATGGCAGATAATTATTTATTCTAGGCTGGGCACAGTGGCTCCATGCCTGTAATCCCAGCACTTTGGGAAGCCAAGACAGGGGGATTGCTAGAGCCCAGGAGCTGGAGACCAGCCTGGGCAACGTAGCAAGATCTTGTCTCTACTCTAAAACAAAAAAAACTTTTTTTTTTTTTGAAATAGCCAGGCATGGTGGCACACTAGTGTAGTCCCAGGTATGCAGAGGCTAAGGCAGGAGGATTGCTTGAGCCCAGGAGGTCAAAACTGCAGTTTTGTGCAAGTGCAAGCCATGATCACAACTTTGCACTCCAGTCTGGGTGATAGAGCTAGACCCTGTCTCAAAAAGAAAAAATTCTAGAAGAGGGAGAGATCAGTGGAGAGCCATGAGATCCAAGAAGACTGACTGAAGATATGGGATTTGAATCCAGCTCTGGAAGATACGTAGAGTTCAGATGGACAAGGACTGTAGGGGCGTTTCAGGCAGTGGAGATGCTGTGAACAGTTGGCATTAAGCGTTACGGAAAGGGAGAGGCTCCCTGCCTGAGGTGAGTTGTGCTTAGGAATAACAGAGGCAGTATGGTTGGCCCAGACTTCATTAGCTAAACAAATAATTACACAAGTCTGAAGCAAATATGGGATCTCAGTCTCATTACAGGGAGTCTGAAAGCTATTGTTTCCTTATTTTTTTGTTTGTTTGTTGTTTTTGGTTTTTGTTTTTTTGAGACAGGCTGGAGTGCAGTAGCACAGACACGGCTCACTGCATCCTTGACTTCCCAGGCTAAGGCAATCCTCCCGCCTCAGCAGTCCGAGTAGCTGGGACTACAGGTGTGCACCATCATGCCCTGCTAATTTTTTTACTTTTTTTTTATTTGGAGAGACAGGTTCTCACCATCTTTCCCAGGCTGGTCTCAAACTCCTGGGCTCAAGTGATCCTCCCGCTATGGTCTCCCAAAGTACTGGGATTATGGGCGTAAGCTATAGCGCCGAGCCCCGATGTGTGTGTGTGTGTGTGTGTATATGTATGTGTATATATATACACGTATGTATATATGTGTGTGTATATATATACGTATGTATGTGTGTATATATACGTATATATACACGTATATATATGTATATACGTGTATATATGTGTATATATACGTGTATATGTGTATATATGTATATGAATGTATATATATGTATATATGTGTATATATATATCTCTCTTTTTTTTAATGCTAAAAGGCTAGATTAATAAGCTGTGATCCTTGTTTATAACAAGTGCTAGAAATAGGACACAGAAAATTGGAGTTGAGTTAATTTCAGAGCTTAACCAGGCAAACAGGTGAAGCCAGTGGTGATGTGCTTGCTGAAGACAAAAATAGCCTGATGTGGTGGTGATGATATAATTTCTAACTGACTAAAGATCTTTGGAGGGTTGTAAACAAGTGGGATACAAAGCAACTGCTAAATGCAATATTTTTAACCTTTTAAACTCCTTTGATACAGTTACACATTTTAAAAAACTATAAAAATGAAGTCACTGTGGTACTAATATGTTATCTTTTTGTGGGTAGACAATTAACTTAGAGAAAGGAAATGAAGGGGAAAGATGTACAGTACTTCTCTAAAGGAGGAACACTTCCTTAGTGATCAGTACTGGGGCGGGTTAATGTGTTTTTCTATTAAGGTAAGATCTCCAGATTGGCTGCTGACAGCAGATTACTTTGGGGGAAAGAGCTCTGGATTGGTTACCGGCCTAATGTGCATTCAGGTACCGGTTCCACCTTGCTCCCTGATCTGGGCAAGCTATTTCACCTTTCTGAGCCTCTGTGTCCTCCACATAAGGGGATGATACCTCCTACCTCATGGTTAGGAAGGAAAAGTAGTATCACTTGTGTAGAATGTGGCTTGCCATACAGCAGGTATTAGCAGACATTGGGCCAGGATGCCTTTAAGTATGGAAAACAGAGAGATGGAGACTCTCCCTATGAGACAGACAGAGAGAGAGTGTGTGTGTGTTTGTATGTTGGAAAAGAAAGGAATGTGAGAGTTGGAAGTTCCTAAAGGATGTCAGCCAGGTGTGCTCTTTTTACCAAAAGGCTTTGAGTACAAAATCATGCATGATTCCACCTTGATGTAAAACTGTACTATGCCTCATCAGGAATACTATGTGTACTTCAGATCATGCTTCCAAAGGGATCTGTTAGAACTGGCCAAGATCCCGAAAAGGGAACTGAGTCAGACAAAAGAGCAGGACTCTTAAATGTGGAGAAGCAAAGACTGAAGGAAGCACAGGATCAGGATGTAGGAAACAGCCAATGGCCTGGAGGATTTTGGCGATGGGCACTGCTAGTAGATTGTGGTGTGACTGCGTTAGGACCAGTGTGAGGAGCACTGGATGAAATGGGCGTTTAAGAGGTGGTGTAGACAGGTATTGCAAGGGGATTTTTTAGGGATGAGAACTTGTGAAGACGAAGTCATAAGTGGCTCCTGTAGAAGCTGGACTGCGCCTCACTCCAGAGGTGAACCCCAGAGGCAGAGCTTGCAGTAAGCCAAGATCGTGCCACTGCACTGCAGCCTGGGCGAGAGAGTGAGACTCCGTCTCAAAAAAAAAAAAAAAAAAAAACAAAGAGGCCGGGCACAGTGGCTCACGCCTGTAATCCTAGCATTTTGCGAAGCTGAGGCGGGCAGATCACGAGGTCAAGAGATCGAGACCATCCTGGCTAACGCTGTGAAACCCCGTCTCTACTAAAAATACAAAAAAAAATTAGCCGGATCTGGTGGCAGGTGCCTGTAGTCCCAGCTACTTGGGAGGCTGAGGCAGGAGAATGGCGTGAACCCAGGAGGCAGAGCTTGCAGTGAGCCAAGATTGTGCCACTGCACTCCAGCCTAGGCAACAGAGCGAGACTCCATCTCAAAAAAAAGAAAGAAAGAAAAGTTTCATCAGTGGCTATAAATGATGGTGGAATGGAGGGAATGTTCATTTAAATAACAGATGCTCAGAAGCCACCAGAAACCAACCATTTCAACAGACTGTGGACAAACAATGGAGAGGCTGCAAGTACCTACCCGCGAGTTTCCATGGCAGTCTTCACCTCCAGTCCTCACAGCAGCCCTTTCAGGAAGTGCACAGGGTCATCTTTCTGGTTCTTATTTTTTCACAGATGAGGAAACTGAGAGACCAGTGGTACTTTTTCCATCAAGCCACATCTAAAGTGGACAGGTCTCACTAGATGTGAGGTGTCTGAGTCAGTACTGAAAGTAGCTGTTCTGAAAGAATTTGTGGTTAATAATTAGCATAGCGGCTTGGAAGCATCCCTTTTTCCTTTCACCTGCACCTGATTTGTGTGTGTTTTTTCTGGTGCTTTTCTAAAGAACTTAACCTGGAACACCTCAGTAATCTTCAGTCCCTTTTGTCTTGGGAGTCTGTTGTCCCATCTCAAGAGGCTCCAAAAAAGTCACCTTGTTGGTCCTATATTGGGAACTTGTGTGGTCCTCAGCTTCTGACCAGAAGCTCCTAGGATTTTTTTTAAAAAGGCACGCATAGAAATTGCTTACTAGGTATTCACCAAATGCAAATGGAAAAGCCAGCCCACACACACCTTCTGGCCCCATGTTTGTTGTCACTTGTATTTTTATTCTTATTTTTATTTTTTTGAGACACAGTCTCGCTCTGTTGCCAGGCTGGAATGCAGTGGCACGATCTCTGCTCACTGCAACCTCTGCCTCCTGGGTTCAAGCGATTCTTCTGCCTCAGCGTCCCGAGTAGCTGGGATTACAGGCGCCTGCCAGCACACCTAGCTAATTTTTGTATTTTTAGTAGAGACAGGGTTTCACCGTGTTGGCCAGGATGGTCTCGATCTCTTGACCTTGGCCTCCCAAAGTGCTGGAATTGCAGGTGTGAGCTACCACGCCCGGCTTGTTCTCACCTTTAGACTGTATGCGTGCGTGTGTGTGTGTGTGTGTGTGCTTTTTCTCTGTCGGTCTCCCTCCGTCCCCCGTCTTCTCCCCGCCCTTTCTCGTTTTCTCTTTCTTTTAGCTTCAAGGCTTCAGCCCAGGTCACCTGTCTATGCAAAGGCTGAAACAAATGTAAGAGGGTTCAAGATTAGTCATAAGCTGACATCTTTAATATACAGTATCTACATGTATGATTTTCTTTTTTCTTTTTTTTTTTTTTTTTAATCAAGTCTTGCTTTGTCGCCCATGCTGGAGTGCAGTAGCACGATCTCCACTCGCTACAACCTACACCCCCTCGGTTCAAGCAATTGCTGCTTTAGCCTCCTGAATAGCTGGGATTCCAGACGTGCTACCACACCTAGCTAATTTTTGTGTTTTCTGGTAGAGATGGGGTTTCACCATGTTGGCTAGGCTGGTCTTGAGCTTCTGGCCTCAATTGATCCACCTGCCTTGGTCTCCCAAAGTGTTGGGATTACAGGCGTGAGCCACCGCACCCGGCCCTACGTGTATGATTTTCATTTAAGAGGAAAGCAAATCAGAAGTGTGGAAGTTTTTGAAGATACCGGATTTTAATTCATTTTGATTGGAGTAATCTGAGCGTGGCTTAGTGGCGGTTCTGTATTCATAGGTGAAGAGAGTTTTTATAGGAAGTGTGTCAGGTCACCAGGGTAAGTTGGCTGTGTTACAGGTGCAGTTACCCCAGCAGCCAGGCAGGAGCAACCCACCAGAGCAAACTTACAAACCAGGAAGTCATGGAGGAAACCCTCTGGGCAGTCGGAATAGCCTGTGTTCTATGGCAGAGGCCTTTTCCATTGATTTGGTTTTTTCAAGATAATGTGTGTTCACCATTAAAAAAAAAAAAAACAAAAAAACCTGTCAACACTAAAACAGTTGCATTCATCCCCATCCCACAGACACCCAGTTAGACCAGTTTCTGATGGTGTGTCCCTCCAGAGATATCAGTGCGTGGTCAGTGCATATTCCTTATCTTTGCCCGAGTGGTGGCACATAACATGCATTGCTTTTTATCTTGATCATCTCCACGTAGCCAGACATCTTATGAGACATTCCCTTTCCTTCTCTGTAATGACCTTGCCTGTTTTCAGGCATTTACTACCACGATCTACCTGCCTCTGCCTCCCAAAGTGCTGGGATTACAGGTGTGAGCCACTGTGCCCAGCCAAGCTGGTTTTTTATGGCTGTTTTCTGGTGTAACAGGATGCTTCTCCAGCAATAAGTTGATTCCTTAAATAGATTAACATTTCTTGGATTTACCATCCTATTCATACTGTCAGTTCATTTAGCCATTTTAACGTTTTGAAGATGGTTGTAAAGAGGAAAATTTCAGTATCTCAAATGCTTTAAAGTGAGTGGAATTTTGACTGTACAGTTCCTTCTAGCAGAAATCAGTAAACCTTGTAAGATGCTTCAACAAAAAATGGGGTTGATTTCTTGACACTTCACAGACATCCTCACCTTTCCATTCTCTCAGAATCAGGTTCTTGTGATGCTGGGGAGGGGGAGTCGGGGATGGAGGGAGCAGGATGGCATGGGCGGGATTAGCGAGTCTTGGAGTCTGTTGTCCCATCTCAAGGGGCCCACAAAAATCACCCTGTTGGTCCTATATTGGGAACTTGTGTGGTTCTCAGCTTCTGAACAGAAGCTCCTAGGAGGAAGAGGCTGGTCACAACTCCTTAAGCTTCGTCCCTGATACTGGTTGTGTCATCTCAGACCCACGGGTTAGTGTGGTAGCTTCACTGGCTTTTGGGGCTGGGTCTCACTTTGCATCTGATTGTTCTGGCCTGTCATTAGCATCCCCATAAGGAGAGGGAAGGGGGTCGGTTCAGGGATATACTTGCCAGAAAATCTGAGGTCGAAATCTCCTTCCACTTATCCTCCTAGCAGATTGAACTCATTGGCACTCTCATGTTGAATTTCAAACTTTAAGATGAGTTGGTCACTAGAAAGTAATTTGCTGGCTCACACCTGTAATCCCAGCACTTTGGGAGGCCAAGGCGGGCAGATCGCTGGAGGCCAGAAGTTCAAGACCAGCCCGGCCAACACAGGGAAACCCCGTCTCTACTAGAAATATAAAGATTAGCTGGGTGTGGTGGTACATACCTGTAGTCTCAGCAACTCGGGAGATTGAGGCGGGAGAGTTGCTTGAACCTGGGAGGCGGAGATTACAGTGAGCTAAGATGGTGCCACTGCACTCCATCCTGGGTGACAAAGCAAGACTCTGTCTCCCCCCCACCTCCAAAAAAAAAAAAGGCCAGGCGCGGTGGCTCACTCCTGGAATCCCAGCACTTTGGGAAACTGAGGCGGGCGGATCGCCTGAGGTCAGGAGTTCATGACCAGCCTGACCAACGTGGAGAAACCCCATCTCTACTAAAAATATAAAATTACCCGGCCGTGGTGGTGCATGCCTTGTAATCCCAGCACTTCGGAGGCTGAGGCAGGAGAATCGCTTGAACCCGGGAGGCAAGGTTGCAGTGAGCCGAGGTCGCACCATTGCACTCCAGCCTGGGCAACAAGAGTGAAACTCCGTCTCAAAAAAAAGAAAAAAAAAGGAAGGAATTTGCCTAACTCCTCTAGTTGGAGCTCTGCCAGGGAGACCAGCTTCTGTATCTCCATTCATCGTCTCACTTAGCCATGGTGGCATGCCTGATAGTGGTTCACTGCCTGTCATCTGCAGGCCAATGATCCCAGGGCTGTGTTTTTGCACAGACCCCATCATCACAACTACCAGCACCACACTTAAAGTCCAGGTAGCTGGTGGAGGGTTAGTAACATTATTTTTATGTGCGAAGGTTAACACTGACACTGTTAGTGAGTATTTTCTAGCTTTCTATAAAGAAAACAACCTGAAGCTCGTGAGGTAGCTCGGTTTCTGTATCCTTAACCTGACCCACTTTTTCTGAAGGTTATGCTGTGAAAGCTGTGAGTATCACAGGCTAAAACATGTAAATTAACTGATACCTTGTCAAGCCTATAAAATTATTTTGTGCTTGGATTCTATAAGCTGCATGCCATTGAGGGAAACAGAGAAAGCCAGCTGCAGCAGATTTGTTCAGGTTAGTGTGGCAGGCCAGCTACCCCAGAATTGACAGCTGACTACTTTCCTGTGTTACACATTGATGGTTGAAATTAAAAATTAAGTATCAAAGATGTATGTTCTTCTACCTTTAATCTCAAGAATCTTGTTCTGTTTCTTTTTTTTTGAGACATCATAAAACAGCATGGCATCTCGTTTTTAAATGCCTCCTTTTGTAACTGCTGCCCTTATTCCAAACCATGTGTTCCGTGTTTTGTGTGGTTTAGTAGCCATGGTTACCATCATTTATGAACAAATATAGGCTCAGAGGCTGTGAATATCCATAAAAGCCACAAATTTTAGAAGATGTTGCATTTCTTCAGCTCTGTAACATCCCTGATCTCTGTCGATCAATAGATCATAGATCTGGTTCCGATTGTTGACAAGCAGCAAGCATTTTCCTGCATAGTAATGCTGCTGTCGTCTATCACGTTTCCAGGTACCCTGATTCCCAGGGATCCGTGTGTGGCCATTTGTGCTGCCTGGTGAGAATGGGAAAGGGTCTCCAGATTTCTTTCTGCCCTGAGCAAGTGGCAGGGTATATGTGGCTGGGCATTGGAAGCTGATAGACGACTGTGGAAATAAGTAATGTGCAACACAGTGCTTTCTCTGGAGGAATTTAATTTGTGGTTGCTGCAGTGGTAGTGGTGGTGGTTCTGCTTGACTTGTTTCAAGAAAATATACTTTAGGCATAAGACTCTGAGATGGGTGATAGCATGTTTTGAAAAAAATGATGGGGCCTGTTGCAGAGTCCAGTTAAACCAAATGGATATTTAAACCGTGCCGTAGTGAGGTTGTTGATACTTTATGGCATATGCAATATGGATCATACCCTTTCTATTTTTGTTTTCTGCTAGTGCCTGGATCAAAGTGGAACAGCTGAAGCCATATCATGCTCATAAAGAGGAAATGATCAAAATTAACAAGGGCAAACGATTCCAGCAAGCGGTAGATGCCGTGGAAGAGTTCCTCAGGAGAGCCAAAGGGAAAGACCAGGTGAGAGACAACAATGCTCACTTTCTCCCAACGCCAGACTGGTGATTTTTGCATAGCAACTAACAGATTAAATGTCACCCAAGCCCAAACCTTTGTTCTTCTGCAGTGCCACTGGAGAAAGCTGCTTCATTTCTAAGGTGTCAGCATTTTGCTTATCAGCTTGAAACTCCATGCGGCTAACCTTTCTGGAGTAGGTTGTTGCTTTTAGGAAAATTGCTTGGACCCAGGAGAAATATCTAGCATTTGAGTCTAGCACAGGCCATTTCTTCCTTTCATAGCACACAGATTAGGAGCGTAGCCTTTGAAATATATATACTGCCTGCATTTAAGTCCCATCTCCTAGTTTTGGGACCTAGGGAAAGTGACTTTTAATCTGCTTCTCCCAATGTCTGGGGATGACAGCAGACTCTATTCTAGGGTCGCTGTGAGGAGACCACACAGAGTGCCTGTAGCAGCACGTGGCACCTGTAAATGGTGGTGGCGATGGCAATAGCAGCTGTGGTGATAGTTATCATTATTATTGTTAAACTTTCAGACGTCATCCCACAATTCTGCTGATGACAAGAATCGACGTAATTCCAGTGAGGAGAGAAGTAGGCCAAACTCAGGTGATGAGAAGCGCAAACTTAGCCTGTCTGAAGGGAAGGTGAAGAAGAACATGGGAGAAGGAAAGAAGAGGGTGTCTTCAGGCTCTTCAGAGAGAGGCTCCAAATCCCCTCTGAAAAGAGCCCAAGAGCAAAGTCCCCGGAAGCGGGGTCGGCCCCCAAAGGATGAGAAGGTTTGTTTTCTCTCTGCAGCTTCCGGGATTAGTAATGTCCTTTTAGTGTAAGGTAGAGTTAAGCTCTACAGTATGCCTCCGCTCACGGAGTGGGAGCAGAATTCTGTGCTGAAGAATCCTGCAGGGCAGGTGCGGTGGCTCATGCCTTGTCCCAGCAACTCAGGAGGCTGAGGCAGGAAGATGGCTTGAGACTTGGAGCTCAAGGCTGCATTGAGCCGATTGCACCACTGCACTCTAGCCTGGGTGATAGATTAAGACCCTGACTCTTATTTTAAAAAGTAAAAAAGAATCCCATATTCCAGGTGAGAGACACGGCCTGGATGCAGGTGTGAAATAGGAGCATAAGGTGGGAGAGCAGTCCACTTGAGCCGTTGCACAATGGCTGGCCCTGGGAAGGGCTTAGCAAGAAAGAAGGGAGGGCATTCCAGAGGTGGAGGGCACAGCCCGTGTGAGGCTCAGTGCTGGTGGAGATACTCTCGAACAGGGAGAGGATAGTGAGGAGAGCAGAGAAAAAGGAAACTTGTCCCTGGACCTTGGAGGGCCTGAAGATCTACTGAAGCAGCATGGTACTAAAGCGTCTTGAAGTCAGTGGGGGCCTGTGAAGGTGATTGAGCCGGTGGCAGTGTGTGCTTCCCGTGTGTGCGTCAGTAGTCACAGAGTCCGGAGGGGAAAGTCTCAGAGCCAATTAGAAGGCTAAGGCTAGGTGTGCATTCATGAGGGGGTAATTGCAAATGTTGCAAGCAAATAGGTGAGAGGCACTTCAGAGGAAGAGTTCTTAAGATTCTGTAACTGGGTATATAGAGGATGAATGAGAAAAAGGAAAAGAGGATTTCCAGCTTGATTCCTGGAAAACTGATGATCACTTTCTTAGAGGAGTTGGGATGTTAGAGGTGGCTTGTGGAGAAAGAGTACCAGTTTGGAATGGCAAGAATTTGAGGCAAGGCCTAGATAGCCTGGAAGCTTGGTATGACCTCAGGACTAGAAATGCAGATTCGCGAGGTGAATTTGTAAAAGGGTAGTTGAGTCCAGGCAGTGGGATGGGGTTTGTCTCAGGAAGAGAGGGAAAAGAGGGAAGGGCGGAAGCCTGCATTGCAACAAGAATGCCATGCTCCGGGCAGGAAGGAGTGGGAGGAGCTAGCAAGATGAGATAAAGCAGCCAGGGTGCATCTCTTGCCTTCTTGCTGACAAGATTTGGGGCGAGTCTTAGAAGGCCGCAGAGAACAATTTCAAAGTGAAGGGGCCTGTGTCAGGAATGCGGCAGGATTGCCAACAGCAGGAAAAAGAGAACAGAAGCCAGATGGCTGGCAGAAACAGTTGGGTGATGAGGCCATGTTGAAACACCAGACTTTGGATCAAGGCTCAAAAATTCAGACACCAGCGAGCCCAGGCAGGTAATGGAAGCAACTGTAGCTGACTGGACCTAAGAAGCAGTGGTGCAGGTGCCAGGCATCCCAGCTGACCTGCCTTGGTGCTCAGAGCAGCAGGGCTGACCATGGTCAGGGAGTCTGGAGAGGTCATGCTCCTTCCACAGGGTTCCAGCCAGCTTCTGCCTGATTGTCTGTTTTTTCTCAAGAGAAGCTGGAAAGGCCAGGTGTGGTATCTCACACCTGCAGTCATAGCACTTTGGGAGGCTGAGGCAGGAAGATCACATGAGCCCAGGAGTTCAAGACCAGGCTGAGCAACATAGTAAGACCCTTTCCCTACAGAAAATAAATAAATAAATAAATAAATAGATAAAATTGGCCATGTGTGGTGGCTTATGCCTGTAATCCCAACATTTTGGGAACCTGAGGTGAGCGGATTGCTTGAGTTTAGGAGTTCAAGATGAGCTCTACAAAAACTAAAAAGTTGGCCAGTCATGGCAGCTCACACCTATAATCCTAGCACTTTGGGAGGCCAAGGCAGGAGGATCCCCTGAGCGCAGGAGTTCTAGACCAGCCTGGGCAACATAGGGAGACGCCATCTCTATTTTAAAATATTTTTTTGCTAGGAGTGGTGGCTCATGCCTGTAATCCCAACACTTCGGGAGGCCGAGGCGGGCAGATCACCTCAGGTCGGGAGTTCGAGACCAGCCTGACCAGCATGGAGAAACCCCGTCTCTACTAAAAATACAAAAATTAGTCGGGCATGGTGGCACATGCCTGTAATCCCAGCTACTCGGGAAGCTGAGGCAGGAGAATCGCTTGAACCTGGAAGGCAGAGGTTGTAGGGAGCCGAGATCGCGCCATTACACTCTAGCCTGGGTGACAGAGCGAGACTCCGTCTCAGGAAAAAAAAAATATAAATGAATTAAAAATTAGCTGGAGTTGGTGGTGTGCGCCTGTAGTGCCCCCTATTCAGAAAGCTGAGGTGAGAAGATCACTTGAACCCAGGAGGTGGAGGTTACAGTGAGCCAAGAATATGCCACTGCACTTTAGTCTCGGTGACACAGCGAGACCCTGTCTCAAAAAAACAACAAAAAAAGAAAGAAACAAAAAGTACCAACTGGTCATAGTGGTACACACCTGTAGTCCCAGATACTTGGGAAGCTGGGGTGGGAGGATCACTTGAGCCCAGGAGGTCAAGGCTGTAGTGACCTACACTTGCACCACTGCTCTCCAGCCTGGGCAACAGTGTGAGACCCTATCTCAAAAAAAGAGAAAAGCTGGAAATACAGGTTTTTATGTGAAATATCCCAATTTTAAATGTGGTTAGTTAAAAAATATGTCTTGGGTCCGCTGAAACATATCTGTGGGCTGCCAGTGTGAGGCCTCTGGTGAGAGACAGCCCTTCTCACTGTTAGATGACCTAAGGCTAAGGGAGTGTTGAGAGCGAGGGTGGCGGTGCTGTCCCTGGATACCGGGAGCCCAAGGTTTGGAAAAACTGCCAGCTGCAGTGCAGAGAAAACTTTATAGGGAGCATGATCTAAATTGATCCCCAAAAAATGTAATGTGACTTTTGAGTTTATTTCCTGGAATCCAAAAGGAATCTGGGCTGTCAGATTTTACACTATTTCCCAAATTGCTGTTGTCTGGTATGTGAAGCCTCGCATCTCACCAGTGCCTGTGCCACCCTGGACAGAAACACCTTCTCGTTGGATAAAGGGAAGTACAAAGGAGAGGTTATGACAAGGGCCCAGAGTTTGAATCACATGTATAGGAACTTAGCAAAGGACCTTTGTCTCAATTTCCTCATCTGATCGTTAGGAATTATAACAGTATGTGCCTCATAGGTTCACCGTGTGAGTTAAATGAGTGACATGGACACAGCACTTAGAACAGTACCCGTGTACAAGGCATTTGATCAGTTCTTTAGGTTTGTTTCACAGACAATAGCCAGTTGTGCAGTGAGAACCCCAGAGGCCACTGCCCAGGCTTACAGGAACTCGTCTCACAAGCTCCCGGTAAACAGCAGACTGCCCTTGAGTCTGAATTATTAATTTGGGGAGTAGTGTAGCATACCTTGGAGATAATGCAGGTTCGATTCCAGATCATTGCAGGTCACACAAACATCTTGGTTTCCTAGTGCATGTAAAAGTTAGATTTATACTGCAGTCTATTAAGTGGCACAATAGCAATATGTCTTTTAAAAATGTACATACCTTGGCCGGGTGCAGTGGCTCATGCCTATAATCCCAGCACTTTGGGAGGCCAAGGCGGGCGGATCACGAGGTCAGGAGATCAAGACCATCCTGGCTAACATGGTGAAACCCTGTCTCTACTAAAAATACAAAAAATTAGCCAGGTGTGGTGGCAGTCACCTATAGTCCGAGCTACCTGGGAGGCTGAGGCAGGAGAATGGCGTGAACCCAGGAGGCG
Source organism: Piliocolobus tephrosceles (assembly GCF_002776525.5). Taxonomy (NCBI): domain Eukaryota; kingdom Metazoa; phylum Chordata; class Mammalia; order Primates; family Cercopithecidae; genus Piliocolobus; species Piliocolobus tephrosceles. The sequence continues at coordinate 4,863,167 of NC_045450.1, read as the reverse complement.
AAGCTTGCAGTGAGCCGAGATCGCACCACTGCACTCCAGCCCGGGCGACAGAGCGAGACTCCATCTCAAAAAAAAAAAAAAAAAAAAAGCCAGGCGCAGTGGCTCACACCTATAATCCCAGCACTTTGGGAGGCCAAGGTGGGTGGATCACCTGAGGTCAGGAGTTCAAGACCAGCCTGGTCAACATGGAGAAACCCCGTCTCTAGTAAAAATAAAAAAAGTAGTCGGGTATGGTGGTGCATGCCTGTAATCCCAGCTATAATCTCAGCTACTTGGGAGGATGAGGTAGGAGAATTAATTGCTTGAACCCGGGGGGCAGAGGTTGCGGTGAGCCGAGATCGGGCCACCGCACTCCAGCCTGGGCAACAAGAGCGAAACTCCATCTCAAAAAAAAAAAAAAAAGTACATACCTTAAGTTAAAAATACTTCATTGCTTAAAAAGATGCTGACAGAGACACAAAGTGAGCACCTGCTGCTGGGAGAATGGCCCCACAGACTTGATTGATACTGGGCTGCCACAAACCTTCAATTCGTTTAAAAAAAAAAAGTGCAACACCTATGAAGCACAATAAAACAAAGCATAATAAAATCAGGTGTGTCTGTGGTCCAGGAGCTCTAGCTGCTGTTGACCCTTCGAGGTGTCCTTCCTACCTGTTCTTTGTGCTTGGCCTGGCCCATAGTGAAAGGACGTATGAGCAGGAGGGGACAGAGCTGGCAAGTGGTAGAGGACGGAGAGCCGTTTCAGTTCAGCACCTTCAGACGGGTAGGGAATCGGTGCCTGGGCTTTGGAATTTTGGTGTGTTTCAAATGTGATATATCCTGTAGTCTCAGAGGAAGGTGTTTGTGTATGTGTGTATGTGTTGCTGTAGTAATTGTCATCTGGCTGGCGAGCTCTTCTCAGAAACACTGAGCAGCCACATAGGCTGATAACTAGGCAAAGCCCAGCTGAGTGCCATTCCGGGACATAATCTGCCCCATGAGGATTAATGGAAAAGGCTGACCTTGATGGCGGAGGCAGGCAGGGAAAGGCTGGGTTTGCGTCTGGACCTGCGTGTAAGTGCTGCACCCCAGCAGCACCCACCCACCCTGTTTCTGGGGATGAACTCTGGACACAGCCCACCTGGATCAAAGTAGCACTGTCAGGTCTGTGACTCTCCCAGAATCCCACACTCAAACCAGGAGCAGAAGCTTAGGAGTTGGGGCCCTTCCTTAGTGCCAGACTGAGAGCTACAAGCTGCCTCCTCCTTGTTCCCATTGGGTCATTGTGGCCTTAGGCAATTCCTAGGGCTGCACCTCCCCAGACAGCTGTGCTGCCCCAGCCACAGTTGGCCATTTAAATTTAAATTTAATACACGTTAAAATGCAGCTTCTCCATCTCCATCACCCGATTGTGTGAGATGCTCCACAGTGACACTTGACTGGCGCCTGCTCTATCACACAGTGCAGATATAGGACACGCCCTATATCATTGCAGAATATTCTTTTGGGCAGCTCTGGGCTGGGCCTTACTTTTCCCCAAAAAACCTCTGAATTCAACAAATGTTTACTGAGCAATTCTACCATAGGCCAAATGCCTGAAGAGAAAGCAGCATAAAAGTCAGACGAGTCTCCTTCAGTAAGAATTGAACCTGGACTGTATGCCAGCATGGGTTATAGAGTAGGCGAAACTGGCAGAGTTCTTGCTTTCCTGGGATGTGCTTCTAATATGACAGACCTGAAGCCAAATTCTGTCAGTCTGCTAGGCACAGTGGCTCACTCCCATAATCCCAGCACTTTGGAAGGCCGAGGTAGGAGGAGACGGGGTTTCACCATGTTAGCCAGGCTGGTCTCAATTTCTTGACCTCGTGATCTGCCCACCTCGGCCTCCCAAAGACAGGCGTGAGCCAGCACGCCCAGCAGCCACTGCTATTTCTTAATGTTTGGTATTCACCATGCGGCATTTACTCCGCAACTTTACAGACGGTACTGCAGATCATACTTGGGCTTTCTAGTTACCTCCATCTTTGTGAAATTTAGACATAAGCCAACATTATTTCCAGAATTGAGAAGACAGACTCATTTTGTGTTAATGGGAAGAACTGGCTCGTTTCTCCTGAGGGACAGTCATCAGAACAGTGGTTGGGGATTGGCTTGAACTTTCACTTAGACTGTGGAGCTTGCAAGGGATTTCATTGGGGATTGAATGTGATTTTAAAATGCCCTGCCCCTCCCTCTGTAGGATCTCACCATCCCGGAGTCTAGTACGGTGAAGGGGATGATGGCCGGACCGATGGCCGCGTTTAAATGGCAGCCAACCGCAAGCGAGGTAAGGAGCTCTCTTGCAGGCAGGACAAGCCGCAGCTTAGGGCGAGGTTCCTGTGTGATCCTCTTTTTTTTTTGTTTGTCCTTTTCTTGTGTGTGAGGCTTACTTTATTATTACAAAACAGTACAGAAGTCCATGAAATAAAAAATTAAAAATCTCCCTCTAGGGTGAGCCCTGTGAGGCTTGAGGTGGCAGATTTCAGCCCTCTGGGACGCCCCCTCAGCATTCATTTAGATGATTATAGACCTATGTCTGGTTTTTGTTATTTTGGGCAGGGCTCTTTTTCACAAAAGTGGGATCATTCCACAAGTTTTCCCCCCTAATATTTTATAAATAGCCTCCTGTTGTCCGTAAATACAATTTTACTGTTTAGTTCTGTTATCCTTGGTGCAGCTGCACCTATTGCTGGGCATGATTATAGAAAGCCCATGAAGGTCCACGGTCGTGGCTACTCTCTCTGTTAATATGCTCAGTAAGATGAGATCCCCAAGGGCTTGGTACCAGACACAAGTAGGCCAAAACCCTGAAATGCCAGAATGGATGTGACTCAGTCTGCTGGGTTATCTGCTGTGCCTGTTAAGTACTGAATGTATAAAGCCCAAGTATGGTTGTTAATATTTTCCCACAGTCTCATTGGAACAGTGTGCATACCGACCTGGCAGAATCACCTATTCTTTTCCACTTTAAAGCCAGTTTTCCTCTAGCTGGAATGGGGCTTGTTTATAAAAAGGCTTAGGCCAAAATGGGAAAAGAATTTCCAGACAATTGTGAAAAAGAGACCAAAATCCAGAGGTGTTCCAGCAAGAGGGGAGTCCGGTTACTAGGGAGAAGGAAGTGACCTTTGGTGGCAGGTACTGGTTTTATTTCATTGTTTTCTGGTTTCAGCCTGTTAAAGATGCAGATCCTCATTTCCATCATTTCCTGCTAAGCCAAACAGAGAAGGTGAGTTGTCCTTTGAGGCTCTTGGCTCTTGGTCAGGGGCTGGCCAAGGAGTGCTCCTCCACAGGGTCCTGGCCCAGCCACCTGAAAAGTTAGGCTCTGTCGGTGTATTGCCCAGAGCAACTAGCCCAGAAGCCCCAGTATGGGCCCACTAATGACCCAAGCACTATTAAGATTAAAAATAAACCCAGGCCGGGCGTGGTGGCTCACGCCTGTAATCCCAGCACTTTGGGAGGCCAAGGCAGGTGGATCATGAAGTTAGGAATTCAAGACCAGCCTGACCAACATGGTGAAACCCCGTCTCTACTAAAAATACAAAAATTAGCTGGGCGTGGTGGTGCACGCCTGTAATCCTAGCTACTCAGGAGGCTGAGGCAGGAGAATTGCTTGAACCTGGGAGGTGGAGGTTGCAGTAAGCCAAGATTGCACCACTGTACTCCAGCCTAGGTGACAGAGCAAAACTCTGTCCCCAAAAAAATAAATAAACCCAAAGGCCGGGCATGGTGCCTCATGCCTGTAATCCCAGCACTTTGGGAGGCCAAGGCAGGTGGATCACCTGAGGTCAGGAGTTCAAGAGCAGCCTGGCCAACATGGTGAAACCCCATCTCTCATGAAAATACAAAAATTAGCTGGGTGTGGTGGTGCACGCCTATAATCCCAGTTACTTGGGAGACTGAGGCAGTAGAATCACTTGAACCCAGGAGGCAGAGGTTGCAGCGAGCCAAGATCATGCCGCTGCACTTCATCCTGGACAACAGAATGAGACTCCATCTCAGATAGATAGATAGATAGATATCCCAAAAAGAGCATTTAAAACTCAGCCAGCAGTGCTGTTGAGACTTTCACAGTGATCTTTAGAGTTTAGGGCAGAAAGCAAACATCGTAAGCTGTCAGCCCCCCGTGAAATTGCATGGCAGACACATTTTGAAGCTCACTCCAAGAGACAGTCTCCAAGTCCTGCGGATGCAGAGGGAAGCTCTCCCAAGGTCTGCAAGGTTATGGGGTAGACTGAGCCATGCTGGGTTCTCATGAGCGTTTGTGGCTTTGGAGTTGGATAGATGTGGGTTCCAAGCTTATGACTCTTATTCTCAACACCATGGTCGGCAAAAAGACCTTATAGAATTGCATGGGGACTTGAATGAGGTAATGTGTATGAACTTTCTGGTGTAAAATTTGGAGTTCACTTAAGTATAAAACAAATATTTGATGTTAACTTCGCACTTTGGGTCTAACGTTTGAGGGGATTATTATGAAGACTGGTTAAGCCTGCAGTGGAATAAGTAGTCTCTTTCCTCCTCCTTCATTAGCCAGCTGTCTGTTACCAGGCAATCACTAAGAAGTTGAAAATATGTGAAGAGGTACGTGGGCTCCATGCCTCCCCATTTTAATTTTCACCTGGGTCCTTAAACTGCAGGCAGACTGACTTGTTGATGTGCTTCCTGTCCGTAGGAAACTGGCTCCACCTCCATCCAGGCAGCTGACAGCACAGCCGTGAATGGCAGTATCACACCCACAGACAAAAAGTAGGACCTTTGATGAAAAGGCCTCCAGTGGCTCTGGTTCTGCTGAGGGTGGGGGGAAGTTGATCCCAGGGGGGTTCTTTAAGGGTTGTGTCCCAGCCATTGCCGGCATTGAATGGAAAGGGCGGGGGACGTTGTCACTTTTATTGATAATGGTAGGAGCAGTTTGACTCATAGGAGTCAGAAGCTGTATAAATCTATTGTCAGGTTTCCCTTGGGCATAAGCTGAGGGATTTTTTTGGCTCCAGAACTCAGGAGCAAGGAGCACTTGGCTCAGTGGTTCTCAGACTTTCCTGTGCCTCACAGTCACCTGGAAGGTGACTTCTCAGTCAGTATGTCCGGGTGGGGCCCAAGAATTTGTATTTTTAACCAGTTCCCAGGGGTACTGCTGCTGCTGGTCAGAGCTACACTGTGAGAACCACTGGCTGAGTAGAATCATGATGAAGCCCCAAAATTGGCCATGGTGGGGCAGGTGGGGGAAGAGATGACGGTGCTTAGGGGTCCTCACTGGGCACCTGCTGGCTGTCCTGCGCCCTGTCCAGTGTGGGTGGAGTGATCCTGGACATGCTCCCAGACCCAGCTTGCACCCAGCCTTGCCTCTGTGCCTGCTCTGTAGGCCTGTCTCCTCCACAGAGGCTTGTTGGCAAAAAGGTATCTTTTCTAAGAAAATACGTTCTCTGGAGCAAGTTCGCTGAAGTCAGTTTCCAGTTTGTACCTTTCACGTGGTCTTCCCCAGACTAAAAACAGTGCATCTTTTACTTGATGTTTTTGTACTGTCGAAATCACTAATTCTACCAGTTATTTTTGGTGAACTTGCCTCTGTAGAGTGGAGGAGATAAGGGCATATTAGGTGCTGACAAAGTGGGAGGAGGATTGTGTTAAATAATAATAAAAATATGTCCAGGATGGGTTTGAGGACAGAGTCCTGATGTTTTTACCCAACACATTTATTGGCCCATTAGTCAAACTTGTAGTAAAGAGTGTGAAGCCAGCATCAAAACCAGCCAGTTTGGTTGTTACCGAACCTACCTTAATCCACTTTTCAATCTTATCTGAGATACAGTGTGAAGGACTCTCAGTTGCCATCTTAAAAATCCAGAACCTTGATCAGGCGTGGTGGCTTACAGCTGTTTGACTCCCAGCACTTTGGGAGGCCAAGGTGGGCAGATCACCTGAGGTCAGCAATTCAAGACCAGCCTGGCTAACATGGTGAAACCCCGTCTCTACAAAAATTAGCTGGGCATGATAGCGGGTGCCTTTAATCCCAGCTATTTGGGAGGGTGAGGCGGGAGAATCGCTTGAACCCGGGAGGTGGAGGTTGCAGTGAGCCGAGATCGCACCACTGCACTCCAGCCTGGGCAACAGAACGAGACTCTGTCTAAAAAGAAAAATCCAGAAACTTCATCCCGGGTCTACTGGACTTCCTAGAACACCATGAAAGGAAAGGGAATTCGCCCGTCATAATTTAGAATCATGGGGGAATATTGCGCTAACCAAATAATGAGTGACAAAAAGATACCTCCTTGTTTTTAAGTTGCAACTCGAAGCAGTTAGCAAGGAGGTCTGTTTTGGTGAGAAAGGTGGTGGGTTCCTTTTTCAACATGTGATTCAAATTACTTAATACGGGCTGGGAAAGGGAGAATGTGAGCAGCTGATATTCCAGCAGAGATTAGGGGCCCATATGTAGAGATGGTTCCAGAAGACCAAAACTCTGGAAAGAATGAGGGGGTCAAAGTGGAGGAGCTGCAGGGGACATCCAGCACTCAGAGAAAGCCTGAATTGAAAACATGGTCAAGCGCAGTAGCTCATCCTTGTAATCCCCACACTTTGAGAGACCAAAGGAGAAGGATCCCTTGAGGCTAGGAGTTCATGACCAGCTTAGGAAATACAGCAAGACCCCATCTCTACAAAAAGTTTTAAAACTTAGCCAGGCATGGTGGTACACACCTATAGTCCTAGCTGCTCAGGTGGACTGAGGTGGAAGGATCACTTGAGCCCAGGAGTTTGAGGCTGCGGTGAGCTGTGATCACACCCCTGCACTCCAGCCTGGAAGACAGCAAAATGCTGTCTCTAAAAAAAGAAAAGAGGCTGGGCGCAGTGGCTCACGCCCATAATCCTAGCACTTTGGGAGGCTGAGGTGAGAGGATTGCTTGATACCAAAAGTTCGAGACCAACCTGGCCAACATAGCAAGACCCCCCCCATTTCTCTTTTTAAATAAATAAATGAAAATTAAAAACTATAAAACAAGAACATGATATGATGAGAAATGAGGAAAGAGGCATTCTTTAGCACCATTGTCACATGCAAAGAGAGGTAAAGAAGTATAAGAACCAAGAAAAGACACTTGGGCAAGCTAAAAGTCACCTGTAAAAAGCGTATTGAAATAGCAGTAGTGGCGGCCAGCCCCCAGCTCTCAGGGTTGCAGGAAGCAGTAGGCAGAGTATGTGAATGTGTGTGGAGGAGACTGGCCAAGGAGTGCTTCTGTCACAAGGATCGGGAAGGACCTGTGGAAGGAAGGGCTGGGGGAGTGGTGAGAGGTTTGGGGGAAGGCAGGCATAGGGAGAGGAGTTTGTGGACTGGGACAGATTGGGTTCCGAGCTCAGGTGAAGGACTTAGCTTTGGAGAGGAGAGGCAAGGCCCACTCTGTTGATAACAGGAAGACTGGAAAGGTAGGGTGTGGGTAGAGAATTGAAGTTGGGAAAGAGAGGTGAAAATTGCTGTCCTGGTTCATGCAGTCAAGGTAGTTGCCTGGCTCTAAACACAGTGCTTCAGTGACTTGTGGTGGATCCTGTTAGAAGTATCCAGGGCCGGGTACAGTGGCTCACACCTGCAACCCCAGCACTTTGTAAGGCTGAGATAGGCGGATCCCTTAAGCCCAGGAGTCCAAGACCAGCCTGGGTAACATGGCAAAAGCCCATCTCCACAAAAAATTAGGTGTGGTGACGCATGCCTGTAGTCTCAGCTACCCAGGAGGCTGAGGGGGAAGGATTGCTTGAGTCCAGGAGGTCGAAGCTGCAGTGAGCCATGATTGCACCACTGCACTGCAGCCTGGGCAATAGAACAAGACACTATCTCAAAAAATAAGTAAAGTATGAGTCCGGGCCTGGTGGCTCACACCTGTCATCCCAGCACTTTGAGAGGCAGAGGTGGGTGGATCACGAGGTCAGGAGTTCAAGACCAGCCTGACCAAGATGGTGAAACCCCATCTCTAATGAAACACACACACACACAAAATTAGTCGGGCGCAGTGGCAGATGCCTATAATCCTAACTACTCAGGAGGCTGAGGCAGGAGAATGGCTTGAACTCAGAGAGGGTGGAGGTTGCAGTGACCTGAGATCGCACCACGGCACTCCAACCTGGGCGACAGAGTGAGATTGCATCTCAAAAAATAAAAATTAAAAAAAAGTAAAGTGGTATCAAAAACCTAGTGCTCAAGATGGCTGATTGAGAAGCCACTTCAAGGGCCAAAGACAGATGTCTGCTTTCTTACTGTTATGGCACTGTGAGCTCAAAGCCTCTATCAAAGCAATAAGAGGCCGGGCGCGGTGGCTCACGCCTGTAATCCCAGCACTTTGAGAGGCCGAGGCGGGCAGGTCACAAGGTCAGGAGTTCAACATAGTGAAACCCTGTCTCTACTAAAAATACAGAAATAAACCGGGCATGGTGGCACACGCATGTAATTCCAGCTACTCGGAAAGCTGAGGCAGGAGAATCTTTTGAACCCAGGAGGCAGGGGTTGCAGTGAGCCGAGTTTGTGCCACTGCACTCCAGCGTGGAACAGAGCGAGGCTGTCTCAAAAAAAAAAAAAGGGCAACAAGGGAACTTTGCCCTGGGAGACTGGCCCTGAACCATACACATCATACTTTTTTCTGTGACAATCAGGGGTTTCAAAACGCCTGTTTACGTCCTGGGACACCTTTAGACCATGGCATAGGAAAAGACCCATGAGCATGAAGCCCCTGGCTCTGTAGGTAGATTGGCACACTGCGGATTCTGGTGGTCTGAGTTCCCCACCCTAAGCCTTGTGCTGCATGGACTTATCATCACCTTGACCCTCCCGCTCCACCCTGACCTCAACAGTCTCTGTCTGTTTCAGGATAGGATTTTTGGGCCTTGGTCTCATGGGAAGTGGAATCGTCTCCAACTTGCTAAAAATGGGTCACACAGTGACTGTCTGGAACCGCACTGCAGAGAAAGTAAGCATTCGGGGGTGGTGCCTGTTGGGTTGGGGGAGTCTGGGGTAACCCTAAGGGTGGACATCTCCCCCTGTTGTCTCAGCGTTCTGCATGCAGTAGAATAGAAGCCAAGCTTTTACTGCAGGCAGGTAGAGATATAAATGCCTAAACTTAGGATGTTATTATAAAAACTAAACATTTGTTGGGCGCAGTGGCTCACGCCTGTAATTCCAGCACTTTGGGAGGCTGAGGCGGGCGGATCACAAGGTCAGGAGATCGAGACCATTCTGGCTAACATGGTGAAACCCTGTCTCTACTAAAAATACAAAAAGCCAGGCATGGTGACAGGCGCCTGTAGTCCCAGCTGCTCCGGAGGCTGAGGCAGGAGAATGCCATGAACCTAGGAGGTGGAGCTTACAGTGAGCCAAGATCGTGCCACTGTACTCCAGCCTGGGTGACAGAGCGAGACTCCGTCTCAAAACAATAAATTAATAATAAATAAAAACTAAACATTTAAAAACACCCAGGGAGTAAAAAATGAAGGAGAAATCCCCCCTCTGCTGTTACCTAACATAGCTTGTGTTAGGTTTTACATTCTTGTTTCCATCTCTGTGTGAACATACACACATACAGTGAGTGTCATTCACACGGAGCCTGTGGGTAGATCCCCTTGGTTCTTTTTAGCAGCTGCGTGGTGTTCTGCACCCTGGAGTGTTGTGCAGTGATGGCAGTGTTTCATATCCGTGCCGTCCAGTGCAGTAACCACTGTCTGTCCACACGAGGGTATTAAACATTGAGAACATGAAGTTGTCTAGTACAGCTGAAGAATTGAATTTTTATTTCATTTAAATTAAAATTTAAATAGCCTCATGTGGCTACCATATTAGACAGCATGTTTAGAAGTTCTCAACCTGAGGTGGTGGTCCATGGCTTCAAAAGGTCTGCATGCCCAGAGATGGAATTCCGAATCCATGAATGATCACTTTTTATAATGGAGAGAGGCAACGGCTCCCACCAAGTTCTCCTCTGAGAGAAGGTGAAAAGCCATGGCCTGAAAACAGAAAACTGAGCACTGTACTCCTGCATGGAACAAAGGAAGAGAAAGTAAAAACTTCCAGCCTCTTAAGATGGCCAGGTGTGGTGGCTCATACATGTAATCCCAGCATTTTGGGGGGCCAAGGCGGACGGATCACAAGGTCAGGAGATCAAGACCATCCTAGCCAACATGGTGAAATCCTGTCTCTACTGAAAATACAAAAATTAGCTGGGTGTGGTGGCACACACCTGTAGTCCCAGCTACTCAGGAGGCTGAGGCAGGAAAATTGCTTGAACACGGGAGGTGGAGGTTGCAGTGAGCTGAGATCGTGCTGCTGCACTCCAGCCTGGTGACAGAGCAAGACTCCGTCTGCAAAAAAAAAAAAAAAAGGCACAATCCCGGCTCACTGCAACCTCCGCCTCCCTGGTTCAAGTGATTCTCCTGCCTCAGCCTCCCCAGTAGCTGGGATTACAGTCGTGTACCACCACACCCAGCTAATTTTTTGGTTTTTTTTAGTGGAGACGGGGTTTCACCATGTTAGCCAGGCTGGTCTCAAACTTCTGACCTCAGGTAATCTGCCCGCCTCGGCCTCCCAAAGTGCTGGGATTACAAGCATGAGCCACTGTGCCTGGCCCAGAATTAATTTTTTAAAAGAAAACCAGAAGAAAATAAATATTAACATAGATCTTTGTAATCTAGAAACAATAAAAATCACACAAGAAGATCAGTTGATTTTTTTTTTTTTGATAATACTCCTCAACAACAAAAAATAAAATTGAAAGGAGTACCAACTAGAAGTACTTGTAGCAAATATGATAGAAGGGTAGTATGTTGATTTTATTAAACACATAGTTTGATAATTAAGACCAAAAAAATTAGCAGGGTGCTCCTAATTTTAGATGTGAGAATAGGCTCACACCTATAATCCTAGCACCTTGGGAGGCTGAGGGAAGAGGATTGCTTGAGTCCAGGAATTTGAGACCAGCCTGAACAACATAGTGAGACTCTGTCTCTACAAAAAATAAAATATTGGCTGGGCGCGGTGGCTCAAGCCTGTAATCCCAGCACTTTGGGAGGCCGAGACGGGCGGATCACGAGATCAGGAGATCGAGACCATCCTGGCTAACACGGTGAAACCCCGTCTCTACTAAAAAATACAAAAAAACTAGCCGGGTGAGGTGGCAGCGCCTGTAGTCCCAGCTACTCCAGAGGCTGAGGCAGGAGAATGGCGTGAACCCGGGAGGCAGAGCTTGCAGTGAGCTGAGATCCGGGCACTGCACTCCAGCCTGGGTGACAGAGCAAGACTCCGTCTCAAAAAAAATAAAAAATAAAATAAAATATTAGCCGAGTGAGCTGACACCTGCCTAAAGTCCCAGCTGCTTGGGAGGCTGAGGCCAGAAGATCTCTTGGGCCCAGGAGGTAGAGGCTGCAGTGAGCCGCGATCATACCACTACAATCCCACGTAGGCAGCAGCAAGAGGCTGTCTCAGAAAAAAAAAAAAAAGACAAAAAAATTGCTCACAAAAGAGGAAACAAAGGCATAAAAGAGGTTCAGTAATCAGGAGTAATTAAAATATATCAAACAAAAAGTTGCCTTTTTTGACTGGTTAAATGATCAAGTAGGAAGAATTTTACATATATTTATGGGCACTGATTTGTAGTTTTTAAATTGCACATGCAGCACTGGCATAATAGAACTTGCTGGTGCACTTTATGAAGTGACGTCGTCTAATTGGGAAGTCATCTGTCTACATTTGTTAAGAGCCTTAAAACTGTTATAGAACCTGTTTTGTTTTACTTATGGAGACCTTAATTTAAAACATGGAAAAATTTTATACATAAAGGTGTTTGTTGATATCACTTTACAATTAAAAGCGGGCTAAGTGTCAAACTGCAGGTGAGCCATTAGGTAAATCACAGTATATCTCTCAGTGAAGTGTTCTGCAGTCAACCACTATAAACCATAATTATGCCAGAATTATGAAAGATAACAATATAGATAAATGTGAATCATAAAAATTATTAAAAGTTTGATATAAAATAGTAGGCCCATCCAGCCTGGGCAACATGGTGAAACCCTGTCTCTACAAAAAAAAAAAAAAAAGAAGAAGAAGAAAATCAAGCATGGGGCATGCACTTGTAGTCCCAGCTATTCAGGAGGCTTAGGCAGGAGGATCACTTGAGTCCAGGAGGTTGAGGCTGCAACGAGCCATGATTGTACGACTGTGCTCCAGCGTGGGTGACAGAGCAAAACCTTATCTCAAAAAAAAAAAAAAAAGCCCAAATGTTAATGCTTTTAGGCACTTCCAGAAGTCTTACTAACCTGACAACAGTGTTGAGAAACATCCCAAAAAGTAATGGCCACCAGGCGAAAGGGTCCCAGCCACAGCCCCACGTTCCCAGCAAAGTGTTGATAGCTCATGGCCACAGCCAGGACAGCACAGCAGGGGCTGGGGACAGGTACTGCTCACATCCCATTCTTGAAACCGCACACCTTCAGCAGACACTTGTGAAGTAGTTCGTCATCCTAGGCACCTGTCATGCAAAAACTGAAGATGGCTGGTAAAAGGCCCCATGCACTTCCTCAAAAGTTGGGCTCCTGTCTCCATGACCCAGGCTCCCGGCCTCAGCCTGCTGCCTTAGGAGGCCTGCCAGGAGGCCTGGTCAGCACTTCTCTGGCCTGGCTGGCATGTTTGTTGTGCACTGCCTGCAGCTCACGTTAGGATCTGTGACTTTTGCAGTGTGATTTGTTCATCCAGGAGGGGGCCCGTCTGGGAAGAACCCCCGCTGAAGTCGTCTCAACCTGTGACATCACTTTCGCCTGCGTGTCGGATCCCAAGGCGGCCAAGGACGTAAGGACCCCCTCCCTCCCCTCAGCGACTCCGGGTCACAGCCGGGATTGCTGGCTGGCCTCCTCCCCTCTTCCCCTGCACACCAAGTGAGTGTCCACGTGTGGGGGGCTGAATTTCCCATCAGGGGCCATCTCCCATTGTGAAGGGTGTTTGCGTTAATTGAATACAGACTTCCTTTCATTCAGATCAAAGAATGAACCCTTTCTTTGGGTTTTCCTAGGGCCCTTGGAGTGTCTGGTGAAATTCGTCTTGAACAGGCTTCATGTGTTCTTGTTGAACTGGAAGCTTTGGGGCTGAGTGTGCCTTTGGTCCGGGTGCCAGGTTTCTATGTTTAGCTGTCGCTGTATTTGTATATTTTACAAGTTCAAGTGCGGTAGTCATCTTGTTAAACTGGTGACTAGCCTAATCCAAGTAAATCCAAAGAAGCCCCCAAAATAAATAAAACCATTCTTTTAAATGGATTTCTTTTTAATAAAAAGAAATGCACACACTCACATATATTCTTTTTAAAGATAAACGGGAGCATGCAGGAAGTACTTTTCTATCCCTTGCTTATTTCATTGTTCTTCCCTTTTCAGCTTGATAAAAATCAGGAAATGAGCCAAAACAGCAGCAGGATTCTGATCTGAGGTCTGTAGGGCTCCTGAGCATCTGCCTGGGAGCCTGGGCTATTGCTTCTCCCTTATGTCCCCACAGCTGGTGCTGGGCCCCAGTGGTGTGCTGCAAGGGATCCGCCCTGGGAAGTGCTACGTGGACATGTCAACAGTGGATGCTGACACAGTCACTGAGCTGGCGCAGGTAGCAGCCTTCCTCGGGCTGGCTCTCCAGCATCTTTTCTATCAGAGCCCAAGACCCAGGCTTGCAAGAGTGGGCAATTACTCTAGAGCCAAAGCCAGAGTGGGAAGAGTAGAGGCGAGTAGCCTTGGGACTAGCCTATTCCGTGCTCCACTTTAAACTGCAGCTATTCTGAACGGCCATGGGCAGTTGCTGCATGGCTGGGATGGGCATCAAGTCCTGGAGCTAGCTGCCATCCTTATGATGAGAAGCAACCCAGGCCGCCTGCCTGGCATTGGGGTTTGAGCAGCTGTCTGCATTTGGCACTGGCAAAGCATCCCTCCTCCCTGAGCATCTGGCCCAAATAAGGGAGTGGGAGTTGGGACCTACATGTTCTGAGGGGAGGGCAGCATCCACAGGGGAGGTATGTGTTCAGCTGAGCCATTGACATGGTCGCATCAGGTTCTAGTCGTTAGTCTCTAAGAAATTCCGGGCCAGACATGGTGGCTCACGCCTGTAATCCCAGCACTTTGGGAGGCCGAGGCGGGTGGATCATGAGGTCAGGAGATTGAGACCATTCTGGCTAACGCAGTGAAACCCCGTCTCTATTAAAAATACAAGAAAACTAGCCAGGTGTGATGGCGGGTGCCTGTAGTCCCAGCTACTCAGGAGGCTGATGCAGGAGAATGGTGTGAACCCAGGAGGCGGAGCTTGCGGTGAGCAGATCGCGCCACTGCACTCCAGCCTGGGCGACAGAGCAAGACTATGTCTCAAAAAAAAAGAAAGAAAGAAATTCCAAGTCAGTTGGATGCCTGTGTGGAGACCCCAGCGTCTCATCACTGCTGTGATTCGGCCTGTCTGACCTGCACGTGGTTAGCTCCTGAGTTCAGGTGTCAGCTGTAGGACCTTGGTATGGGTGGCGTCTTCTCCAGCTCTGGAAGGTGTGATGAGCACCCGTGGCCACTCAGCAACACTCCTTGTGTCCTGCCCAGAGATCGCTGGGAGAGAGGAGGCCTCCAGAAGCTGTGACTTTTCTTTCCAGGTGATTGTATCCAGGGGGGGGCGCTTTCTGGAAGCCCCCGTCTCAGGGAATCAGCAGCTGTCTAATGACGGGATGTTGGTGATCTTAGCGGCTGGAGACAGGGGCTTATACGAGGACTGCAGCAGCTGCTTCCAGGCGATGGGGAAGACCTCCTTCTTCCTAGGTAACACGCCTGCACCCGTCAGGCCTGGAGCTTGGGGCCACATCTCCTCTGTATCACACTGATGACAGCGTCAGTCCCACACGGCCTTTCTGCCGGGGGCCCCAGGGAAGGTTTCCTTTCACCTGCATAGTCAGTGCGTGGAAGGAGGAAGAGCCAGTCTGTCGGGGGCAGGTGAAGGGGGCCTCCCCTGGAGAGAGGTGGGTCCGAGCAGAGGTGAGGGTGGGCAGAGAAGCCCTGTCTGTGGCATTCTTGGGCTGTGACCGTGAGTCTTTGCCCTGGGCAGGTGAAGTGGGCAACGCAGCCAAGATGATGCTGATCGTGAACATGGTCCAAGGGAGCTTCATGGCCACTATTGCCGAGGGGCTGACCCTGGCCCAGGTGACAGGCCAGTCCCAGCAGACACTCTTGGACATCCTCAATCAGGGACAGTTGGCCAGCATCTTCCTGGACCAGAAGTGCCAAAGTGAGTTGCCTTTGGCCCCTCTTCTTGCTTTTGGTGTTTGATTAGAACAGGGGACTAGGTCAGGGGTTCGGTGAGCATGAAAGATGCCCCTCTCTAGTCAGTCCCTGACCCTGGCCAGAGGAGGTTCAGAAACACAGTGGGCGGGATTTGGGGATATAGGCTGGGAGCTCCAGCCCTCAGGTATCTAAGGGTGTGGGAGAGGCCGAGAGGCCTAGACTGTGTGGGACGGAGCCCTGAATACGTTTTAGGTATTGACAGCTGATGGACTGTAGGTGATTTTTAATTTCAGGTCCTTGGCTTTTGTCTGATACTGGCTTTTTCTCCTCAGATATCCTGCAAGGAAACTTTAAACCTGATTTCTACCTGAAATACATTCAGAAGGATCTCCGCTTAGCCATCGCACTGGGTGATGCGGTCAACCATCCGACTCCCATGGCAGCTGCAGCAAACGAGGTAGGGTAGCTTGACAGAGGATGTGGCCCAAGCCCCAAGGCCCTTCGGTTTCTTTTTCTTTCTCTCTCTTTTTTTCTTTTTGTGACGGAGTCTCACTCTGTCGCCCAGGCCGGAGTGCACTGGCGCGATCTCGGCTCACTGCAACCTCTGCCTCCTGGGTTCAAGCAGTTCTCCTGCCTCAGCCTCCTGAGTAGTTGGAATTACAGGTGCCCACCACCACAGGCTAATTTTTGTATTTTTAGCAGAGAAAGGGTTTCTCTATGTTGTTCAGGCTGGTCTCGAACTCCTGACCTCAGGTGACCTGCCCCGCCTTGGCCTCCCAAAGTGCTGGGATTACAGGCATGAGCCACCACCCCCAGCCATTCGGTTTCTTTTTCTCTTTTTTTTTTTGAGACACAGTCTTGCTGTGTCGCCTCAGATGCCCGCCACCACGTCCGGCTTTTTTTTTTTTTTTTTTTTTTTTTTTTTTGTTGAGACGGGGTTTCACCGTGTTAGCCAGGATGGTCTCGATCTCCTGACCTTGTGATCTGCCCGCCTTGGCCTTCCAAAGTGCTGGGATTACAGGCATGAGCCACTGTGCCCAGCCCAGTTTCTTTTTTTAGTTCCTTCCCTCTACTTAGTTTAGCTTTTCTTTGTTCTTTTTCTTTTTTTCGAGACAGAGTCTCACTCTGTCGCCCAGGCTGGAGTACAGTGATGTGATTTCAGCCTCATGCCTCAGCCTCTCAGGTAGCTGGAAGCACGCACCACCATACACAGCTGATTTTTGTATTTTTAGTAGAGATGAGGTTTCACCATGTTGGCCAGGCTGGGATTCCACTGTGTTAGCCAGGATGGTCTCCATCTCCAGAGCAAGATGTTGAAACCCCGTCTCTACTAAAAATACAAAAAATTAGCTGGGTGTGGTAGCAGGCACCTGTAATCTCAGCTACACAGGAGGCTGAGGCAGAGAATTGCTTGAAACTGGGAGGCGGGAGGTTACAGTGAGCCTAGATCGTACCACTGCACTCCAGCCTGGGCGACAGAGCGAGACTCCATCTCAAAAAAAAAAAGCAAAAGAAAGCAGCTACAGCCTTCTCCAGCTTATTGTTTTCATGATATGTGTATTTTTCCATGCATTTCCTCTCTTATTTTTGTCTAAATTATGTCTTTCGTAGACAGTATGTAACTGGGCTTTGGATTTTTATCCATTTTGATGGTATCTGCCTTTTAATTAGCATGTCTATTAGCATTTTTCAAATGACATTTTAAGCACTTATACATGCACTTTTTTTTATATTTGAGACACAGTCTCAGCAGTGGCGCAATTATAGCTCACTGCAGCCTTGACCTCCTAGGCTCAAGCAATCCTCCCACCTCAGCCTCCCGAGTTGCTGGGACTACAGGCGTGCACATCTGTATCCAGCTTCACATACACTTTTGAAAAGTTTTTTAGGGTGGAAGTTCTGCTTTCTTAGCTCGTGTTCATAGAATTTGAATCTAAAAAAAACAACTGAAAAACATTTGTCTTTACCATATGATTACAATAAAAATGACACTGCGAAACAGCAGCTGTATTTTTCAAGTACTGTCAGCTGTTACACTATTTTTATTTTATTTTATTTTATTTATTTTATTTTGAGACAGAGTTTCACCCTTGTTGCCCAAGTTGGAGTGCAATAGTGCAATCTTGGCTCATAACAACCTCCGCCTCTTGGGTTCAAGCGATTCTCCTGCCTCAGCCTCCCCAGTAGCTGGGATTACAGGTGCCTGCCACTACTCCTGGCTAACTTTTTGTATTTTTACTAGAGATAGGGTTTCACCATGTTGGCCAGGTTGGTCTCAAACTCCTGACCTCAGATGATCCACCCACTTCAGCCTACCTAAATGCTGGGATTATAGGCGTGAGCCACCGCGCCCAGCCAGTACTGTTCTTTTGACACCTGGCTTTTCATAGTGTAATTCTCTGTTCCTGAATTCTTTTTTTTTTTTTTTTTTTGAGACAGAATCTCACTCTCTTGCCCAGGCTGGAGTGCAGTGGCATGATCTCAGTTCACTGCAGCCCCCGCATCCTGGGTTAAAGTGATTCTCCTGCCTCAGCCTCCTGAGTAACTGGGACCACAGGCATGTACCACCACACCCGGCTAATTTTTGTATTTTTAGTAGAGACAGGGTTTTACCATTTTGCCAAGCTAGACTTAAACTCCTGGCCTCAAGTGATCCGCCCGCCTCGGCCTCCCAAAGTGCTGGGATTACAGGCATGAGCCACCGCGTGCAGCCTTGTTCCTAAATTCTGACTTCTGTCTCTTGTCTGTTTCAACATTTCAGAGTACTTATTTCATGACTCTTTCAGATTACATTACTATTTCAAGTTCCCCCATTCATTCGACCTGTGGATTCTCTCTGGACAGTAGAATTCCCCATGTGTTTTATGAGTCTTTTTTGATGAAAGCTCATTTCTGACTATAGTTATTTCCCAAGGGTTTCATGTGGCTTGGGCTGGGAAAGCTGCTCTTTGAAGTGACTTCCAAGTTGCCTCCACCCTGACTGCAGGATTCATTGGCTTGGAAGCAGAGTTTGTAGGTTACTTTCTCAATGCATCACAGTGCTTTCCAGCCATTTCAGTTCAGAGCTTAGGCTCTGTACTGTTAGGAGTTCAGAGTTCAGGTTCTTAAGGTTAACTGGTGCATTGACCTTTAGTAGTTGTATTGATATGTGGTTCGATTTGGAGCTAGCGTTTTTATCATTTGATTTCTGTTTGTTGCCTTTGTCTTTTGTTTGTTCCTCCTTTCTTACTTGCTTTTTAGAGTTCCAGTTTCGGCTGGGCACGGTGGCTCATGCCTATAATCTCAACACTTTGGGAGGCTGAGGCAGGAAGATCACCTGAGGTCAGGAGTTTAAGTCCAGCCTGGCAAAATGGTAAAGTTCGAGATCAGCCTGGCCAATATGGTGAAACACAGTCTCTACTAAAAATATCAAAAATTAGCCGGGCATAGTGGCGGGCACCAGTAATCCCAGCTACGCGGGAGGCTGGGACAGGAGAATCGCTTGAACCTGGAAGGTGGAGGTTGCGCTACTGTACTTTAGCCTGGGCAACAGAGCGAGACTCCATCTCGAAGAAAAAAATTCCAGTTTCATTTATCTATTTTCTTTTTTACTTTGCCTCTTTACGTTCATTTTTTAGTGGTTATTCTACAGATTGCAATATAAATCCTTAAAATAGAGTTAATCTTGCCAGGCACAGTGGCTTATACTTGTAATCTTTGTAATCCTAGCACTTTGGAAGGTCGAGGCAGGATTGCTTGAGCCCAGGAGTTTGAGACCCCTATCTGTACAAAAAAAAAATACAAAAACTAGCTGGGCGTGGTGGCGAGCACCCTATTCCTAGTTACTTGGGAGGCTGAGGCAGGTAAGGCAGGAGGATTGCTTGAGCCCGGGAGTTCAAGGATGCAATGAGCTGTGATCGTACCACTGCACTCCAGCCTGGGAAACAGAGCAAGACCCTGTCTCAAGAAAAAAAAAAAAGATAATCTTGTACCATTTCCCGTTAAATGTAAAAACTTTGCAACCACATAGAAGCATTTATTTCCCCCTCCCTCATCCTTTAAGGCAGGGTTTCTCAACCTCGGCACTACTGTCATTCTGTGTGTTGGGGCTATCCAAGCACTGCAGGGTGTTGGGCAACCCACCTGCCAGTCGCCAGTGACATAGTCCTCCTCAGGTGACAGAAAATGTCTCCAGGTATTACTAGATGTCTCCTGGGGGCAGAAGCACCACAGGTGTGAGAACTCTCACTCTGAGGGATAGGTGGGTCCTGAGTGTTTCATCTGCCTTTCTTTCTTTCTTTCTTTCTTTCTTTCTTTCTGTCTGTCTTTCTTTCTTTCTTTTTCATTTTTTGAGACAGAGTTTTGCTCTTGTTCCCAGGCTGGAGTGCAGTGGCACAATCTTGGCTCACCGCAATCTCCACCTCCCAGCTTCAAGCAATTCTCCTGCCTCAGCCTCCCAAGTAGCTGGGATTACAGGCATGCACCTGGCTAATTTTGTGTTTTTAGTAGAGATGGGATTTCTCCATGTTGGTCAGGCTGGTCTCGAACTCCTGACCTCAGGTGATCCACCTGCTTCGGCCTCCCAAAGTGCTGGGATAACAGGCGTGAGCCACCGCACCCGGCCTCATCTGCCCTTGTTTTAAACCCACCAGGCAACACTGTGATTTTTAAAGCAGTCATATGTATTTTTATTAATTTTTTTTTCCAAGACGGAGTTTCGCTCTGTTGCCCAGGCTGGAGTGCAATGGCGTGATCTCAGCTCACTGCAACCTCCGCCTCCCCAGGTTCAAGCGATTCTCCTGCCTCAGCCTCCTGAGTAGCTGGGATTACAGGCACATGCCACCACATCTGGCTAACTTTTGTATTTTTAGTAGAAATGGGGTTTCTCTATGTTGGCCATGGCTGGTCTTGAACTCCTGACCTTGTGATCCGCCCACCTCTGCCTTCCAAAGTGCTGGGATTACAGGCATCAGCCACTGTGCCTGGCCAGTCATATGTATTTTAAAGAAATTAAGAGAAGGCCGGGCGCGGTGGCTCAATCCGAGTTCTGCACTCCGAGTACATGTTGGTGTGCAGCTCCCTCCATCCGTCCCAGGAACACTTACATTTAACTGGAAGCGGGTACAAAATTAGCCCATAAGCAGTTAAAAAGGTCAGAATTTCAGAGTGTAAGAAATACAAGTAAAAGACAGAGATGACTGGGTAAAGTGGTGGGTGCAGCTGCTGCTTCATTTGGAACGGTTGGCAAAGGCCTTTGAGCTAAGAAAGAACCAATGATAAGTGAGTGAGGGAAAAGCATTCCATGCAGAGGGAATAGTAACAACAACAGCCCAGAGGATAACATGGAAAGGCTTTGGAGAGTGATCTGCAGGAAGGGACATTAGGGACATTATTAAATTACTAATAATGCTGAATGCTTTTTTTTTTTTTGAGACAGAGTTTTGCTTTTGTCGCCCAGGCTGGAGTGCGATGATGTGATTTCAGTTCACTGCTCACTGCAACCTCTGCCTCCTGGGTTCATGCAGTTATCCTATCTCAGCCTCCTGAGTATCTGGGATTACAGGCACGCGCCACCACAGTCTCTATTTTTTTTTTTTTTTTTTTTTTTTTTGAGACGGAGTCTCGCTCTGTCACCCAGGCTGAAGTGCAGTGGTGCGATCTCAGCTCACCGCAACTTCCGCCTCCCTGGTTCAAGCTATTCTCCCGCCTCAGCCTTCTGAGTAGCTGGGATTACAGGCCACCATGCCCGGCTAATTTTTTGTATTTTTTTTTTTTAGTAGAGATGGAGTTTCACCATGGTAGCCGGGCTGGTCTCTATCTCCTGACCTTGTGATCCACCCACCTCAGCCTCCCAAAGTGCTTGGGTTACAAGTGTGAGCCACTGTACCCGGCCCTAATTTTTGTATTTTTATTAGAGATAGGGCTTCACCTTTTTGGCCTGGCTGGTCTTGAACTCCTGACCTCAGGTGATCCACCCACCTCGGCCTTACAGACATGAGGCACAGTGCCCGGCCAATGCTGAGTGCTTTATATCCCATAGTACATTTCATTCTCACAAGAACCCTTGGGTACTATTCCCTCTCCCAGAGCAAGAAGCACAGTGGCTGGGGCCCAGAGAAACAGAGGTGCTTCATGCAAGGTCAAAACAGGATTCCTTCCTAGACAACCTGGGCTCCAGCACTGCCTGCTAGCCTCATCCAGCGCTGCCTCCAGGAATCAGATCTAGGTCTTGAAGGCAGCTCTGGGGCCAGAGACTGAGCCATCTCTCTTTTTTCCAGGTGTACAAAAGAGCCAAGGCGCTGGACCAGTCCGACAACGATATGTCCGCCGTGTACCGAGCCTATATACACTAAGCTGTCAACACCCCGCCCCCACCCCTCCAATCCCCCCTCTGACCCCCTCCTCCTCACATTGGGTCGGGGGCCTGGGACTTCATTCTGGACCAGCCCACCTGTCTCCATTTCCTTTTATACAGACTTTGAGACTTGCCATCAGTACAGCACACAGCAGCAGCCTTCCCCTGAGGCCGCTGGGGAGGGGACAAGTGTCAGCAGGATTGGCTTGTGGGAAAGCTCTTGAGCTGGGCACTGGCCCCCGGACGAGGTGGCTGTGTGTTCTCACACACACACACACACACACACACACACACACACAGACTCTCGCCCCTGGATAGAAGCTGCCCAGAAACTGCTGCCTGGCTTATTTTCTTCCGAGCTTGTCTTATCTCAAACCCCTTCCAGTCAAGGAACTAGAATCAGCAACGAGAGTTGGAAGCCTTCCCACAGCTTTCCCCAGAGCGAAGAGCCTGTAGTCACGTCCACATCCCCACTGGATTCCCTGCAAGGAGAGGCCTCGGGCCCAGATGAGCCAGTACAGACTCCAGACAGAGGGTCCCTTGGGGCCCTCCAACCTCAGGTGGTGAGCTGAGAAAGATTTTTACGTCTAAGCGTCCAGTGTGCACCCAGCGCCCCATAGACGCCTTTGTGAACTGAAAAGAGACTGGCAGAGTCCCGAGAAGATGGGGCCCCTGGCTGTCCAGGGAGTGCAGCAAGCAGCCTGCCTGCAGGTGAGCTTGGAGGTCCGGCCCTCACCGCCTCGAAGCCACGCCCCAGACGCCACTGCCACGGCGCTCTTCCTTGGGCTGTTCTAGTATTTGGATTTGCATTCCAGCTCTTGGGAGGGGGTCCTCAGGGCCACTAGTGATGAGCCATGAGGAGTGGGGGTTGGGGGCGCTCCTTCCTGTTTCCGTTAGGCCACAGACTCTTCACCTGGCTCTGAAGAGCCACTCTGACCTCGGTCCCCTCCCAGTGGTCCCCCCTTCTGCAGTCTGCCCTGCCGAGTCCCCTGCATGCCCACCACTCTCCATCCTCCCTCCTCTCCCTCTTCCTCCTGTGGAGACAGTATTTCTTTCTGTCTGTCCCTTCTTTGGCCCAGACCCAGCCTGACCAGCGATGAGCATTTCTTAGGCTCAGCTCTTGATACGGAAACAAGTGTCTTCACTCCAGCCAGCATCATGGTCTTCGGTGCTGCCCGGGCCCGGGGTCTGTCGGGAGGGAAGAGAACTGGGCCTGACCTACCTGAACTGACTGGCCCTCCGAGGTGGGTCTGGGACATCCTCAAGGCCCTACATATCTCCTTGGATAGGGGACCATGGGGGGCTTGGGATGATGCAAAAAAACAAGTCACTCAAGAGATGTCAGTTTTTTATCCCACTGCATGGGTTGGATTTTCCAAAATCATAATTTGCAGAAGGAAGGCCAGCATTTATGATGGAATATATAATTATATATAAGGTGGCCACACTGGGGCGGGGTCCTTCCCCCCTCACAGCTTTGGCCTCTTTCACAGATAGAACCTGGGTTAGAGGATTGCAGAAGATGAGGTGGGGGAGGGCAGGGAAGATGCCTGTCGGGTTTTTAGCACAGTTCATTTCACTGGGATTTTGAAGCATTTCTGTCTGAACACAAAGCCTGTTCTAGTCCTGGCAGGACACACTGGGGGTGGGGGCGGGGTAAGATGCGGTAATGAAACCGGTTAGTCAATGTTGTCTTAATATTGTTGACAATTCTGTAAAGTTCCTTTTTATGAATATTTCTGTTTAAGCTATTTCACCTTTGTTTTGAAATCCTTCCCTTTTAAGGAGAAAATGTGACACTTGTGAAAAAGCTTGTAAGAAAGCCCCTCCCTTTTTTTCTTTAAACCTTTAAATGACAAATCTAGGTAATTAAGGTTGTGAATTTTTATTTTTGCTTTGTTTTTAATGAACATTTGTCTTTCAGAATAGGATTGTGTGATAATGTTTAAATGGCAAAAACAAAACATGATTTTGTGCAATTAACAAAGCTACTGCAAGAAAAATAAAACACTTCTTGGTAACACAGCTGTGCCACAGGAGTCCTGCTTCCCTCGCCCTCGGCGAGATGGGTGGGAGGAGAGGGCAGCTGCGGGGCCGCGATGGGTTTTCGGGACCTCAGCGTCTGGGAGAGACGGACCCGCGAGCGGCGGCGAGGTCCGCTGCGGGGTTGGAAGCGCGACCAACGGAGGCCAAGCGGGTCAATAGGGAGGCGGAGCGGGGACAGACTGTCCTGCCGGCCAATCAGTGAGCGCGAGTGGAGCAGCGCGCCCTATCATAGCCTGGGGGCGACACGGGAGCTCGGCCGCCCCAGGCTGGTGCCGGCCGCGTCCCTGGCCAGCCGGAGCGAGCCTGACTCGCGCAGCCGCCGGCCGCGTCCCTGGCCGGCCGGAGCGGGCCTCAGTCGCGCAGCCGCCGGCCTCGTTCCAAGGAGCCCGCAGGGTTTCGCGAGCCAAAGCGGGCCGACAGGAGCCGACCAATCGAGCGCACGGAGCCGGCCTGGGGGCGGGGCGGTGCCCACTCAGCCAGTCAGGGGTGGGGGCGGAGCCAGACTCCGAGGGCGAACGCGAGGACTGGAGGACCGAGGACAGAAGGACTGGTGGACCGGAGCAGCGACCGGCGGGGAGGGCGCTTGGCGGCTGCCTGTGGCCATGGCCACCGTAATGGCAGCGACGGCGGCGGAGCGGGCCGTGCTGGTGAGGCGCGTGGGTCAGCGGGCGGGCTGGCGGGGCGGCGGGGCCAAGTGTGACCGCCGGGTCTGTCCCGCAGGAGGAGGAGTTCCGCTGGTTGCTGCACGACGAGGTGCACGCTGTGCTGAAGCAGCTGCAGGACATTCTCAAGGTAACGACCCGTTTCCTGCCCCGCCGGGCGTGGCGACTCTCCCTCCTCATCTCCCTGGCTCCACCTGGGGCCCCGCGGCTGCGTCCTGAGCGCCTATTGCGTACGGCCGCCGCGGCTTTCAGGCAAGGCCCCGCCTCCGCGAACTCGAGCCGATGTCGTTACACAAACACCTGTGTGCGGGCAGGGGCGAGTCCTGACGCGGGTGCTAGCAAGGGCCTGAGTCCCGCCCGGCCTCGGATCGGGGAAGGCCGCCTTGGGAGCGAAATAATTCTGCCTCTGCCCGGCAGTGTGACCCTCAGCCAAGTCAGTGAACCTCCCTGGGCCTCCCTTTTCTCATTGGCAAAAGGGAGATAACAGTACCCGCTTCGCGAGGCTGTAGTATAGATAGTATAGATAAATGAGCCAAGCAGCTCACAGAAGTGACCGGCGCAGTGCTTGCTGTGGCCCAGGACCGCGGGTTACCCTGACTACTGCCTTGTTCCTTGACTCTGCCCCTTGCCCCTTTCCCCCTCAACCAAGCTGGGAGGCTGCCTCTGTCTCTTCTGTATTCCCCGAGGCGGGCACACAGGAGGTGTTCAGGGAATGTGGGGTAAACAGATCGGGCTCACGGTTAGGTGCCCGGGGTGCTTGGGCAGGGTCTTCCCACCCCAGCTGAAACTGAGGCCAGGCCACCTTGTTCCTTCCCCCCGCTGACGTGGAGGGAGGGGGGCTTCTGGAAGGAGCACTGGGCCGGGCCTGAGTGGGCACTGCCAGCTCCCCTCCTTCCCTGTGTGCCACAGGAGGCCTCTCTGCGCTTCACTCTGCCGGGCTCGGGCACTGAGGGGCCCGCCAAGCAAGAGAACTTCATCCTAGGCAGCTGTGGGTGAGCCTGGGCTGGGCGGAAACGGGAAAATGGGTACCTTGGGGGGTAGGAGGCATGGCCACAGCCCTGTCCTGCAGACCAGCTGGGTGTGCGATGGGACAGGAGGGGCAGCCCGCCGGGAGGGAGGGCTGGGTGCTGGGGGTGGTGACCACAGGCACCGCTCTGACGCCACGTGTTACAGCTCAGACCAGGTGAAGGGTGTGCTGACTCTGCAGGGGGATGCTCTCAGCCAGGCGGTGAGTCCCCCAGCCCTGTCCCCTCCCATCCTGCCAGTGGGGAAGGCTCCCACGTTCTCTCTGTACAAGCCCTGCGACTCTGAGCGGGACCCTTGATGTCTCTGGCCTCAGTTTTCTCCTTTGGAAAATGACAGCAGCCCTCACACGTCCCCCGGCATCAGTGTGCGGATTCAGGAAGAGGTGCAGGAGGGGGGTTCTTTGCACACGGCCTGGCCTGGTGTCTGGACCCGTGAAACGTGGGTATTGGCGGATTAGGCTGGCCACACATCACAGTTGAATCAGCCAACTCCTGAGGTCCAGTCTGCACCCAACCCTGTGCCAGGCACCAAGGCGTGGGGGGAGGCCCCCCTCCTGGACTCCATCTGTTGGCCTTTGTAGACACTAGATGCACCCCATTCGCACAGAGCCTCACAGAGGCTGCCTTCTGTTTTCCCCTTCCCGTTTCTTCACCTCTTTCAATTTCACTTCTTTGTGGCTCCTCTTGGGCCTGTTTTCCTGTTTCCTGACCTCCCTGTTCACCCCCCAAACGGCCAAGGCATTGGGAGACTCTCTGCCCTACACAGCAGCCAAGGCCTGAGCCACCACACACCCCATTTCTGCCCCACGCTTAAGGGCTCAGAATGGCTGTGGCAGGAGGCGTCCCCCTGCCCAGCTCACCCCACTCTTGCCTGTCAGGACGTGAATTTGAAGATGCCCCGGAACAACCAGCTGCTGCACTTCGCCTTCCGGGAGGACAAGCAGTGGAAGCTGCAGCAGGTGACCCCGCCCCTCCTGGCTAGTGCTCAGCCACAAGGACAGGGGGCAGCAGGCCCACCCCGGGGCCTCCCTGGCAAGCGCCTAGCCCTGGGGATCTGTGGCCACAGCAAGCCTGGGAGAGTGTTTCCTAGCAGCAAAGCTGGGGGCCTGGAGCCTGCGCCACGTGAGGAGGTGGAGAACCTGGCCTGAGAGCCCAATGGCCACATCGGGACTGTGGAGTCCCCACAGCAGCTGGCTTGATGAGATGGTTCAGAAGCCCTCTAAAAAGTCACTCCCTTGCCTAGAACCTCCAGGGACTTACCATGGCTCTGGGGATGAGGCCCATGCTCCCCGGCAGCTCCTGTACCACTGGCCCTGGCCTCCTCTCCTGCCCCCTCCACCCTGACTGTCTCCATCTCAGGGCCCTTGTCTCTGCCATATCACCTTGTTTGCTTTCCTCCACAACTTGCACAGATGTCTTGGACAATACCATCTGTCCTTTCCTTAGAAAGGAGAGGGCAGCCCACTCGGGCAGAGACCAGGCCTGCCCTTGTGATGCCAGGCGCTCATCACCTGGCACGGACCTGGCCCTCCAGGGCGCAGACATGACAGTGTGGAGAGTGAAATCACCTGGGGCAGGCAGGCAAGCAGCACACCCCCTCCCCTCCTGGCTGCATGGAAGCTGGCGTGACCCCTCTGGATGACCTCTGCTTCTAGATCCAGGACGCCAGAAACCATGTGAGCCAAGCCATTTACCTGCTTACCAGCCGGGACGAGAGCTACCAGTTCAAGACGGGCGCTGAGGTCCTCAAGGTGAGCTGCCCCCAGGCCTGACTCCTGGGCCTATAGGGTCCCACATTCTGGATCCGGAATCACACGTGGGTTCCAATCCCACCTGGAGCTGTGCAACCTCTAAACGCTTACCTGCCTACTCTGTGTCTCCATTTTCTACCTGTGGGGTCAGGGGCAAGCTGGAGTAACTGTTCGCCATGATCATTCAGGTCATGGGGCCCCCAGTAAGCACTCGGCACATACTGCTGCTGGCAGCAGCAGTGAAAGCCTTCACATGAACCGCATGGCACATGTGAAGAGCTGACCCAGGCGCCTGACCTCATGCGTGAGTTCTGCCCCTGCCTCACTGTGTGTCCTCTGGTGGCTCACCTGCCCTCTCTGGACCTCTGTTTCCTCACACGTAGAACCAGATAGACTAAGATCCCCTCGAGAACTGTAACCACCCTAGGGTGCTGCGGCCCCCATGCCGCCAGTCAGCTCTTACGTGTTTCCTGGGAGCCACATCACCCCGGTACTCATGGCCACGGCTGGATGGCATGAAAGCTGGGGCTCTGAGCAGTCTGCCGGGGCTCTGCTCCACGGCAAAGGGAAGGGATGGGCTCCAGGGGGTCCCACCATCTACCAGCCGCGACCCTGGTTTACCCTCCTGAAAACCTCAACCCAGCCATCCATCGCCGCCTCCAGGAAGCCCTCTCTGACCTTTTGCAGCCAGCCTTCGTTGCCTGTACCCCTGTCGGCAAAGCCTGTGCCCCTGGGACTGACCTCCCAGGACCTTCCATTCCCCATTGATCCAGCGCCCGGGATCCCTGTGCAGTGAATCAGCCCTGTCCTGGCTGACATCAGTGCAGACGTCCTGCCCTCCCCGACACCGAGCTGGAGCCCAACCACCTGTCTTTAGCAGGCCCCTGCTGCTGGGTTTCGGGTCCTGGGAACCGTAGCCACGGGGCGGGAGTGGGAGCTACTGCATCTGTTGTTCCCTGATGCATGGGGGCCCGGGATGAAGCAGAGCCAACCCCGCCCCTCCCTGCAGCTGATGGATGCAGTGATGCTGCAGCTGACCAGAGCCCGAAACCGCCTCACCACGCCCGCCACCCTCACCCTCCCTGAGATCGCCGCCAGCGGCCTCACGGTCAGTGTCCCTGCCAGCCCCTGCTGCAGGAGAGGGGTCCCCACAGCGGGGCCCAGCCTGCCCTCAGGATGGACACCAAGGGGTGCCACCCCCCAAATTATAGTTAGAATTCTGTCTAGGCAATTTTCTGGGATGGGGTCCTTGGCTTCTGTCCTGTGCCCCCAAAATATGTTAACCCTGTTTGGGGTTAGTGGTTCCCAAACCTGACAGCACAGGAAGGTACTTGGGGCACCTGGGAAAAGTCTGGAAGCCCCCCGTTCATCTCTGGGGTGGTGACTGGGGTCCCCTGAAGTCTCCATGAATGACTGCAGAGCCCTGCTCCATCCAGCCTGGGTTGGGAGCTCAGGAGGGTCTCATCCTACCTGCCTCCCGCAGCGGATGTTCGCCCCCGCCCTGCCCTCCGACCTGCTGGTCAATGTCTACATCAACCTCAACAAGCTCTGCCTCACGGTGTACCAGCTGCACGCCCTGCAGCCCAACTCCACCAAGGTGAGGAGGGACGCCTGCCCGGCCCGCTGCCCCCCACGCACACACCCTGCAGGGTCTGAGGGGTCTGCTGCTGTTCTCCCTAGAACTTCCGCCCAGCCGGAGGCGCGGTGCTGCACAGCCCTGGGGCCATGTTGTAAGTAGGCAGGGGAGAGGGGTCCAGGCATGCCCACCCCATCCCTCTGCACCTGGAGGGCCGGGCCCCCCCTCAGGGACCCTCTCACCGCCCACAGCGAGTGGGGCTCTCAGCGCCTGGAGGTGAGCCACGTGCACAAGGTGGAGTGCGTGATCCCCTGGCTCAACGACGCCCTGGTCTACTTCACCGTCTCCTTGCAGCTCTGCCAGCAGCTTAAGGACAAGGTGGGGCCCGGGCCAAGCACCTTCATTAGGGGAAGGGCTTCTAAGGGTCCTTGCCACACCCGCACAGTGCCCTAACCTTGGGGTCTGGTGTACCCTCACAGTGGGCAGGGGTTCTGAGGGCCCTGCCCCACCCTCAGAGCGCCCCAATCTTGGGGTCTGTTGTACCCCGATAGTACTGCTAAGCAGCAGTGCCCTGTCCTGATATACTGTCCTTGGGTGACCTTGACATCTGCCCTGGGCCACCCCATCCCCTCCGTCCAGCCACTCACCACACCCCCTCTCCTTGCAGATCTCCGTGTTCTCCAGCTACTGGAGCTACAGACCCTTCTGATCACAGCACCCGGGATCTTGTCTCCAGGAAGGCGGCCCATCCCCTCATAGCCGCCCCAGAGCACCAGCCAGCACCAATGCCAGGCTGCTGTTTCTCTCTCTGTCCTCCCCCCTCCCCTGCCTAACACATTTGCACTGCTGGGAATGGACACTGGAAGCTCCAGGAGGAAGGGAGGCTCACCTGGGAGGAAGGGAGGGTCGTCTGGGAGGGAGGGAGGGTCATCTGGGAGGGTAGTGGGGTGGTCCGGAAGGCGGGCCCGAGGGCGTCCCACATTCCCAACCCCGCCCTTCTGGTCACCATGGGAATCTTTGGACTCAGGACAGGGCCAGGCCCAGGGCTCTCCTTCCTCTCCCCTTTGCTGTCCCCTCCCCCTGGCGGGTGGTGGGTGGCCCTGAGCTATGAGTCCCAGGGCACAGTCAGGAACGGCGCAGACAAAGCCACCCCAGGAGTGACTGTAGTGCTGGTTACTGTGTTCCATAGCCCCGATCCAGGGCCCTCTAAGAAATAAAGATCATCAGATTCCGACTGGAGCCCTGTCTGTCTGTCTGAGTGGGGACCCAGGCAGGCGGGGGGTCCCTGGTAGTCAGTGGTCGTCAACTTTAGGAGCCAGCCATCTCCCCTATTCCCAGAGCCTGGCTTCCCCACTCCTTGTGCCATGCAAGGGCTGAACACAGAACCCACCTTCGAGAGAGGACAGGTTTTCTCTCGTCCTCTCTGCCAAGAGGCCCAGGGGGTGGTGACGAGCTCCATCTGGGAGTTCGGGCCGCCAAGTCTGAGACCAGCTCCCCTCCCAGCTAGGTGACCCAGGATGACCTGGCACAGTCGTGTTGACTGAAAGCTTGGAGAGGCCAGGTGGGCACCTGAGTGGGGCGGCGAGTCCCGTGTCACCCACCCAGATGGGGACTGGAAGACACTGCAGACTCAGGCTCTGGGCAGACAAGGCTTTGTTACTGCCACCGGGCAGGACACACACGGTCAGGGTTCCAGGGCCAAGTTATCCACTCCCTTGGGTCTTTCCTGCACGAGAAGCACAGAGGGACCAAGCAGGTTCGCTCCTTGTTCCCTAGGGGGATGAGCACCCTTCCCACCACTCCCCCCACCTCCCCCCTCCACCCCCAGTACAGTTCCATGCAGGTCCCGGAGGCCAGCGGGGCTCACCTTCCAGGGGCTCACCTTCCTGGGGCTTGCCCTGCGGGGCCCGGGGGAGCCACAGCAGCTGCAGCAGCAGCAGTGGGCGATGACCAGCAGCAGCAGGAGCAGCACCGTACCTGGGGACAGGACAGCCATCCAGGTGTGACCCTGGCCCAGGGCAGGGGGTTGGGGGGACCCCAAGGCCGCAGCCACACTTACCCACGAAGGTGAGGAAGATGATGAAGGCAGCAGTGTCCCATGTGGACTGGAAAAACTGGTGGCTTTTCAGTCTTCCCAGGACTTCCTGAACTGTGGTATCCAGCTCCTCTGTGGACACAGCCATCTCGGCGTGCACAGTGCTGCCTGCCCTGACCCCCCAGAGGCTGCATCAGAACCCTGGGCTCTGCTCAGCGGGGACCATATCCAGGCTTCCCACAGCCCAGCCTCTGCCCGCGCCTGGCCCAGCACCAGCTTTCCCGCCCCCTCCCACTGCACTTCTCCTTTGGCCCCAGGCCCAGCCTCTCTCCTTGCCCAGCCCTGTGGTCCCTACCCTGACCCCAGGCTGGACAAGCTTCTCCCCAGCCACTGTCTTCTCCCCTGTCTTCCCCCTGGCAGCCCGGCCCCCAGGCCCCCACCTACCTCCTAGAAGCCTCCAACTCCCTCAGCCAGGCAGGTCTGGGGAGCACAGGCTGCTTCCTGCTTCCGGCTCCATACCACCTGAGGCTTGGCAACCAGCCCCGCCCTCCCCAGGGCCAGCAGAGGCTGCCAAGCCCAGCGGAGAGGGCCCAGCCCCAGCAGGTGCACTCCGTGGCTCCCCACTGCTAGAGGCCCAGGGAGGAAGATGCGGGCCTGTGGCTTCAGTCCTAGGACTTTTTACCTTTCCTCAATGTCCCAGATATCCAGCCGTGTGCTTGGCCACTGCTGACTTTGTGAATGAAAGAGAGAGACGGGAGGGAAGGTGTGTGGGAGGGAGGGGGAAGGGGGAGAAAAGCTGCCTGCATCCCACCACCCTTGAGCAGCTAGGACGGGTCTGCCTGCATCATACAGTTGTCCTTGGAATCCTCAAGTGTTGGTTCCAGGACCTCCGCGGGTGCCAAAATCCACAGATGCTAAAGTATCCGATATAAAGTGAGGCAGTATTTGCATATAACCTGTGCATATATTCTATACTTTAAATCATCTCTGGATTACTTATAATACGTAATATAATGGCCGGGCATGGTGGTTCACACCTGTAATCCCACCACTTGGGAAGGCTGAGGTGGGCGGATCACTTGAGATCAGGAGCTTGAGGCCATCCTGGCCAACATGGCAAAACCCCACCTCTACTAAAAATACAAAAATTGGGGCGGGGCACGGTGGATCACACCTGTAATCCCAGCACTTTGGGAGGCCGAGGTGGGTGGATCATGAGGTCAAGAGATCAAGACCATCCTGGCTAACACGGTGAAACCCCATCTCTACTAAAAAATACCAAAAAAGTTAGGCAGGCGTGGTGGCGGGCGCCTGTAGTCCCAGCTACTCGGGAGGCTGAGGCAGGAGAATGGCGTGAACCCGGAAGCCAGAGCATGCAGTGAGCCAAGACCAAGCCACTGTACTCCAGCCTGGGCGACAGAGCAAGACTCCATCTCAAAAAAAAAAAAAAAAAAAAAAAATTGGGCCAGGCGCCGTGGCTCACGTCTGTAATCCTAGCACTTTGGGAGGCCGAGGCAGGCAGATCACCCGAGGCCAGGAGTTCGAGACCAGCCTGACCAACATGGAGAAACCACGTCTCTACTAAAAATACAAAATTAGCTGGGTGTGGTGGCACATTCCTGTAATCCCAGCTACTAGGAGAATTGCTTGTACCCGGGAGGCAGAGGCTACGGTGAGCTGAGATCACACCATTGCACTCCAGCCTGGGCAATAAGAGCAAACCTCTGTCTCAAAAAAAAAGGTAAATAAAAATACCAAAATTGGCCAGGTACGGTGGCTCACGCCTATAATCCCAGCACTTTGGGAGGCTGAGGCGGGCAGATCACGAGGTCAGGAGACCAAGACCATCCTGGCTAACATGGCGAAACATCATCTCTACTAAAAATACAAAAAATTAGCCGGGCATGGTGGCGCGTGTACCTATAGTTCCAGCTACTCGGTAGGCTGAGGCAGAATTGCTTGAACCCTGGAGGTGGAGGTTGCAGTGAGCCGAGATCGCGCCACTGCACTCCAGCCTGGGTAACAGAGCAAGACTCCATCTGAAAAAAATAAAAATAAATACAAATATTAGCATGGCATACTGGCAGGCACCTATAATCTCCGCCACTTGGGAGGCTGAGGCAGGAGAATTGCTTGAACCTGGGAGGCGGAGGCTATAGTGAGCCAAGATCGTGCCACTGCACTCCAGCCTGGGTGACAGAGCAAGACTGTCTCAAAAAAAATAAATCAGCTGGGTGTGGTGGCACACTCTTGTAATCCCAGCTATTCGGGAGGCTGAAGCAGGAGAATCGCTTGGGAGGCAGAGGCTGCAGTGAGCCAAGATGGCACCACTGTACTCTAGCCTGGACGACAGAGCAAGACTCCGTCTCAAAAAATATATATATATATGTATAATGGCCGGGCGCGGTGGCTCAAGCCTGTAATCCCAGCACTTTGGGAGGCCAAGACGCGCGGATCACAAGGTCAGGAGATCGAGACCATCCTGGTGAAATCCCGGCTCTACTAAAACAATACGAAAAACTAGCCGGGCGAGGTGGCAGATGCCTGTAGTCCCAGCTAGTCGGGAGGCTGAGGCAGGAGAATGGTGTAAACCCGGGAGGTGGAGCTTGCAGTGAGCTGAGATCCAGCCACTGCCCTCCAGCCTGGGCGACAGAGCGAGACTCCGTCTCAAAAAAAAAATATATATATATATATATATGTATATATATGTATGTATAATACAATGTATGCTGGGTAAATAATTGTTACATTGTATAGGGAATAACAAGCAAAAAAGTCTGTACATGTCCAGTACAGATGTGATTTATTTTCCAAATATTTTCTGTCTGTGGTTGGCTGAATCCACAGATGTGGAACCTGTGGATACGGAAGGCCAGTTGTACTAGGAGTCCTCACTGTCCTTATATTCTCTATTTTCATACTCAAAAATATCAGGTAATGTGAGGCTCTGCACCTAGTACTATGCTGTGTCACCTGGTTTATTTCTCATAGCAATCCTAACGTGGGTATTACTGCTTTTTCCATTTTACAGACGAGGAAACGGAAGGCTAGAGAGGTTAAGTCATTAGCCCGCCGCACACCTGATGTATTAATTTCCCAATGCTGCCGTAACATTACCACAAATTCAGTGGCTTCAAGCAACACAAATTTATCATCCTACGGTTCTGAAGGTCAGAGTCTAAAATGGGTCGGCCAGGTTGTGTTCATCCTGAAGGTTCTAGGGCAGAGTCCATCTTTTGCCTTGTCCAACTTCTAGAGGCTGGCGGCATTCCTAGGCCAGCGATCTCCCATCCCTCCACCCTCTGCTTCCAGGCTCACGTCTCCTCCTCTGACTCTAATCCTCCTCCCTCCCTTTTTTTTTTTTTTTTTTTTTGAGATGGAGTTTTGCTCTTTTTGCCCAGGCAGGAGTGCAGTGGCGTGATCTCAGCTCGCTGCAACCTCCACCTCCCAGATTCGAGCGATTCTCCTGCCTCAGCCTCCTGAGTAGCTGTGATTACAGGCACCCACCACCACGCCCAGCTAACTTTTGTATTTTAGTAGAGACAGGGTTTCACCATGTTGGTCAGGCTGGTCTCGAACTCCTGAGCTCTGGCAATCCACTCCCCTCAGCCTCCCAAAGTGCTGGGATTACAGGCGTGAGCCACCATGCCTGGCCGGTTGCTCATATTGTGAATGTACTAAATGTCACTGAATTTGTTTTGTTGTTGTTGTTGTTTTGTTTTGTTTGTTTTGAGGCGGAGTTTCACTCTTACTGCCCAGGCTGGAGTGCAACGATGTAATCTCGGCTCACTGCAACCTCCACCTTCCTGTTTCAAGCGATTCTCCTGCCTCAGCCTCCCAAATAGCTGGGATTACAGGCGCCCACCACCATGCCCAGCTAATTTTTGTATTTTCAGTAGAGATGGGTCTTGCCTTATTTCCCAGTCTGGTCTTAAACTCCTGACCTCAAGTGATGCGCCTGCCTCTGCCTCCCAAAGCGCTGGAATTACAGGTGTGAGCCACCGCACCTGACATACTTCTATTTTTAAAGTGCAGGGGAACAACTGTGGCCCCTGCTCCAGCTCTTGGCCTGGCTGGGTGGTCAGGAGGCCCACTGTCCCCTCCTCTCCCCTCTGGCCCTCAGACTTCCTGTCTCTCTGAGAACCTTGTTTCTAATGTTTGTTGTTACTATTATGAAAGTCATATCTATCTCT
>NC_045450.1:4820812-4828181 GCF_002776525.5 Piliocolobus tephrosceles | reverse complement strand
TTTTTTTTTTTTTTTTTTTTTTTTTTTGAGAAGGAGTCTTGCTCTGTCGCCCGGGCTGGAGTGCAGTGGCCAGATCTCAGCTCACTGCAAGCTCCGCCTCCCGGGTTTACGCCATTCTCCTGCCTCAGCCTCCCGAGTAGCTGGGACTACAGGCGCCCGCCACCTCGCCCGGCTAGTTTTTTGTATTTTTAGTAGAGACGGGGTTTCAGCGTGTTAGCCAGGATGATCTCGATCTCCTGACCTCGTGATCTGCCCGTCTCAGCCTCCCAAAGTGCTGGGATTACAGGCTTGAGCCACCGTGCCCGGCTGTCATATCTATCTCTTAAAGAAGATCTGGGAACCACCAAGTTGTTAAAAGACAAAAGTCAGGCCAGGTGCAGTGGCTCACATCTGTAATCCAAGCACTTTGGGAGGCCGAGGTGGGCAGATCACCTGAGGTTAGAAGTTCGAGACCAGGCCGGGCGCGGTGGCTCAAGCCTGTAATCCCAGCACTTTGGGAGGCCGAGACGGGCGGATCACGAGGTCAGGAGATCGAGACCATCCTGGCTAACATGGTGAAACCTCGTCTCTACTAAAAAATACAAAAAAAAAAAAAAACTAGCTGGGTGAGGTAGCGGGCACCTGTAGTCACAGCTACTCGGGAGGCTGAGGCAGGAGAATGGCGTACACTCAGGAGGCGGAGCTTGCAGTGAGCTGAGATCCAGCCACTGCACTCCAGCCCGGGCGACAAAGCAAGACTCCGTCTCAAAAAAAAAAAAGAAGTTCGAGACCATCCTAGCCAACGTGGCGAAACCCCGTCTCTACTAAAAATACAAAAATTAGCCAGGCGTGGTGGTGCGTGCCTGTTATCCCAGCTACTGAGGAAGCTGAGGCAGGAGAATCACTTGAACCCTGGAGGCAGAGGTTGCAGTGAGCTGAGATCTTGCCACTGCACTCTAGCATGGGTGACAGAGTGAGACTGCGTCTCAGAAAAAAAAGACAGAAGTCACAGAGCCCCACCCAGTCCCCGGCAGGACGGTAACAGGAGGAGGAGGCTGTGGCAGGGAGTGGTTCTGGTGAGTCAGACTCCTGGACCCAGGTTCGATTGCATGCCGTAAGACCCACCAGTGTGTGAGCTTGAGTAACATTCCCTGAGCCCTTCTGCCTCAGTTTCCTCATCTGTAAAATGGCTGTGTTAATAGTATCCACCTCTTTCCGGTATTGTGAGGATAAAATGAACTGATCATCGATGTCGGAGCTGTCGAAGCATGATGGAAAGCTCACAGAAACGTGCACTGAATGGCCCTGTGCTATTATCGCCGTGTCCACGTGGGATTCCCTCCAGTCTTTTTTTTTTTTTTTTTTTTTTTTAGAGACGGAGTCTTGCTCTGCCGCCCAGGCTGGAGTGCAGTGGCCGGATCTCAGCTCACTGCAAGCTCCGCCTCCCGGGTTTACGCCATTCTCCTGCCTCAGCCTCCCGAGTAGCTGGGACCACAGGCGCCGCCACCTCGCCCGGCTAGTTTTTTTTTTTTTTAGTAGAGACGGGGTTTCACCAGGTTAGCCAGGATGGTCTCGATCTCCTGACCTTGTGATCCGCCCGTCTCAGCCTCCCAAAGTGCTGGGATTACAGGCTTGAGCCACCGCGCCCGGCCCTCCCTCCAGTCTTTTGTCCTCTTCCGCCAGAGTCACACTGCATAGACCATTTTACCCGTGGCTTTTGCCAGTCAACACCGCCAGGAGCAACTTTCAGATGACAGCATGCTCTCTGCAAACTACTTTGATGGCACTAACATGGTGCAATCCCTACTGGCACCCAGTGAGGCTCTTCCCCCCACCACCACGATTTTCAGAAGTAGACCATCACTCACATGGGAGGATTTTCCTGGATAAACTGTTTTCTCTGCACAGAAGCTTATTTCCTTAGGGGACATCCCCACGAGTACGTCTACTGCTCAAACGCAGTCCACACATCACCATCACCAGAGCCTTTTGTTCATCCATTAACCACATCCTCATCTGCTTATGGGAGGAGGCCTCCGTGCTGAATCCTTCAAGGACTGTGGAGTTGCGGCTTGCGAGATTTCACCTTTGACAATGAACTGTGCTCCAGGACAGGCTCTGCTCCATCCTCTCTGCCACCCTGGGCCCTGCCTGGCCCACCCTTAACTTCTACGCCTTTATTTATTTATTTACTCATTTATTAATTTACTGAGATAGGGTCTTACTCTGTCACCCAGGCTGGAGTGCAGTGGCACCATCTCGGCTCAGTGCAACTTCCACGTCCTTGGTTCAAGCTATTCTCCTGCCTCAGCCTCGCAAGTAGCTGGGACTACAGGTGCCCACCACCGTGCCCAGCTAATTTTTGTATTTTTAGTAGAGACACGGTTTTGTCATGTTGGCCAGGCTGGTCTCAAACTTCCGACCTCAAGTGATCTGCCCACCTCAGCCTCCTGAACTGTTGGGATTACAAGCGTGAGTCACCGCACCTGGCTGACCCCTATTCGCTAAGCCTTTAATGTTAAGCCTCGGGGAAGGAGGGGGAGTTACCAGGAGGAAGAACTGGCTGAAGGCAGTGGACAGCAAAGGACAGAAGTCCGCCTCGGGCTCAGGAAAGCTGAAACCACAGCCACCTTGCTTTTGTGAATACAGTTTTACTTGGACACAGCCACGCCCATCTGTTTACCTATTGTCCGTGGCTACTTTCTCACTACAATGGGAAAGTTGAATAGTAGTTGCAACAGAGAACTTAGGACCAGCAAAGCCTAAAATAGGGACCATCTGGCCCTTTGCAGAAAACACTTGCCAGGCTGAGTGTGGTGGCACTTTGGAAAGCTGAAGCAGGTGGATCCCTTCAGCCCAGGAGTTCCAGACCACCCTGGGCAACATAGGGAGACCTCATCTCTACAAAAAGTAAAAAATTTAGCCTGGCTTGGTCTACGTGTCTGAAGTCCCAGCTACTAGGGAGGCTGGGGCAGGAGGATCACTTGAACCCAGGAAGTTGAGGCCTCAGTGAGCCATCATTGAGCTTCTGCACTCCAACCTGGGTGACAAAGTGAGACCCTGTCCCAAAAAAAGAAAGAGAGCGAGAGAGAGAGAAAGAAACAAAAAGAAAGGAGAGAAAGAAAGAGAGAGAAAGAGAAAGAAAAGAAAGAGAAAGGAAAGAAAATGAAAGAAGAGAGAAAATGTTTGTCAATACCAAGGACATAGGAGTGTCCAAGCCTTGTGAAGTCAGGTACCAGGGAACAGGTAAGAAAGAATTAACTGTGTGAGATGGACTTGGTATAAGAAACAGCTTATCAGGCTGGGCACGGTGGTTCACGTCTGTAATCCCAGCATTTAGAGAGGCTGAGGTGAGAGGATCACTTGAACCCAGGAGTTTGAGACCAGCCTGGGCAACATAGTGAGACCCTGTCTCAAAAAATTTAAAAAAGGGCTGGGCACAGTGGCTCACGCCTGTAATCCCAGCACTTTGGGAGGCCGAGGAAGGCAGATCACGAGGTCAGGAGATTGAGACCATCCTGGCTAACACGGTGAAACCCCATCTCTAGTAAAAATACAAAATAATTACCCAGGCATGGTGGCAGGTGCCTGTGGTCCCAGCTACTCGGGAGGCTGAGGCAGGAGAATGGCACGAACCTGGGAGGCGGAGCTTGCAGGGAGTTGATATCGCGCTCTAGCCTGGGCGAGAGAGCGAGACTCCATCTCAAAAAATAAAAAAGGAAAAAAGAAAAATAAAGATCAGGCACAGTGGCTCCCACCTGTAATCCCAGCACTTTGGGGGGCCAAGGTTGGTGGATCACTTGTGGTCAGAAGCTTGTGACCAGCCTGACCAAAGTGGTGGAACCCCATCTCCACTAAAAACACAAAATTAGCGGGGCGTGGTGGTGCACGCCTGTAATCCAGCTACTTGGGAGGCTGAGGCAGGAAAATCGCTTGAACCCAGGAGGCGGAGGTTACAGTGAGCCAAGATCATGCCACTGCACTCCAGCAAGGGCAACAGAGCGAGGCTCTCTCTCAAAAACAAATAACAAAAAAAGAAACAGCTTATCAGAGAGACAATAAGGGAGGGGTGAGGACCATGGTCTAGAAAGCACATGGCCCGTTTAAAGAGGGCATCTCAAGTCAGGGTGATAATCTCTAAGATACACTGGAAATCTAGATGTTTCTGCAAACAAGAAAAAGGCAGTAGAGGGTGAGCACACAGACTCAGAGCCGGTAAGTCCCAGCTCTGCCACCTCCTCACTTGACCCTCTCTTATCTGTCAACTGGGGGTAGTAACAGCGCTTACTTCATGGGGCTTGATTATTAAGCAAGTTAACATATTTGGGCTCCTAGAACAATGCCATGTGCAGAGTCAGGACTGAGGAAATAATTTGCTAAAGCAATCTCTTAATGTTTTTGACGCTGGCAACTTAAAACACACGGCACCAAGGATGGACACGGATGTCCCGCTAGCCGGCTGTGGGACCCGGGTTTGCTCGCCCCCAGAGTGGTTGAGGGTGTGAGCTTGGAGGTGGAAGCCCTGCTGACGTGGGGGACTCAGGCCCCTGGACTCAGATGCCTGGTGGGGATCATTATATTGTTAGGCTGGGGTCATTGTGAGGATGAGAGGGGTAACAGCTCCTGCTCCTGCTGCAGAGAAGCCCCCAGGTGGGGGTCACAGGAAGTGCAGATGGAGCTCAGATTCTTCGGTTAACTGTCACCCTCTCCCCTCCCCCATCACACACACCAGGCCCTGCCAGGACAAGGCAGCTCCTGGAAGCTCCACCAGGACCCACGTCCACCAGGTGCCACAGCAGGCTGCTGCTCTCTCTCTCTGCCCACTGTGGACTCTGCCCTGCTCCCTCCCAGCCATCTTCCCTGCCTGGCCTTGGTCTCTCTCTCTGTGTCTCCGTCACCTTCATACCTGTGCCATCTGTCTCGCTCTCTATCAACTCTGCTGTGTGTCCCTCTGGGGAAAGTGGGGGCGCCTCCTCCTGAGCCCCCTGCCCAAGTTCCCTGCTGGGATGGGAGCCACTTCACCCCACACACACTCCCTGAAGCCCCTCCAGGACCCCAGCCTGGCTGCAGACACCTATCCTGGACTGTGCCTGGCCCTCCAGGCTCTGCTGGGGGAAGTGACCTGAGAGGCCCCCGCCTGGGCTCTAGGTGGGGACAGGGCAGACCCCTGGGCGGGGGAGCCTCTCTGGATGGGGGTTGAAGCACCCCGGAGAAACGGCTCCCCACAGGCACCCTCGCCACACCCTGGGACTACGGGCACTTAGGGTACACCGGAGGCATGATGTGTGGAGGGGGTTGGCCAACAGCCAAGCTCAAATCGGGGTTCACATATGAGAGGTCAATGTGGGCTCCTCTGAGCCCCAGTGGCCCCCTTCTCCCCACCCACCTGGTGACAGGCATCTCGAACCCTCGGCCGCCATGGACCCCCTGAGGCGCTCCCCCTCTCCCTGCCTGTCCTCGCGGCCCTCCAGCCCCAGCACCCCACCCTGCGAGATGCGTGGTCCTGTGGGCATCGAGGCTGTGCTGGACCAGCTGAAGATTAAGGCTATGAAGATGGGGTTTGAGTTCAACATCATGGTGGTGGGTGAGTGAGAGGTGGGGCCCACGGCAGGACAGACCCACGGTGCTACGCATGCCTGGGCGTGTGATCTTACCTTTGGCAGCCTGTCGCGCCTCCTCCTCTGCTAAGTGGGCCTGATCATAGCACCTCACAGGGATGTTGTCATTGAAAAATTTGAGAAATGCTGAGTCATCAAAAGACAAAAATCTGCCTGGAGCTGTGGCTCACACCTATCATCCAGGGTTTTGGGAGGCTGAGGCGGGTGGATCACTTGCGTTCAGGAGTTCGAGACTAGCAAAACCCCATGTCTACAAAAAGTACAAAAATGAGGCCGGGTGTGGTGGCTCAAGCCTGTAATTCCAGCACTTTGAAAGGCCAAGGCAGGAGGATCACTTGAGGTCAGGAGTTTGAGACCAGCCTGGCCAACATGGTGAAACCTCATCTCTACTAAAAATACAAAAATTAGCGTGGTGGCAGGCGCCTGTACTTAGGAGCTACTTAGGAGGCTGAGGCAGGAGAATTGCTTGAACCTGGGAGGCGGAGGTTGTAGTGAGCCGAGATTGTGCCACTGCACTCCAGCCTGGGTGACAGAGCAAGACTGAAGCAGAAGGATCCCTTGAGGCCAGGAGTTCATGACCAGCCTCAGCAACACAGCAAGACCCCATCTCTACAAAAAAAGTTTAAAAATTAGCCAGGCATAGTGGCGTGCACCTGAATCCCAGCCACTTGGGAGGCTGAAGTGGGAGGATCATTTGAACTTGAGAGCGGAGGTTACAGTGAGCTGCAATCACTCCAACCTAGGTGACAGAATGAGACGCTGTCTTAAAAATAATAAAACAGTACAGAAATTAGCTGCGTCTGGTGGCCTGCGCCTGAGTCCCAGCTACTCTGGAAGCTGAGGTGCGAGGATCACTACAGCCTGGGAAGATCGAGGCTGCAGTGGACTGGGATTGCATCACTGCACTCCAGCCTGGGTGACAGAATGAGACCCTGTCTCCAAAAATAAAAAAGTAAAGAGTTAGAGAAAAACTGCTTAAAATGCCCACCCTAGGCCGGGCGCGGTGGCTCAAGCCTGTAATCCCAGCACTTTGGGAGGCTGAGACGGGCGGATCACGAGGTCAAGAGATCGAGACCATCCTGGCTAACACGGTGAAACCCCGTCTCTACTAAAAAAAATACAAAAAACTAGCTGGGCGAGGTGGCGGGTGCCTGTAGTCCCAGCTACTCGGGAGGCTGAGGCAGGAGAATGGCGTAAACCCAGGAGACGGAGCTTGCAGTGAGCTGAGATCCGGCCACTGCACTCCAGCCTGGGCGACAGAGCGAGACTCTGTCTCAAAAAAAAAAAAAAAAAAAAAATTGCCCACCCTAACTGCTGTCATCCCGTTGCCACTCCCAGGGCAGAGCGGACTGGGCAAGTCCACGATGGTGAACACACTGTTCAAAGTGTGGAAGTCAAACCCACCGGACTTGGGGGTGCCCCCATCCCAGACGCTGCAGCTGCATTCAGTGACCCATGGTGAGTGAGCCCCTGTCCACACCTCACCCCACCCTGCCCCACCCCATCCCACCAGGGTCCAATCTCTCCTGACTCCGCTGTCCCTCCGCAGTCATCGAGGAGAACGGTGTGAAGCTGAAGCTGACAGTGACGGACACGCCCGGCTTCGGGGACCAGATCAACAATGACAACTGGTAGGTTCTTTTTTTTTTTTAAGAGAGTTTCACTCTTGTCGCCCAGGCTGGAGTGCAAGGGCATGATCTCGGCTCACTGCAACTTCCGCCTCCTAGGTTGAAGTAATTCTCCAGCCTCAGCCTCCCGAAGTAGCTGGGATT
>NC_045450.1:4786923-4820712 GCF_002776525.5 Piliocolobus tephrosceles | reverse complement strand
GGAGGGTCTCGATCTCCTGACCCGTGATCCCTCCGTCCCGCCAAGCCGAAGGGGTGGGAGGACAAGGCTGCGCCCCCGCGCCCGGCCTTTTTTTTTTTTTTTTTTTTTAAAGACAGAGTCTGGTTCTTGTTGCCCAGGCCAGAGTGCAGTGGCACAATCTTTGCTCACTGCACCCTCCACTTTGTGGAGTTCAAGTGATTCTTCTGCCTCAGCCTCCCAAGTAACTGGGATTACAGGCATCCTCCAACACGCTTGGCTACTTTTTTGTATTTATTTAGTAGAAACGGGGTTTCACCGTGTTGGCCAGGCTGGTCTCAAAATTCTGACCCCAGGTGATCCGCCCACCTTGGCCTCCCAAAGTGCTGGAATTACAGGTGTAAGCCACCATGCCCGGCCCAATTTTTGTAATTTTAGTAGAGACGGGGATTTCCCCATGTTGACCAGGCTGGTCTCGAGCTCCTGACCTCAGGTGATTCACTTGCCTCAGCCTCCCAAAGCGCTGGGATTGCATGCATGAGCCACCGCACTCGGCCCCGGTTTCATTTTTATTTATTTAGAGACAGTGTCTCTCTCTGTTTCCCAGGCTGGAGTGCAGTGGTGAGATCATGGCTCACTGCAGCCTCGACTTCCCTGAGCCCAAGGACCCTCCTGCTTCAGCCTCCTGAGTAGCTGGGACCACAGGCACGTGCCACCCCACCCAGCTAATTTTTGTAGTTTTTGTAGAGTTGGCATTTCCCTATATTGCCCAGGCTAGTCTCGAATTCCTGGGCTCAAGCGATCCTCCTGCCTCTGCCTCCCAAAGTGCTGAGATTACAGGCATGAGCCATTGGGCCTGGCCTGACACCTGTTTTTAAAAGGATCTGAGACCGGGTGCGGTGGCTTATGCCTGTAATCCCAGCTCTTTGGGAGGCCGAGGCGGGCGGATCACGAGGTCAGGAGATCGAGCCCATCCTGGCTAACACGGTGAAACCCCGTCTCTACTAAAAATACAAAAAAAAAAAGTAGCCGGGTGCAGTGGGGGGCGCCTGTAGTCCCAGCTACTCGGGAGGCTGAGGCAGGAGAATAGCATGAACCCGGGAGGTGGAGCTTGCAGTGAGCCGAGATCTGGCCACTGCACTCCAGCCTGGGCGGCAGAGCAAGACTCCATCTCAAAAAAAAAAAAGGATCTGTTTGGCTACTTACAGTGTTGACAATACCCAAGAGGGCAAGGGACTTGAGGAGGAGGGAGACCCCTGCAACCATCAGGTGCGAGTCCTTCGTGGTTTGGGCCCAGGTGTGGCCCATTAGCACAGTTAATGCTCACCCCTCCCTTACTTGCACCATAGGTGCTGCTGTTGTCTCT
Organism: Piliocolobus tephrosceles; assembly: GCF_002776525.5. Classification (NCBI taxonomy): domain Eukaryota; kingdom Metazoa; phylum Chordata; class Mammalia; order Primates; family Cercopithecidae; genus Piliocolobus; species Piliocolobus tephrosceles. The sequence continues at coordinate 4,819,370 of NC_045450.1, read as the reverse complement.
ATTTTACAGACAGTGAAGCCAAGAATGTCAGGAGGTCTCTCTGTGTCTCTCTGATGATGCAGGGAAGTGGGGGAAAGTAACGGGGTGGCCCAGAGGTCCTGGGCAAACCGGGACGATTGATCATCCCAAGGGAGGACCACCCAGAGGACACAGCGGAGAGGGGTGGGGCTCTCCGGGCACAGCACAGTTCTGAGGGGAGGGTCCACCTCCTGCCTCAGCTGGGACCCCATCCTGGGCTATATCAACGAGCAGTACGAGCAGTACCTGCAGGAGGAGCTCCTCATCACCCGCCAGCGCCACATCCCAGACACCCGGGTGCACTGCTGCTTGTACTTTGTACCACCTACTGGGCACTGGTGAGGGGGCTGCACCTGCAAGGCGAGGGCCACTTGCATGGGGCAGGGAGGCGGAGAAGGGGTCCCCGACGTGGGCTGCTGGCTGCCCCCACCCCCCTGCCCTGCTGCTGTCATTCATACACTCAGCACCACCACCACTTCCATCACTGCCCTGCCCCGGCAGCCTGCGGCCCCTGGACATTGAGTTTCTGCAGCGGCTGTGCCGGACTGTGAACGTGGTGCCCGTGATTGCCCGGGCCGACAGCCTGACCATAGAGGAGCGAGAGGCCTTTAGGCGCAGGGTGATCTGGGTGCCTGGGGCAGGGCTGGGGTCAGCGGGGCAGAGGGCAGAGTGGGCAGAGTGGGCTGAGGTCACCTGTGCGGGATCTCCAGATCCAGCAGAACCTGAGGACCCACTGCATCAACGTTTACCCCCAGATGTGCTTTGACGAGGACATCAATGACAGAACCCTCAACAGCAAGTTACGGGTGAGAGGCTGTGGGGCGGGAGGCGGGCGAGGTGATTTCCTTCCCACACATCCTTTCCACCCAAAGATTCGTCTTTCTCTGCATCTCAGGGAAACGTGCACATATTCCTAGCAGATATGACTGTCCACGCATCCACAAGCTCAAGGTGAGCAAGAAATAACAGCTCACACTAAACACCCACAGAATCAGAGAACATGTCTACGAATCACATACCCAACAAGGGGCTTGTATCCTGAATCTATAAAGAACACTGGGCCGGGCACACTGGCTCATGCCTGTAATCTCAGAACTTTGGGAGGCCAAGGCAGGCAGATCGCTGGAGGTCAGGAGTTGGAGACCAGCCTGGCCAACATGGTGAAACCCCATCTCTGCCAAAAATACAAAAAATTCTCTAAGTGTGGTGGTGCACGCCTTTAGTCCCAGCTACTCAGGAGGCTGAAGCAGGAGAATTGTTTGAACCTGGGAGGCAGAGGTTGCAGTGAGTGAGCCAAGATTGCGCCGCTGCACTCCAGCCTGGGTGACAGAGTGAGACTCCATCTCAAACAAACAAAGAAACAGACAACAACAATAAAAAAAACTCTTACAGCTCAACAGTAAAAGAGGCCCCAGTATGGTGGCAATCCCAGCACTTTGGAGGCCACGGCGGGAGGATTCCTTGAGCCTAGGAGTTCAAGACCAGCTTGCGCAACATGGCAAAACCCCATCTCAACACAAAAATTATCTTGGCATGGTGACATGTGCCTATAGTCCCAGCTACTGAGGAGGCTGAGGTGGGAGGATCATTTGAGCCCAGGAAGTGGAGGCTGCAGTGAGATGTGATCACGCCACTGTGCTCCAGCCTGGGTGACACAGTGAGAACCAGGTTAAAAAAAAAAAAAAAAAAGGCAATAAAATATAACTCAAGGTGGGGTGTGGTGGCGCACACCTGTAATCCCAGCACTTTGGAAGGCCGAGGCTGGTGGATCACCTGAGGTTGGGAGTTTGAGACCAGCCTGACCAACATGGAGAAACCTTGTCTCTACTACAAATACAAAAAAAATTAGCTGGGCATAGTGGCACATGCCTGTAATCCCAGCTACTCAGGAGGCTGAGGCAAGTGAAAGGCTTGAATCCGGGAGGTGGAGGTTGCAGTGAGCTGACATGGCGCCACTGCACTCTAGCCTAGGCAAGAAGAGTGAAACTCCATCTCAAAAAAAAAAAAAGCATTAGCCTGGCGAGGTGGCTCACACCTGTAATCCCTGAACTTTGGGAGGCTGAGGCGGGTGGATCACCTGAGGTCAGGAGATCAAGACCATCCTGGCTAACATCGTGAAACCCCGTCTCTACTAAAAATACAAAAACTTGCCGGGCGAGGTGGTGGGCGCCTGTAGTCCCAGCTACTCGGAGGCTGAGGCGGGAGAATGGCGTGAACCCGGGAGGTGGAGCTTGTAGTGAGCCGAGATCGCTCCAGCCTGGGCGACAGAGCGAGACTCCATCTCCAAAAAAAAAAAAAAAAGTTTGTCAGACAAAAAGAATTCAGATACAAAAGGTCACGTATTATGGGATTCCATTTATATGAAATGTCTAGAATAGGCGTAGGCAAATATTTAGAGACAGAAAGTAGATTAGTGGTAGTCAGCGGCTATGGGGAAGAGAGAAATGGGGAGTGATTGCTAAAAGGTATGGGGTTTTTTTGGGAGGTGTGATGAAAAGGTTGTGAAATTAGATTGCGATGATGGTTGCATAACCCTGGTCAAATACTAAAAACCACTGTACTGTACAATTTTTTTAAATTATTATTTTGAGATGTAGTCTTGCTCTGTCACCCAGGCTGGAGTACAGTGGCATGATCTCAGCTCACTGCAACCTCCACCTCCTGGGTTCAAGGGATTCTCCTGCCTCAGCCTCTTGAGTAGCTGGGACTACAGGCGCACACCACCATGCCTGGCTATTTTTTATTTTATTTTATTTTGTACTTTTAGTAGAGACAGGGGTTTTACCATGTTGGCCAGGATGATCTCCATCTCCTGACCTTGTGATTCACCTATCTCAACCTCCTGAAGTGCTGGGATTATAGGCGTGAGCCACCATGCCCGGCTGAGACAAGGGTCTTGTTCTGTGACCCAGGCTGGAGTGCAGTGGCACAATCTCGGCTCACAGCGACCTCTGCTTGAACCTGGGTTCAAGTGATTCTCCCACCTCAGCCTCCTGAATAGCTGGGATTACAGGTATGTGCCATCACACCCGGGTAATTTTTTATTTTTAGTAGAGATGGGGTTTCACTATGTTGACCAGGCTGGTCTCGAACTCCTGACCTCAGGTGATCTGCCTGCCTCGGCCTCCCAAAATGCTGGGATTACAGGTGTGAACCACCATGCCCAATATTGTCAACATCACCATTATTCCCCATCACAGATGAACTCAGAAATAAAAACCAACCCATATATGTCACTTAGGAGTTTATGAGTTTGAATTTCTGCTCTGGCCATGAGCAAGTAAACAACTGGAGTTTACAGTAGGGTTCAACAACCTTTTCTGCAAAGGGCCAGGTAGTACATGTTTCAGACTTTGTGGGCCGTAGGGTCTCTGTTGCGATGATTCAACTCTGATGTCCTGGTTGAAAAGCAGCCATAGACAAAAGTGACTCACAGGCTTGACTGTGTGCCAATAAAACTTTATATATAAGAAATCAGACGGGCTGGGTGTGGTGGCTTCCTCCTGTAATCCCAGGACTTTGGAAGGCAGAGGGAGGATCACTTGAGCCCAGGAGTTAGAGACAAGCCTGGGCAACACAGAGAACTCATCTCTACTAAAAAAGTTTAAAAAGTAGCCGGGCGTGGTGGTGCACACCTATGGTCCTCACTCCTCAGGGGTCTGAGGCGGGGGGTATCACCTGAGCCCAGGAGGTCAAGGCTGCAGTGAGCTATGATTACGCTCAGCTGATCTTTTAGTTTTCACAGAGATGGGGTTTCACCATGTTGCTCAGGCTGGTCTCAAACTCTTGGGGCTCAAGTGATCCTCCCACCTCCCACCTAAAAGTGCTGAAATTACAGGCAAGAGCTACCTCACCCGGCCAGAGGCACCGATTAGACTTTATGTCTTTGAACTTGGGAATTCTGTGCACTTTCTACCATGTTCCCTCCCCGAAAAGGACAGGGCTCCTCTCTCCTGCCTGGGTGCCTTGACTTCTCTTCTCCCCAGTGAAGTCAGTCCTCCCGTCTCCGTCTCTTCTCCTCTCCCAGGAGCGAATCCCTTTTGCTGTGGTAGGGGCTGACCAAGAGCACCTGGTGAACGGGAGGTGTGTCCTGGGCCGGAAGACCAACTGGGGCGTCATTGAAGGTCGGTGCAGGGCCCCTGGGTAGGATGCTGGTGGGGACAGGTTGGAAGCCAGAGCAGCCCTGTGCCTTAGACATCCTTAGCACCCACCACAGGGCACAGAAAAGTGAAGCCTATTGGACAAAGAGGCCTGGGGAATGGTCCCTCTTTCCAGCTGGGAGGCCGTGGGCAAGTTTCCGGACGCTATGGGCCTCAGTTTCCTCACATTAAAGTGGGCGTCACAGTAGCATCAACTTCTTGGGGTGCTGGAGCCGGGAGAACCACCATTTGGCACAATGCCCAATACCCAAGGCTGCCCCAGCGGCCCCAGTGGCTGGCCGGAAATGACGATGGGCCTACTGTGTATCAGGCACCACTACGTGCAGTTACCATGGTGCATGGTAAAGGGAGGACTGACAGGGTCCCTGTCCCCATGGAGCTGACGGGACAAGGACAGGTGGGGGAGGCGCAGTGAAGGCGATTGTTGAGGGAGGGAGGGGAGACCGCCTTAGGGATCGAGGGAAAGTGAGACAGGAGGGCCCGCCAGGACGTAGCCCCTGAGTATTATTATAATTATTAGAAATGTTCTAGACTCTCTGTGTATATATGTTTGAGACAGAGTCTTGCTCTGTCGCCCAGGCTGGAGTGCAGTGGAGCGATCTTGGCTCACTGCAACTTCCGCCTCTCAGGTTCAAGTGATTCTCCTGCCTCAGCCTCCCAAGTAGCTGTGACTACAGATTATGCCATCACACCTGGCTAATTTTTGTATTTTAGTAGAGACGGGGTTTCACCATGTTGTCCAGGCTGGTCTCAAACTCCTGACCTCAGGTGATCCACCCACCTCGGCCTCCCAAAGTGCTGGGATTATAGGTGTGAGCCACCACACCCGGCTAGAAATATACTATACTATTACCTATGATATGGCATACAGGCATTCCGTGCTATCTGCAGGGGGTGGTTCCAGGACCCCCAGGGATACCAAAGTTGGCAGATGCTCAAGTCCCGCAGTGGGCACCCATGGATATACAGGCCGACTGTTCATATAATACAATAGTGATCAGTGGATTCATTCATTCTACAGCTACTTGTAGGAGCCTCCTGTACCAGGCACTGGGGACACAACAGTGGATGAATGAATGAATGAATGAATGAATGAATGAATGAACCAACAAAGGGAAGGCAGGATAGGATAAAGAGAAATGTGGGAAAAGGGCTAAGGGAAATGGTGTCAGGTGGTGCATACAGTAGGCGCTTACTGATTGCTCACTAAGCAGAGCCCATACTGAGTCCCATATCTTGCAGTGGAGAACATGGCACACTGTGAATTTCCTCTCCTGAGAGACCTGCTCATCCGGTGAGGGTGTGGGGAGCCCAGGGCTAGGGGGCTGGCGAGGGGCCCTGGGGACACCACCATCGGAGCTAACCATCACTGGTTCCCCAGCTCCCACCTCCAAGACCTGAAGGACATAACCCACAACGTCCACTACGAGAACTACCGTGTCATCAGACTCAATGAAAGCCACCTGCTGCCCCGTGGGCCCGGCTGGGTGAACCTGGCCCCGGCCTCCCCGGGACAGCTGACCACCCCCCGGCCCTTCAAGGTCTGCAGGGGGGCCCATGATGATTCTGACGATGAGTTCTGACCACCGGCTGATCCCACGGCTGCTGGGCTTCCCGAGTCCCCAGCAGCTCTCAACACACATCTGTGTACCAGAGCATCTATTACGTGTGAGCCTTGCTTTTTATGAAAAGCTGTGCTTGGAAAACAAAAGGCATTTTGTAAATGACTTCTTTGAGTTATCCACAAATAAAAAGACTGGGTCTCACTCTGTTGTCCAGGCTGGAGTACAGTAGCGCGATCATGACTTACTGCAGCCTCAAATTCCTGGGCTCAAGCAATCCTCCTGCCTCAGCCTCTTGAGTAGCCAAGACTACAGGCATGACACTACCTTGGTGGGCTGATTTTTACAATTTTTTTTTAGAGATAAGGCCTTGCTAGGTTGCTCAGGCTGGTCTTTGACCTCAGGCAACCCTCCCACCTCAGCCTCCCAAAACACTGGAATTACCACTGCTACCAACCAAGTATGTTTTTGTGGTCATTGTTGTTTCTGAGATGGAGGTTTTTTTTTGTTTTTTTTTTGTTTTGTTTTTTTTTTTGAGATGGAGTTTTGCTCTTGTTGCCCAGGCTGGAGTGCAATGGCGAGATCTCGGCCCACTGCAACCTCTGCCTCCTGGGTTCAAGTCATTCTCCTGCCTCAGCATCCCAGGTCGCTGGGGACTACAGGCATATGTCACCACACCTGGCTAATTTTTGTATTTTTAGTAGAGATGGGGTTTCACCATGCTGACCAGGCTGGTCTCGAACTGACCTTAAGTGAACCACCTGCCCTGGCCTCCCAAAGTGCTGGGATTACAGACATGAGCCACAGCACCCAACCTCTGAGATGGAGTTTCACTCTGTCACACCGGCTGAAATGCCGTGACGTGATCTGGGCTCACTGCAACCTCTGCCTCCGGGGTTTAAGAAATTCTCCTGCCTCAGCCTCCCAAGTAGCTGAGATTACAGGTGCCCATCACCAGGCCCAGCTAATTTTATGTTTTTAGTGGAGACAGGATTTCACCATATTGGCCAGGCTAGTCTCGAATTCCTGACCTCAAGTGATCCATCTGCCTCAGCTTCCCAAAGTGCTGGAATTATAGGCAAGAGCCACAGCATCCAGCCTTCTTTTTGAAGTAATAATGTGAGACCCAAGGCCCTAGGAATCTTGAAGGCCTGGGAAGGCATGCCTTGGACAACCAGCCCCCTCTGCCCCAGAGCCAGACCCAAGTTACAAATTCAGCTCTCCCATCTGTCCCAGCCCCTTACTCCTGGCCCAGGGCTAGGCCTACAGGCAAAGAACACTTTCAAAATCCCCATCGTGGCCTGATCTCTGGCTGTCTTACCTGATCCCTGGGTTCCACCGTCCCCCACCTTCCTCATTACCCTGCCCTAGGGACCAGCATGGCCAGCAAACAGCTCCCACTGTGGAGCCTGGCAGTGCCAATGTGAAAATCCCAGCAGGCAAGTCAGTTACTTATGCTTCCCTTGCTTCACTTTCCTCATCTGTAAAATGGGGATCATGGTACCAAGCACATAACACGGTTGTTCAGACAAAATGAAATACTCCCTAGGATGTGCCGACCACAACCTGGAGAGAGGGCACGAAGACGAAGGCTACGTGATGAAGATGGAGCAGCGGTCCAGGGTGGAGGACCTACCACAGAATGTGTGAGCTCCACGGCCCAGGGACTCTCCAGAAAGCTAGAAAATAGGCTGGGCACGGTGCTCATGCCTGAAATCCCAGCACTTTGGGAGGCGGAGGCAGGCAGATCACCTGAAGTTAGGAGTTCGAGACCAGCCTGGCCAACATGGTGAAACCCCGTCTCTCCTACAAATACAAAAATTAGCCGGGCGTGGTGGCGCACGCCTATAATCCCAGCTACTCAGGAGGCCGAGGCAGAAGAATCGCTTGAACCCGGGAGGTAGAGGTTGCAGTGAGACAAGATCGCACCATTGCCCTTCAGCCTGGGTGACAAAGCGAGACTCCGTCACACACACACAAAAAAAGCTAGAAAATAAATGGATTTCACAGAATCCCACACCTTGGGGGCCAAAGCTAAGTTAGTTTGGTAAAAAAAGAAAGAGCTACCCCTATAATCTAGGAAGCTGGGTGCAAGGTGAGCCTTCAACAAATGACAACAGCGAGTAGCAGTTTTGTTCCAACTAAAAATCACCTCCTCCCTGAAGCCCTCCTTGCCTTCCCCAGGCAACCCGTTCACTGCCCCCTCTGAGTGTGTGTCACCTGATTTGTTTCCTGGTCAGTGTCCCCCATTAGGTTGGAAACTTGGTGAGGGCAGAGATATGTCAGTTTCATCCCTGCATCCAGTGCACAGCAGGTAATAAGAACACAGCTGCTGACTGAACAGAACCGACCCTGCATTGCCTGCCCTATAGCAATCTGCTGGTTGAGTTCACAAACCGGCTTCTCCATCCACACCCCAGGCTGACTCCAGGACTGGGGAGCTTCCAGAGCCCGTGGGCATGCAAACCACCCACTATCAACATCTGAGTTGGCTGAGACACTGGCCTGCGTCACAGCACATCCCCAGGTTTAAGATTAGCCCTGAGCAATAGGGAAACATCTACAGGAGTTTCAAAAGCACACACCCTTCGGCTCAGCAGTTGCATTTCTAGGAATGCATCTCACAGATAGACCAGGTCTCTCAACCTCTGCACCACCTGCACTTGTGCTACATTCCTCCTCTTCTCCTTCTTCTCCTTCTTCTCCTCCTTCTTCTTTCTTCTTCTTCTTCTTCTTCCTCTTCTTCTTCTTCTTCTTCTTCTTCCTCCTTCTCCTCCTCTTCCTCCTCCTCCTTCTTCTCCTTCTTTTTTTCTTTCTTTCTTTTTTTTTTTTGAGACAGGGTCTTGTTTGACTGCCCAGGTTGGAATGCAGTGGCTCAATCATAGTTCACTGCACCCTCAACGTCTCAGGCCCAAGTGATCCTCCCACCTCAGCCTTCTGAGTAGCTGGGAATACAGGCACATGCCACCACACCCAGCTAATTTTTTTTTTTTTTTTTTTGAGACAGTTTCACTCTTGTCACCCAGGCTGGCTGGAACGCAGTGGCACAATCTCGGCTCACTGCAGCCTCTGCCTCCCGGGTTCAAGTGATTCTCCTGTCTCAGCCTCCCGAGTAGCTGGGATTACAGGCTTGTGCCACCACACCGGGCTAATTTTTGCATTTTTAGTAGAGACAGGGTTTCACCATGTTGACTAGGCTGATCTCGACCTCCTGACCTCACGGGATCCACCCACCTCGGCCTCCCAAAGTGCTGGGATTGCAGGTATGAGCCACTGCTTCCAGTCTAGATCATTCTTTGTGGCAGAGACTGTTGTGTACACTGTACGATGTTTAGCAGCATCGCTGGCCTCCACCCACCAGACACCAGTAGCAATTCTCACTTTGTTGCTAATTAAAAATTATCCTGGGGCCAGGCACAGTGGCTTAAGTCTATAATCCCAGAACTTTGGGAGGCCGAGGTAGGTGGATCATCTGAGGTCAGGAGTTTGAGACCGGCCTGGTCAACATGGTGAAACCCTGTCTCTACTAAAAATACAAAAATCAGGCCGGGCACGGTGGCTCAAGCCTGTAATCCCAGCTGATTGGGAGGCTGAGGCAGGAGCATGGCGTGAACCTGGGAGGTGGAGTCTGCAGTGAGCCGAGATCGCGCCACTGCACTCCAGTCCGGGCGACAGGGCGAGATTCCGTCTCAAAAAAAAAAAAAAAAGATTTGGGTTCCAATCCCATTTCTGTACTTCCTGTTTGACCTTCCCTGAGGGGTTCAATACTTAAAATTCTCACAGCTTCAGCGTTTTGTTTTGTTCTGTTGAACCGGTAGGGCAAGTTATATACCTCTATTGCTAAATGGGGAAGAAACGAAGTACAGATGTGTATTGCTTGGTGCTCAAGAACTGATGCGGCCGGGAGCGGTGGCTCACTCCTGTAATTTCAGCACTTTGGGAGGCCGACGTGGGTAGATTGCTCGAGGCCAGGAGTTCGAGACCAGCCTAGGCAACACGGCAAAACCCCATCTCTACTAAAAATACAAAAATTAACCAAACCGGGTGGTGTGTGCCTGTAATCCCAACTATTCAGGAGGTTAGGTAGGAGAACTGCTTAAAACCAGGATGCGAAGGTGGCAGTGAGCCAAGATCGAGTCACTGCACTCCAGCCTGGGCGACAGAGTGAGAACCTGTCTCAAAAAAAAATAAATAAATACAAGAATTGATACCTAGCTGGGCACACCTGTAATCCTGACATTTTGGGAAGCTGAGGCAGGAAGATTGCTTGGGCCCAGGAGTTTTAGACCAGCCTAGGCACCATGGTGGGACTTCATCTCCAACAAAAAAATAAAAAATAAATTGATGCCCATTATTATGTTGTCAGAAAGAAGCAGGCAGGACAAGGGATGTTTGGGGTTAGGCATTGTTGGGGGCCCTCCTGGGGGAGTGTGGGCGCAAGCACTTGGCATCTCTTCCAGTTTTATCTTGAACAACTTCTGCCTTTCTTTCTTTCTCTTTCTTTCTTTCTTTTTTCCCTTCCTTTCTTCCCTCTCTCCCTTCCTCCCGTCCTTCCTTCCTTTGTTTCATTTTTGAGGCGGAGTTTCGCTCTTGTTGGCCAGGCTGGAGTGCAACGGCACGATCTCGGCTCACTGCAACACCTCCCAGGTTCAAGCAATTCTGCCTCAGCCTCCTGAGTACCTAGGATTACAGGCATGCACTACCACGCCCAACTAATTTTGTATTTTTAGTAGAGACGGGGTTTCTCCACGTTGGTCAGGCTGGTCTCGAACTCCCGACCTCAGGCGATCTGCCCACCTCAGCCTCCTAAAGTGCTGGGATTACAGGCATGAGTCACCACGCCCGGCCTATTTATTTATTGTATTTTTTGAGACAGTCTCCCTCTGTTGCCCAGGATAGATGCAGTGGCACGATCTCGGCTCATTGCAACCTCCGTCTACCGGGTTCAAGCGGTTCTCCTGCCTCAGCCTTATGAGTAGCTGGGATGACAGGGGCCTAGCACCAGACAGGCTAATTTTTTGTAGAGATGGGGTTTCACTATGTTGGTCAGGTGCAGTGGCTCATACATGTAATCCCAGCAGTTTGGGAGGCCGAGGCAGGCGGATCACTTGAGCTCAGTTGGAGACCAGCCTGACCAACATGGCAAAACCCTTTTTCTACAAAAAATGCAAAAATTAGCCGGGTGGGCCAGATGCGGTGGCTCACGCATGTAATCCCAGCACTTTGGGAGGCCGAGGCTGGTGGATCACCTGAGGTCAGGAGTTCGAGACCAGCCTGGCCAATATGGTGAAACCTTGTCTCTACTAAAAATACAAAAATTAGCTGGGCATGGTGGCAGGCATCCGTAATCCCAGCTACTTGGGAGACTGAGGCAGGAGAATCACTTGAACCTGGGAAGCGGAGGTTGCAGTGAGCCGAGATAGCGCCATTCCACTCCAGTTTGGGCAACAAGAGCGAAACTCTGTCTCAAGAAAAAGTAAAGGAAGAAAGAGAGAGACGGAAGGAAGGAAGGGAGGGTGGGAGGGAGGGAGGAGAACGAAGGGAGGAAGGGAGGAAGGAAGGAAGGAAGGAAGGAAGGAACAGGAAAAGGAAGGAAGGAAGGCTGGCCGGGCACGGTGGCTCACGCCTGTAATCCCAGCACTTTGGGAGGCTGAGGCGGGTGGATCATGAGGTCAGGAGTTCGAGACCAGCCTAACCAATATGATGAAACCCCCATCTCTACTAAAAATATAAAAATTAGCCGAGTGTGGTGGTGCGCGCCTGTAATCCTAGCTACTCAGGAGGCTGAGGCAGGAGAATTGCTTGGAGCCGGGAGACGGAGGTTGCAGTGAGCTGAGGTCACCCCATTGCATTCCAGCCTGGGCAACAGAGCGAGAGCCAGACTCCGTTTCAAAAAAAAAAAAGAAAAGAAGGAAGGAAGGAAAATGAAAGGAGAGAAGCAAATAAAGAAAGAAAGATCGCTTCTTCTGAATTTGAGGCTCAGTGCTTAGCAGCCTGGGCTGAGACACAGGCTCGCCTTTACGAGGCGGATTGCCTCAAGCGAAACTCCCGCCTTGGCCTCCCAGAGTGCTGGAATTACATGCGTGAGCCACCGTGCCCAGACGACTTTGCTGACTTTAAAGATGGAGGAGGCGGCCTTTACTGTGAACTTTTTCAGGCCAGAGGAGAGCGAGTGTGGAAAAGTGACTGAGAGAGTGGCCCAGAGGCTGCAGAGTCGCCGCACGCTCTCGCGGTCACCGAGGTGCTGGACTACGTTACCCACAATGCGTTCCTTTGAGGACCACATTAACCACAGTGCACGTCGCGGACCCGCCCAATCGGCCTTGTTGCCACGCCCCAAGAGCCGGCTCAGGCAATGGTGCTAAGGCTTCGTTACCCACAATGCCGCCCGTGGGCCCGCCCACGCGGCCTGGTTTCCACGCCTGGTCTGGGGTCTTCGGCCCCGGCTCTGGCGTCCCGGGCTGCGAAGTCTGAGGCCAGCAGTCCCACTCCCGCCGAGACCCGTCGCTCCGGTCCTGCCCCGAACTGCCCACGGCCCGCAGGGCTTCCAGTGAGTGCGGGGGGCGTGAAGACGCGGGTCCCGGCCGAAGCTTCGATTTCGCGGCCCGCGCCAGCGCTGAGGTCTGTGCCGCGGACTCGGGCACTGCTCACCCTCCACCTGAGGGGTGAGACGGCAAGCAGTCCGGCCTGGGGGTCCCAGCTCTCCCAGGACCCTGGAATTGGGGGGCTGTTGTGACCACCCACTCGGGGGTGCCTGACAGGGCCGCGTAGGGGCTTCAGGGTTCGCCAGAGCTGGACAGCGGGGATCAAATTGAGGCAGAGTCTGCACCTTCCTCGGCAGAAGGGCCCTGCTTTTCATCAGGTTTCCAAAGGAACCCCTTCCATGTAGGACCCACTGTAATCATGGAAAATAACCATTCTCGAGCTCTGACCGCAAACATCTCTTTTAGGTTGTTTTTGTTTTGAGTCTCTCTCTGTTTCCCAGGCTGGAGTGCAGTGGCGCGATCTCAGCTCACTGCAGCCTCCCGTCCCCCGGGTTCAAGCGATTCTCCTGTCTCAGCCTACCAAGTTGCTGGGATTACAGATGTGCTACCACCACGTCGGGCTAATTTTTGTATTTTTTGTAGAGATGGGTTTCCACCATGTTGACCAGGCTGGTCTCAAACTCCTGAACTCACATGATCTGTCCGCCTCAGCCTCCCAAAGTGCTGGGATTACAGGCGTGAGCCACTGCGCCCAGCCATCCGTTTTAGTTCCATCAGCAACCTGTGTGTGTAGGTCCTGTTATCGTCTGTTTGCCCAGTGAGGAAGCAAAGCCCAGAGCCCTTCAGTGAATTCCCCGGGAATTAATAGCAACGATGGCGTTCATGTACTTCCTTTTCCTTTTTCCTTTTCCTTCTCCATCGTGGGATGAATGGGCCTTGGAACCAGGGCATTGGCTTCCCAGTACAAAGGGCTTATTCAGCCCCAGGGCTGCCCTTTAGATGGTTTTATCATCTCTCCACAGGGCCCTGAAAAAAACCCTCTTCCTGTGTCTGGCCAGAGGTATAGAGACAGACAGGTTCAACTCTAAGGCCTGAAAAGGTACAAGGCCCACCGGAAGCAATGGCCACGGTCCCTGACCTCCAGCCCCTGCCAACCTTGGAGCAGGACCTGGAACAGGATGAGATCTTGATTGTGAAGGTGGAGGAGGACTTCTGCTTGGAAGAGGAGCCCTCCCTGGAGTCGGAGGACCCCAGCCCTGAGACTTTCCGCCAGCTCTTCCGGCTCTTCTGCTACCAGGAGGTGGCTGGGCCCCGGGAGGCCCTGAGCCGCCTCTGGGAACTGTGCTGCCGCTGGCTGCGGCCGGAGCTGCGCACTAAGGAGCAGATCCTGGAGCTGCTGGTGCTGGAGCAGTTCCTGACTGTGCTGCCCGGGGAGATCCAGGCTCGGGTGCGTGAGCAGCAGCCGGAGAGCGGTGAGGAGGCCGTGGTCCTCGTGGAAGGGCTGCAGCGGCAGCCCAGGAAATCCAGGCAGCGGGTGAGGTGGGGGGCATTTTGACCCTCAGATGAGGAAATGGGGCCCTGCTGCTGGGGTCTGCAGCTGGAGATTCCCTGGTCATTGTGTGACTAAGTGTGGCTGCCTGGCCCCTGAACCCTTTTGAAGAAGGCAACTGCAAAAGGTTTCTCAGCCTTGCCCAATGGGCATCCACCCTTTGATTAACCTCATCCTACCCCGATAGCCCTTTATTAGCTAGTGCAGATGGTTTGTGAACACTGTCCTAGGATAGGCCAAACAGGTGTTTTTCTTTTCTTTTTTTTTTTTTTTTTGAGACAGAGTCTCGCTCTGTTTCCCAGGCTGTAGTGGCGTGATCACGGCTCAATGCAGCCTCTACCTCCAGGCTTCAAGGGAATCTCCCACCTCACCCTATTGAGTAGTTGGGACTACAGGCATGCACCACTACACCTGGCTAATTTTGTGTATTTTTTGTAGAGACCGGGTTTTGCCATGTTGCCCAGACTGGTCTTGAACTCCTAGCCTCAAGTGATCCTCCCACCTTGGCTTCCCAGAGTGCTGGGATTACAGGCATGAGCCACTACGCCAGCCCCAAACACAGGTTTTGGTGGGAGAGAGGTCCAGCACCTTCCAAGGCAGGGAGTTGAAAAGGCCCCCAAAGTGGGAGAACACTGAGAATAAAGACCAGGGGCGTGGGGGGCAGTTTGGTTAGAGCCCCCAGAGATTCTAGAACTATGCCATGCAAAACAGTAGCTGCCAGCCACCTGTAGCTTTTTAAATTATAGCTATGCACATTTATTTTATTTTTGTCTTTGTGAGACAGAGTCTCTCTCTGTCGCCCAGGCTGGAGTGATTCTCATGCCTCAGCCTCCCAAGTAGCTGGCGTTACAGGCGTGTGCCACCACACCAGGCTGATTTTTGTATTTTTAGTAGAGACAGGGTTTCGTTATGTTGGCTAGGCTGGTCTTGAACTCCTGGCCTCAAGTGATCTGCCTGTCTCGGCCTCCCAAAGTGCTGGGATTACAGGCATGAGCCACTGCGCCCAGCCACTGTGTAGAATGTTAAATTAGTTCCTCAGTCGCACTGGCCACCTCTCAAGGGCTCAGTCATCACACATGGCCAGTGGCTACTGTACTGGACAGCACAGGACCCTTCTGACACCCCGAAATCTCTATAGACAGTGTCTCTCCACCTCCTTCCGGCCCCATTTGAAGGAGCAGAGGAGGCCTCTTACTCATTCCTGCTGCTTCAGTTTCAGTCATTGAACTCCCGGAGATTAAAAGGGAGAAGTCCTGCCATCTCCTGTTTCAGTTCATTTTTCAGGGCCTTGTGTGGATGGCGCACATGGGCAGTGCTGACCAGCTGCCTTTCTTCCTGTGGCAGTGCTGCTGGCTGCACACTGCTGGCCTTTTGCAGCCAACAGAGGAGACACACCCCTAATGCTTGACCACAGCGTGAGCTGACCACCGTCAGAAAATCCTGCCATCGTGGTGGCCAAGAAATTGGGATTTCTTCCCAGTCGGCCAGCCTCTTTCCCGGCCACTACAGCTTCAGTATTTGGGGTTCCCAGCATGGCTTCCTTCTGTCACGGCACCGGCACCTCTGCACACATATCTCCTGGCCATGACTGAGCTGAGGGGGCGGGCTCTGCTCCCCAAGGGGACGACCCTCCCTTAGAGGTGTGGAATGGTGGACAAGAGGAACCCAGACATGGGTCCCTGATGCTGGGTTTGCAGTTGCCTAGGGATGGTTCTTGTCCAAGTGCTATTTTAGAGCTCACTTCTAAGACCCAATTTCATTCAAATCACCTTTCCTGGAATTAGGAAATAATAATCTCAGAGCACCTGTTGATAATTTCTTCTTCTTTTTTTTTTTCCCCCTGAGACAGAGTCTTGCTCTGTTACCCAGGCTGGAGTGCAGTGGCATGATCTTGGCTCACTGCAACCTCTACCTCCTGGGTTCCAGCGATTCTCCTGCCTCCGCCTCCCAAGTACCTGAGATTACAGGCGTGCTGCCCCCATGCCCGGCTCATTTTTGTATTTTTAGTAGAGATGGAGTTTTTGGTCAGGCTGGTCTTGAACTCCTGGCCTTGAGCGATCCACCCGCCTCGGCCTCCCAAAGTGCTGGAATGACAGGTGTGAGCCACTGCGGCTGGCCAGATAATTTCAAAAAATCTGGCAAATGCAGTTATATGAACTTCTGAAATGAGGCCAGGGCTAACTCAGGGCTCTTCTGGCCCAGGGTCTATCAGGAGGGCCAAGGAATGGAGGGTAAGCATGTGATGGGGACAAGATTGTGGTGACAGGGAGAGACCATGGAGTAGAGCAGGCTGGGAGCTGGCTGCAGGGAGCACTGCCACATGGCTGGGCAGAGGGAGGGAGGCTGCAGACAACCTTGGGGTGGGCAGGTGGCTGGGGTGCCTGAGGTGAGGGGTGTGGGGCCCTGCGGGGATTTTCCTTCTGGCCTTCTAGGAGCTGGTGGGCAAGATCTCTGTCTGTGTGCAGGGCTCAGAGCTGCTTTCTGATGACGAGGTGCCCCTCAGAATGGGGGGACAGTCCTTAAAACGCCAGGCACAGGCTCAGCCAGAGGATCTCTCCCTGGAGAAAGAGGCTCGATGCTCCAGCCAGCAGACCCCAGCCCAGCTGAGCCACAGGCCACAGAGGGGCCCGCTGTTGTGGCCAGAGAGGGGTGAGTAGCACCGCTTTGGAGGAAGGAGAAGTGGTGCAGGGGAGGGGGTGAAGGCAAATGGGGTGTGGCGTGTGGCCAGGGCAGAGGCCTGCCTGGTTGTGGGGTGCACACACTCTCCAACAAGGAGTGGATCTTGGGTGGGCAGCCACTGGGCTGTGGGGTCCTTGGTGTGCAGGGGGCGGCAGGGGTGGTGCTGGGTGAGCTGTGTGACTGGTGATGACTCTGCTCGTTCCCAGGCCCTCCGGCCCCCCGGCATCAGGAGATGGCGTCAGCCTCGCCCTTCCTTTCGGCCTGGTCCCAGGTGAGTGGGATGCTCCTGGTCTGCAGCACCCCGGGGTCTGGCCCGGTCTCCTGTGTGTCACAATTCCTTGTTAAGGGGACAGCTCTCCTGGGGACCAAGGTTTTGGATGTCAGAGGAGCTCTTCCCTGGAGTTTCCTCCCTTGGCTCCGACCCTGGAGTCGCTTCCCCTGGCCTCCTGGGAAGTCTTTTCTTCTCTCCAGAGGCCATTTAAGTCCTCGGCTGTGCCCGGAAGATTCTGTGGTCCAACAGTGGGACAGGGTGGTGACTTGTACCCCGCTGGGCACAGGAATCTCTTGGGACTCCTTGGGGAGACACAGGTTCCTCGATACCCCTGGGCTAGAATGGGAGTCTCCTCTGTTTGCTTTCTCGTTTTTGTTTTTGTTTTTTCTTTTTTTGAGCCAAAGTCTGACTCTGTGTTCACATTGGAGTGCAGTAGTATGATCATGGCTCACTGCAGCCTTGACCTCTTGGGCTCAAGGGATCCTCCTGCCTCAGCCTCCTAAGTTAGCTGGGACTACAGGCATGCACCACCAAACCCGGCTAGTTGGGTTTTTTTATTTTGTATAGAGACATAGTCTCGCTATGCTGCCCAGGCTGGTCTTGAACTCCTGGGCTCAAGTGATCCTCTTGCCTCAGCCTCCCAAAGCACTGGGATTACAGGCATAAGCCACTATGCCTGGCCTGTTTGATTTTTATTTTTATTTATTTGTTTATAATTTATATATATACATGTGTATATATATATATATTTTTGTTTTGTTTTGTTTTTGTTTTTTTGAGATGGAGTTTTGCTCTTGTCGCCCAGGCTGGAATGCAGTGGTGCGATCTCGGCTCACTGCAACCTCTGGCTCCCGAGTTCAAGGGATTCTCCTGCCTCAGCCTCCCGAGTAGCTGGGATTACAGGCACCTACCACCATGCCTGGCTAATTTTTTTTGTATTTTTACTAGAGATGGGGTTTTACCTTGTCGGCCAGGCTGGTCTCGAACTCTTGACCTCGGATGATCCACCTGCCTTGGCCTCCCAACGTGCTGGGATTACAGGCCTGAGCCACCACACCCGGCCTTATATATATTTTTTGAGACAGCATCTCGCTCTGTTTCCCAGGCTGGAGTGCAGTGACGCGATCTCGGCTCACTGCAAGCTCCGCCTCCTGGGTTCAAGCTATTCTCGTGTCTCAGCCTTCTGAGTAGCTAGGATTATAGGCATGCGCCGCCACGCTTGGCTAATTTTGTTTTTTTTTTTTTTTTTTGAGATGGAGTCTCGCTCTGTTGCCCAAGCCAATCTCGGCTCACTGCAACCTCCGCCTCCCGGGTTCAAGCTATTCTCCCGTCTCAGCCTTCTCAGTAGCTGGGATTATAGGCATGCACCACCACGCCTGGCTAATTTTTTTTTTTTTTTTAAACGGAGTCTTGCTCTGTCGCCCAGGCTGGAGTACAGTGGCGTGATCTTGGCTCACTGCAAGCTCCGCCTCCCGGGTTCATGTCATTCTTCTGCCTCAGCCTCCCAAGTAGCTGGGACAACAGGCGCCCGCCAGTATGCCAAGCTAATTTTTTGTATTTTTTAGCAGAGACAGGGTTTCACTGTATTAGCCAGGATGGTCTCGATCTCTTGACCTCATGATCCGCCCGCCTCGGCCTCCCAGAGTGCTGGGATTACATGCGTGAACCACTGCGCCCGGCCTAATTTTGTATTTTTAGTAGAGATGGGGTTTCTCCATGTTGATCAGGCTGGTCTCCAACTCCCGACCTCAGCCTCCCGACCTCAGGCTGGTCTCCAACTCCTGACCTCAGCCTCCCGACCTGATCCTCCTGCCGTGGCCTCCTAAAGTGCTGGGATCACAGGCGTGAGCCACCGCACCTGGCCTAAGAACATTTTCTTTAGACCTCCCTGCAAAGCCCCCTAGACTCATTACCAGAGTCTCTCCGTGTTTTTCCCTCAGCTTCTGGCAACCACAAAGCTCCTTCTTGTCTCTCTGGATTTGCCTGTTCTGGAAAGGGTTTGCTTATTTTTAATCATGCTTTGGGATCAGTCTGGTGCTACATCTGGGAACCACTGGCCCAGAGGCATCCTGAAGTCCCCTGTCTGCCACATCGGGGTTCCAGGGCTGGCTGGCCGTGGAGCCAGGGGATGCTCTCGTCTCCCTGTGGAGCTTGGGCCCCAGTGACTGAGTGTGCAGTGTGTCCACCCCTCCTCGTGGTGAGTCTGTCCCTTCCGCAGTGGTGTCCCAGCTCTGCAGCAGTGGCGCATGGGAGCAGTGGGCGGAGGCACCAGGGCTCGCCACTGCAACAAGAGTGGAGAAGACCAGCTGCACCACCAGGCTTGGCCCCAGCCTTGAGGGGCAGTGGGGGTGCAGCTGCCTGGGCCAGTGGCCTCAGTTGGGGAGGAGGCAGCTTGCTTGGGGCCAGGACTGAGTGGGGTGCATTCTGGCAGGCGCCCGTGAACTTGGAGGATGTGGCTGTATACCTTTCTGGGGAGGAGCCAGGATGCCTGGACCCAGCTCAGCAGGACATGCCGCTGGAGAATGAAGGTAACTTGCAAGGGACCGTGTCCTCTAGGGGGCTTGCCAAAAATAGGAAGTCTCAGGCACCAGTTCCTGGGCTTGGTTCTGTTGGTCCAGTTGGCCTGGGGCGATCCGTTATGACCAGGGCTGCCTGTGTCCCTGCAGAGTCCCAGCTGCAGGGCCTGCACAGGCACTTGGCCATGACCCAGGCAGATGCCCAGCACTGCCTTGCCATCCTTTTCTTCTGCCTCTGCCACCTACACGCTGGTCCTACTTCACTTCAGCTTCCCTGTGCCCTCCTCTGCAGGGCAGAGCTGCCTCTCCCCATCGCACTCGGCACCACCCTGCCCCAGACCCAGCACCAGCTCCTCAGCTCTTTCTCTGCCCGTTTGTCTCTTCCTGCCTTTCCTGATGCTGCTGAAGCCTCTTCTGATTATTTTGTTTTGAGGTGGAGTTTTGCTCTGTTGCCCAGGCTGGAGTGCAGTAGCACGACCTTGGCTCACTGCAACCTCCACCGTCTGGGTTCAAGTGATTCCCCCACCTCAGCCTCCCAAGTAGCTGGGATTACAGGTACCAGCCATCATGCCCGGCAACTTTTTGTGTTATTAGTAGAGATGGGGTTTCACCAGGTTGGCCAGGCTGGTCTGTAAGTCCCGATTTCAGGTGATCCACCCACCTTGCCCTCCCAAAGTGCTGGGATGACAGGCGTGAGCCACTGTGTCCAGCCATGCTGAAGCCTTTTCTAATGACAGTGAGATGTCGCTTTGTATTAGGGTTCTTCTCCAGAGAAACAGAAGCAGTAGAAGATACACACACACAGATTTATTTTAAGGAATGGGTACTCAGACAGCTCCCTTGGTTGCTTACAGAAGTTGACAAGTTTGAAATTTGCAGGTGAGGCCAGCAGGCTGGAAGCTTAGGATTTCTGTGGCACGGTCTTGAGGCAGACTTCCTTATTTGGGAAACCTCCAGCATTTTCTTCCTTTTTAAGACTGAAGAATATTCCATTGTGAATAATGCTGCAGTGAATGTGGGTATACAGGTGTATCTCTGATCAGCTCTGTTTTCAGTTCCTGGGGTGGATGTATCCAGCAGTGGGATGGCTGGAGCATACATGGTCATTCTGTGTTGAATTTTTTGAGGAACTGCCATGCTATTTTCCACAGCGTCTCCACCATCTCGTGTACCCACCAAGAGTGCCCAGGGGTTCTGGTTTTTCCACATGCACACCAACGGTTATTATTTCAGGGGTTTTTTTCTTTTCTTTTTTTTTTTTTTTTTTTTGAGATGGAGTCTCGCTCTGTCGCCCAGGCTGGAGTGCAGGTGCGATCTCGGCTCACTGCAAGCTCTGCCTCCCAGATTCACACCATTCTCCTGCCTCAGCCTCCCGAGTAGCCGGGACTACAGGCGCCCGCCACCATGCCCAGCTAATTTTTTTTTTTTTTTTTGTATTTTACTAGAGATGGGCTTTCACCATGTTAGCCAGGATGGTCTCGATCTCCTGACCTTGTGATCCGCCCGTCTCGGCCTCCCAAAGTGCTGGGATTACAGGCGTGAGCCACCACCCCCAGCGAGTCTCTTTTAAAAATATTTTTACAGCCAGGCACGGTTGCTCACCCCTGTGATCCCAGCATTTTGGGAGGCCAAGGCGGGTGGATCATCTGAGGTCAGGAGTTCGAGACCAGCCTGGCCAACATGGTGAAACCCCGTCTCTACTAAATGCACAAAAATTAGCTGGGCGTGGTGGCTCACGCCTGTAATCCCAGCTACTTGGGAGCCTGAGGTGGGAGAATCGCTTGAAGCTGGGAGGCAGAGATTACAGTGAGCCGAGATCGCACCACTGCACTCCAGCCTGGAAGACAGAGCGAGACTCCATCTCAAAAAAAAAAAACAAAAATAAATAAACAAAAATATTTTTGGAGCTTGCAGTGAGCTGAGATCCGGCCACTGCACTCCAGCCTGGGAGACAGAGTCAGACTCCGTCTCAAAAAAAAAAAAAAAGAAAGAAAAGCATCTGTTCATGTTTTTTGCCTACTTTTTATACTTGTTCGGCTGGGCGCGGTGGCTCATCCCAGCACTTTGGGAGGCCAAGACGGGTGGATCACGAGGTCAGGAGATCAAGACCATCCTGGCTAACACGGTGAAACCCTGTCTCTACTAAAAATACAAAAAGCTAGCCGTGCGAGATGGCGGGCGCCTGTAGTCCCAGCTACTTGGGAGGCTGAGGCAGGAGAATGGTGTTAACCCGGGAAGCGGAGCTTGCAGTGAGCTGAGATTCGGCCACTGAACTCCAGCCTGGGGAAAAGAGCCAAAATCTGTCTCAAAAAAAAAAAAAAAAAAATATATATATATATATATATATTTTTTTACAACAAGGCCGGGCACTGGCTCCCACGTATAATCTCAGCATTTTGGGAGGCTGAGGTGGGAGGATCCCTTGAGGTCAGGAGTTAGAGACCAACCTGGGCTATATAGTGAGGCCCTGTGTATTAGGTCATTCTCGCATTGCTGTAAAGAAATACCAGAGACCTGGTAATTTATAAAGAAAAAAGGTTTAATTGGCTGTACAGGAAGCATGATGGTGCTTTTTTTTCCTTTTTCCTTTTCCTTCTCCATCAGCTTTTGGGAGGCCTCAGGAAGCTTCCAGTCATGGTGGAAGGCAGAGGGGGAGCAGGCATGTCTCACATGGCTGGAGCAGGAGCAAGGGAGGGAGGGGAGGTGCCAGATCTCATGAGAACTCACTCAGTATTGCCAGGACAGTACTAAGAGGATGGTGCCAAACCATTCATGAGAAATCTGCCTCCATGATCCACTCACCTCCCACCAGGCCCCACCTCCACATTGGGGATTACAGTCTGACATGAGATTTGGGTGAGGACATAGATTGAAACCATATCATCCTATCTCTAAAATAAATAAATAAAATATTATTATAACAGGCCAATGAGGTGATTCCAATCCTCCTCTCAGTTTTATTTATTTTCTTTCTTTTTTTTCTTTTTTTTTGAGACAGAGTCTTGCTCTGTCACCCAGGCTGGAGTGCAGTGGCACGATCTTGGCTCATTGCAACTTCTGCCTCCTGAGTTCAAGCGATTCTCCTGCCTCAGCCTCCCAAGTAGCTGGGATTATAGGCACAGGCACCCACCACCACGCCCAGCTAATTTTCCTATTTTTAGTAGAGATGGGGTTTTACCATGTTGGCCAGGCTGGTCTCGAACTCCTGACCTCAAGTGATCCGCCTGCCTCGGCCTCCCAAAGTGCTAGGATTACAGGCATGAGCCACCATGCCCGGCCTCCTCTCAGTTTTATAGATGTGGAATTTGAGGCTCAGTAAGTGCCAAACCCATCTGGCTATCTGGAAGTTGGGCCTGGAGATGGGAGGGGAGGGCAAGAAGGGTTCGCCCAGGAGGGTCTGGGGCTGGAAGCTTCTTAAAGTGGATGTTTCCAAGGGCAGTGGGTGGTTCTGTCCCTCCCCTGTGAGGTCAGCGTGTACTTACCATGCGCAGAGCCTTTTGGGACTGCTGTGAAGACGGCTGCTCCCCCAGCACCCCCAGCACCCCGGTGCACTTTGCACTACCAGGTCCCCAGCTGCAGTCACCCTCATGCTGCAGAGGAGAAGCAGAGAAGTCAAGGGCTTCTTCCTGGAAGGGGCAAAGCCTGGATCATTCCAGGCCCCTCCCCCTGTTCTCCTGTCCTGACGGTGGTGGCTCTAGAACCTGGATGTGCAGAGGGGCTTCAGGGGCTGCACCAAGTACAAGGGAGATCCAGTGGGTGGGACCCATGACTGCTCTGCTCAGCCAGAACAGCCCAGAGCAAGCTTCTCCACCTCGCTGCTGCTGGCGTTCGGGCCAGATGGCTCTCCATGTGGGGCTGCCTGTGCTGGGCAGGAGGTTTTCCAGCAGCCCTGGCCCCTGCCCACTAGAGGCCATTTACAACCCCCTCCCCAGACACAACAAAAATGTCTCCAGACCTTGCCATCGGGTGGGAACCCCTGGCTTAGACGGTACAGCAGAGTCCAGAGTTTGATGGCCCTCGCTCTGTAACTTACCAGCCCGGTGATTTTGGGTAAGTTCCTTAACACTTTTGTGCCCCAGTTTCCCCATCTGCAAGATGCAGGTGGTAACAGCACTGACCCACTGGGTTGTTGTGATGGTCAAATGAGTTCCTGTTTGTTTGTTTTATTGATTGTTTAGTTTTTGAAACGGGGTCTCACTCTGTCACCCAGGCTGGAACTCAGTGGCGCGATCACGGCTCACTGCAGCCTCGTCCTCCTGGACTCAGTTGGTCCTCCGACCTCAGCCTGCTGAGTAGCTAGGACTACAGGCACATACCACCATGCCCAGCTAGTTTTGTTTATTTTCTGTAAAGACAAGATCTCACTGTGTTGCCCAAGCTGGTCTTGAACTCCTGGGCTCAAGCAATCCTGCCACCTCAGCCTCCCAAAGTGCTGGGATTACAGGCGTGAGCCATGGTGCCCAGCCCCTGCTAAATGTTTTGTAGAGGAACTTTAGGAGCCCTGTGAGGCCTTCATCTTCCTATTAGAAGCATTTCCCTTGCCCTCTTGCAATTAATTCTTAGAGATCGTGTTTTCTCTGTCTCAGGACTTGGGATCCGGTTAGAGGATGGCAGTGATGGCAGGGAGAATGCCCCAGTGAGAATGGAGTGGTACCGAGTGCTGTCAGCGCGATGCCAGGGGCCTGGCCACCCGCTCCCAGTTCAGAGGCCAGCCCCAGTCAGGGGCTTGGTCAGGCCTGAGCTGCCAAGAGGCGGCCCCCCGCCAGGAAGAGGGGCTTCCCATGGGACTGACAAGCCGTACACCTGCCCCGAATGTGGCAAAGGCTTCAGCAAGACATCTCACTTGACCAAGCACCAGCGCACACACACGGGCGAGCGGCCTTACAAGTGCCTGGTCTGTGGGAAGGGCTTTAGTGACCGCTCCAACTTCAGCACGCACCAGAGGGTGCACACGGGCGAGAAGCCCTACCCATGCCCCGAGTGCGGGAAGCGCTTCAGCCAGAGCTCCAGCCTGGTCATCCACCGCAGGACACACAGTGGGGAGCGGCCCTATGCCTGCACCCAGTGCGGGAAGCGCTTCAACAACAGCTCCCACTTCAGCGCGCACCGCCGGACGCACACAGGTGAGAAGCCCTACACCTGCCCGACCTGTGGCAGGGGCTTCCGCCGGGGCACCGACCTGCACAAGCACCAGCGGACGCACACGGGGGCAGGCTCTTTGCTGACGCTCCAGCCGGTGGCTCCTGGAGGCCCCGGGGCCAAGGCCTGATCACCGTGCCTGAAACTCCCTTTGCCAGACTCTCGTCCCTGGGCACAGAATTCAGGAAGCTGCCAGAGAGCCTGGTCCAAACGCATTGCCAGCTGCCTGTTTCCTCCCATGGCCCAGTATGAGGCCAGCAGGGGACATTTGGGATGCCTGGGCCGCGGAGGAAGCTGGGCACTGGGTGCAGAGCAAGGGCAAGGATAGATTCTGTGAGTGTCCAGTGGCAGCCAGAACAGGTGACACAGAGCAGGGGCTTCAGCCCCAGAGACGCGCTCAGGAGGCCAGAAGCCCACACCCAAAGCGTTCCCGAAGGGCCCTGGAGGGTCTATCAGCTGCCTCCAGCATCCAGTGGCTGCTGGCGTACAGCCTCATCACCGCATCCCTACCCCTCCACTGTGTGTCTGTGACCCTGTGTGCCATCTCTGTGTGTCCCTCCCCACCCCCCCGCCCCCACCCCCCCCCCTTTTTTTTTTTCGAGACAGGGCCTTGCTCTGTCCCCCAGGCGGGAGTACAGTGCCATAATCATAGCTCACTGCAGCCTCGAACCCCTGGTCTCAAGCGATCTTCCTGCCTCAGCCTCCTGAGTAGCTGGGGTTGCAGGTGTGTGTTGCCATGCCCGGTCTCTGTTTGGTAGGGCCACCACTCATGGGGTTTAGGGTCCCCCAATCCACTGTGACCTCCTCTTAACTAATTAAATCGTCAAAACCCGTGTTTCCAAACAAGGTCACATGTCTGGGTGGACATGAATTTGAGGGGCCCCTCTCTAGTCTGCTGCAGGGAGCCCTGCTGTACCCCAGCCTTCCCAGGACATGGTCTCCAGCTTCTTCATCCTGTCAGAGTTTCCAAATGGAGCCTGGGGCTTTCCAGCATTCCTGTCCCCTTTGCAGATCCATGGCTGCTCTGCAGGGTGGAAGGCACCTGGCTTGGGGAAGCACCCCTGAGTTCCATCTTCCTGACCTGTCGCCAGGGATGTGACGGGCCTGACACCTCCCCAGGGCGGGGACGCAGGGCTGCCTTTGCTGCTCACCCCTTAGTGTCTGGGATGTGGCCTTCCATGGTCGCCCCACTTTGTCTTTCTAAGGTAAGAAGCCTTCACCTTCCAGCTTTTGTGTGGCCTGTGCTGTGTGGGAACTGCTGGTCTGTACACGTCCACGGTGGGTGAGTGGCCGAGAGGAGCAGTGTCATAGGGTCCTTGGTGGGTTTAGTCATTTCGGAAGTTGTAGGGCAGCTGTGGAAACCACTGGGTTCTGGAATGTTCTAGCTAGGCAGTGGTTGTTCCTCATGGGTAGGTGGCCTTGGCCCTCATCCCAGCCCGGGATGCTCCGTTCCATTGGTCACCTAGTCACTGTGTATACATGCACATTTGACCTTTCGGCACAGCCCAGGTTCTAGGTGTGTGACCTGCCCTTTCCTCATTCCCTTAACTGACATGATTTAGTGTAAGAGGCCGGGCACAGTGGCTCCCGCCTATAATCCCAGCACTTTGGGAGGCCAAGGTGGGTGGATTGCTCGAGCCCAGGAGTTCGAGAGCAGCCTGGGCAACATAGAAAGACCTTGTCTCTACCAAAAAAAAAAAAAAAAAAAAAAAAGCCTGGCTCAGTGGCTGGCGCCTGTAATCCCAGCACTTTGGGAGGCCGAGGCAGGTGGATCATGAGGTCAGGAGATCGAGACCATCCTGGCTAACGTGGTGAAACCCCATCTCTACTAAAAATAGGAAAATTTTCTGGGCATGGTGGTACGTGCCTATAGTCCCAGCTAGTCGGGAGGCTGAGGCAAGAGAATCACTTGAACCAGGGAGGCAGAGGTTACAGTGAGCCAAGATTGCACCACTGCACTCCAGCTTGGTGACAGAATGAGACTCCACACACACAAAAATTAACCAGGCATGATGGGGTGTGCCTGTAGTCCCAGCTACTTGGGAGGCTGAGGCTGGAGGATCACTTGAGCCCAGGAAGTTGAGGCTGCAGTGAGCTGTGATTGCACCACTGCACTCACCCTGGACGACAGAGTGAGCCCCTGTCTCAGATAAAAAATATATATATATTTTTAAGTCAGTGTTTCTGGCCTCTCTGTGCTCTGTCCTGTGTCTGCAGAATGGGGCTGCCTGGTTGAGGGACGGCTTTTACCTTATATACCAGCTCTGAGATCTCTCATGGGGCATAAGGTACCCAGCCAGATATGGCCAGGCCACCCTCCAGGAGCTAGCAAAGCACCCAGCGTTGCTGATACCTGTCTCCCCAGCACAGCCTGAGCACCCAGGCCCCTCTCTTATATCCAGGCCTGTGCCGGAGGTGGCGGCCTGGGGGGATGTGTGGTTGGTGTGTGCCCACTTCCCTCCCCGTGCCGAGGCTGTAGCCTCCCGCTGGCTCAGTGGGTTCCTGCCTGTGGCTTGTCCCCATCTCATGGGCGTCATCCTCAGTGCTCACGTTACGGGGGAGTTTTGCAGGAGCTGTGAGTCCCAGGTGCCTGTGTGTGCTGTGATGTTATCTCATGCAGTCCAGTGGGGGCACTCCCATGATTCTCCCTTTTGCTTTGTTTTGAGACGGAGTCTAGCTTCATTACCCAGGCTGGAGTACAGTGGCACGATCTCGGCTCACCACAACCTCCACCTCCCAGGTTCAAGTGATTCTCCTGCCTCAGCCTCCTGAGTAGCTGGGACTACAGGCATGCACCACTATGCCCTGCTAATTTTTGTATTTTAGTAGAGACGGGGGTTTCTCCTTGTTGGTCAGGCTGGTCTTGAACTCCTGACCTCATGATCCACCCACCTCAGCCTCCCAAAGTGCTGGGATTACAGGCGTGAGCCACTGCACCCGGCCATGATTCTCCTTCTTTGGGTGGAGGAACCGGGTCACTGGGAGCATGAAAACCTTGCCCAGGTGGCAGAGCCAGCTTTGGACTCAAGTCTGACTTCTTGCTTCACTCCCCTTGCCTTGACAGACACAGTAATTCACAGAGTTGAACTTGGAACAGAGTTTATTTTCCATCACTGTAAAACATTCTCAGTGAGGTTACTGGCATTAAAAAGGTGGGGGAAATGGAAGAAAATGAGGTTGAAGAAAAAAAAGCCTTTGCTCTTGACAGCTAGGCAACCACAGCAGAGGCGAGGGCAGAGTATGGGGCAGAGGCCTGTTCTGGGTGCACATGTCCCGGAGTGGAGGGCAGAGGAGGGTCTCTGTAGGTGGGAGAGGGCCTGGGGGCTGGGAGGCAGCCTGGCCTTGTGCCCTGCAGGAGGAACCTCCTGGAACTTTATGGAAGCCTGTCTTGCCTTTGACTTGTAACGAAAACACCCCTCATCATTGGGAGTGGGGTTGGGTGGGGATCCCCAGTGGCCCCCACAGATCACATGGGGTCTGGAGAGCAGACGTCTGTGGCCCTGATCTTGGCGGCCAGTGACCAGAGCCAGGCAGGGCCTGTCTTTTGCCTGGCACAAGGCTTGATGCAGAGAGACCCCTGCCCATCCTTGGCGACATGGCAGCCAGGGGTGAACCCCAGGAGAAGTTGGGACACTGGCCCAAAGGCCTGGCACCCTGCTGTGCTGCCTGAGCCCATGGCGCTGTGGGGTCTGAAGTGATGATTTCTCTGTTCTTCCCATGGGGTGGGCAGCGGGACACATCCTGGAGACAAGGTTGGGGAGACACACAGGTGGCCAGGCCAGGACTGATCATAGCAGTTGCAAAAGCATTCTGTGAAGACTGGGCTGCAGGACAGTGCTGACAAAGGAACAGGACCCAGGAAGACCAGGCATGTCCTGTGGAGGGACCAGGTCTTGGCAAGGGGCAAGCAGCTGTCCCCAGCTCTTGATGGTGATCAACAAGTGAGGCTGCTGCTCCATTCTCCACGGAACAGCATTTCCAGGGGTTTCCAGTATTCTGTCTAGATTCATAAAGGCCAAAGGCCTTGAGAATCTATGTATGCCTTTCTATCTTAGGTAAAGAAGAGAAAGAGAAAGCAAATTCTCGTTACTCCTCTTTCAAAAAGTTCATTAAGAGCCAGGCTAGGAGCTCATACCTGTAATCCTAGCACTGTGGGAGGCCTAGGCAGGAGGGTTGAGCCCAGGAGTTTGAGACCAACCTGGGCAACATCGTGAGACCCCATCTCTACAAAAAAAAACAAAAATTAGCCAGGCGTGGTGGCATGCACCTACTGTGTCTCAAAAAGACACAGACACACACACAAAAACACACGTGTATTAGGTCTGTGTGGATAGGCATGCGTGTGTGTTGTGTGTTAATTTAGGTGCCCAAAATAGCAAGTATGCAGGAAGCCAGAAAATAAGGCTTAGGTCTTTTTCAACCCTGAAATCCTCTATGTTTTGCTTGGTTTTTAAAAAGACCTTATTGATGGAAATACTAGATGCCTGTTTAAAAAAATGCAGAACTGGAGACAGACGAAGTCTCAAGAGTCCCGCATAGAGCAGCACCCCGTCCCCCTGCTGTCCCTGCCCATCTCCCTCAGAGGACCAGGCCCCTTTCTCCCAAAGCCGTTGTCACACGTTACATACAGATTTGTATCTGCATCCTTGCTCTAAGTTCATGCATCTGTGACCGAGCTCTAACAGGGTGGCCAACAGTCCACAGCCTGAAGGTCCCTGCCTCTGGAATGCCCCTGCTAGTGGAAATGCAGGGACAAGGGGACGCCGGGGCCCATGGTCCATGGCAAGTCAGCCCGCCCCTGCCCACTCCTGGGATCCCACTACCTGAGGTAGCTACAGCTGGTCCAAGGGAGGCATCAGGGCCTCCCTGGCTGCCCCTGGCTCAGGAGCATCCCCCAGGGCCCTGGGCCTGCCTCTTGGGAGTCGGGCCTGGGCGCTCTGCCCCTTGGCGCAGAGCTTCATATGTTGCTTCCTCACAGTTCCTGATCCAGCCGTGTCTTCAGGGGCCTGAGCCCTCCCGCCACCAGGCCCCTTGTTGGCGGGCAGCTTGGGCTGGGCTATCCCCTTCCAAAAGGCCCTGAGCTGCTGGAGAAGCTGGCTCTTACCGGTACAGCTCCTGTGACACAATGAGACCAAACTCAACCCCGTGGGGGCCGCACCTCCCAGCACTCCTTACTGAAACGGGAGAAAAGCAGGTGAGCCCAGCTCCCATTTCAGAGTAAGAATGCAGTTCAGGCGGCCCATTGCCGCTGCCACTGCTGGGACCCAGGGGACACGGGCGGGATGGTGGAAGCCGAGCTGCCCCCCGACCCTGTGCAGTGGGTGCAGCAAGACCTCACCACAGGCAGTAAACGTGCCAGGTGGAGGGCTTGCTGCGGAAAGCAGAGGTGGGACATGTGCAGGTGGCCGGAGGCCCCTTGGTGGTTACCGTAGCCCCAGGGAGGAAGGACATGCCCCCTCTGCGTCTCCCAGAGCTGCCATCTCCACTTCCTCCTCCTCCTCCTCCTCGCTGTCAGAGGAGCTGTGGCTGGAGCTGCGGGGAGAGAAACAGGTTTCTGGATGTGCCCACTCCACCTGGTGTTCCAACTCCTGTTGGGGCTTGAAGCACTTGGGCTTTGCTGGTGACCCAATGCAAGAGGGCTGCAGCCACACTGGAGGCCGGTGGACGCCCTGCCAGGAGGTGAGGGCAGGTGTGGGTGATGCCCTCTATTGTATAGAGCCCAGCCCGAGGAGGTGTGCCCTGTGCCCCTCTTCTTCCCTCCCTGCAGGGACCCAGGGGGACTGTAGGCCAGACTCTGTTCCAGGCTAAAAGCACTTTTCAATTGAGAATTGATCCAAGCCTTTTGAAGTTCTTGTTCCTCCCCACTGGGATCCACCAGAGGCTTTGTGAGGACAACAGGCAACTCTGCAAAGCAGAGGCTGGTATGGGGTAGTCACTGCCCTCTGGACCTTTCTGGGGACAGGTGGTCTGGTGGCACCGTCTGCCGCAGGTCAATGAAGATGGTGGGGGGCTCTGTGTTAAACCTCATGCCCGGGGAGCCCGGCTTCCTCGAGGAACATCTGAGATGAGAAAAGCAGGTGTTGTGGAGTCACCTGTCTGTGATAACTCTGCGACCTGCGCTGGGTTTGTCCAGTCACAGAGCTCGTGGCTGCCACCCAGTGAGTGCCCACTCTCTACCAAAAGGCACATTAAACACATTTGCTCTTTTACTCTTCAGAACAGCCTGCGAGATTGAGGCCATCGCTGGCCAACAGAACTTCCCTCATCATGCACGTGCTGTCTATCTGTGGTAAGTATAGCCACTTGCCACAAGTGACTAAGTTTACATTGAAGCCATTTAAAATCAAATGAATACAAACTTCAGTTCCTCAGTCACATTCATCACGTTAAGTGTTTAAGAGCCACAAACGGCTAATGGCTGCCATGGTGAACAGTGCAGGTGTCTCTATTTTTTTTTGAGACAGAGTCTCGCTCTGTCACCCAGGCTGGACTGCAGTGGCCAGTGGCGTGATCTTGGTCACTGCAACCTCCGCCTCCTGTGTTCAAGAGATTTCAGCCTCCCAAGTAGCTGGGATTATAGGCATACACCAGCATGCCTGGATAATTTTTTTGTATTTTTAGTAGAGATGGGGTTTCGCCATGTTGGCCAGGCTTGTCTCGAACTCCTGACCTCAGGTGATCTGCCCGCCTCGGCCTCCCAAAGGGCTGGGATTACAGGCGTGAGCCACTGCGCCTGGCCAGGTCTAGCCATTTCTGTCTGGTACTTTGGTTCCTAGGCACAGAAAACTGCTGCTGCTCAGGTGAAAAGGGATGCACTGGTTCTCAGATTCCTCAAGTTTGGAACCCAAGTGTTGGGAGGGCAGGCATATAGTGGGGCCTTAAGGGACCCTGAGGCCCTGCCTCCACCTCTGCCTCTCCCAGCTTCACTGCAGCTTGCCTTTCTCCCTGTGGCAGGACAGGTGGCTGCTGCCCTTCCACCCCTACACAGAGACACAGAGACTGAACAATCCCATGGCCGGGGTCACATGCACCAGGCTGGACCAATCAGCTGTGGCCAGAGGGGCAGGGTCATGTGATAACCTTCCTACTCCCAGGGAGGCCTCATGGCCTCCCACTGAAGGGAGGGTTCCCATTGGGTTTGGGGAAAGAGCAGGTACTTCAGGGCTTGAGTCCCAGCCCTGCCATTTGTGGCCAGGGACTCAACCTCTGTGAGCCTTGGTTTCCCCGTCTCTAAAATGGGGATAAGAGTGACTGCCTGATCAGATGCTTGAGAGTGACTGAGAAAATGCACATGGAGTGCCCCGCCCTTAGTAGGCCCAGTCAGTGCTACAAAACCATGGGGCCGTTGTAAAGGACCACAGGAGCCATGCCTGGCTACAAGTCTCACCTGCTTCCTGCCCCTGCCTCCTCGGTGTCCTGGGGGGTGTCGGCAGGCACCTTCCAGGCACAAGCAGAGGCCCTGGACTGCATGGTGCACAGGAGGGCCAGCTGTTCCATGAGCCTGTCGTCGGCGCTCGGCACCGTGCGGTCTGAGGATGGTCAAAGGAGAGGCTGATTAGTAGGGACTTGGCCCCACTTGTAACTTACAGCAGCTTGAGCCTCAGGACTCCTGGGGTCTCTGCATGTGAACGGACCTCAGGTTCCTCCACTGCCCCCACCCAGCCCTCTCCCTACTCAGCCCTCTGAGGACTCCACCTCCAACTCGGCAGGGCTGAGCGGGGCAGAATCTTTATGAGCAGGGCCTGTAGCACAAGGGCTCTGTGAAGTAGGAGTGACATAGTTTTAAAAGTTTATCCCACTTCCTCACACCCCGGTCCCACTTGTCACAGGTGATCATCATGAACAGTTCTGTGTGCTGACTTTTAAAAACATAACAATAGGATCATCCTCTATAGGTTTTTTTTCAACTTCACTTTTTTCACTTTGTATATTATATGCTTCCATGTTAACCTACGGAGATCCCCTCACTAGCCGCAGTATTCTGTGCTAAAACGATCTAGCTGGACTCCTACTGAATAGGGGCTGTTCCCAGCTTTTCAGATTTTTTTTTTTTTTTTTTTTTTTTTTT
>NC_045450.1:4763028-4786523 GCF_002776525.5 Piliocolobus tephrosceles | reverse complement strand
TTTTTGAGACGGAGTCTTGCTCTGTCACCCGGGCTGGAGTGCAGTGGCCAGATCTCAGCTCACTGCAAGCTCCGCCTCCCGGGTTTACGCCATTCTCCTGCCTCAGCCTCCGGAGTAGCTGGGACTACAGGCGCCTGCCTCGTCGCCCGGCTAGTTTTTTGTATTTTCTATTAGAGACGGGGTTTCACCGTGTTAGCCAGGATGGTCTCGATCTCCTGACCTCGTGATCCGCCCGTCTCGGCCTCCCAAAGTGTTGGGATTACAGGCTTGAGCCACCGCGCCCGGCCCAGCTTTTCAGATTTTTAAACAACACTGCAGCAAACATATTTGAACACACACTACGTACTAGAGTAACAGTGTAAGACAGATTTTCTAAGTGAAACAGCTTGATCAAAGGGTTATGTGCCTTTAAAATAGAGAATATGTTCAGCCGGGCGCAGTCGCTCACACCTGTAATCCCATAACTTAGGCAGGCAGATCACCTGAGGTCAGGAGTTTGAGACCAGCCTGGCTAACACAGTGAAATCCTGTTTCTACTAAAAACACAAAAAAATTAGCCAGTCCTGGTGGTGTGTGCCTGTAACCCAGCTACTCAGGAGGCTGAGGCAGGAGAATAGCTTGAACCCGAGAGGTGGAGGTTGCAGTGAGCTGAGATCACATCATTGCACTCCAGCTTGGGCAACAAGAGCAAAACTCCGTCTCAAAAAAAAAAAGAATACATTCTGCCGCAGTCCCCTCCACAAAGGGAGTGCCAGTTACGCACACATACACACGCACACACGCGCCCTCCAGAATGGTTGGCTCTCCACCTCCTGCCTTATGGGTTGTGAATTACAAACGAACAAAACGGTATTTAACATAGCATGGGCTGTCAGTCACAGGGGAGTCTTTGCTTTGGGACCAGAGGCAGAAGCCCCGCACCTGCCTCTCCTCGCCTTTGCAGACCGAGTGGGTAGGGAGGGGTTGGAGAGCTTTCATTTTATTTGCAGGACTTCCCAGAGCAAAGCTATGAGTGTGGTGACAGCGGTGACATCCTTTGCCTGCCTTTTAAAATGGGGAGGCCAGGGGAAGCAGGAATGTGCTTAGGAGCTGACTGTGCACAGAAGGTGGGGCTTCCTCCTCCCAGGAAGAAGGAGGGAGGGAGGGAGGAAGGAAGGGGAAGGGGAAGGGGAAGGGAAGGCCGGCCCAGGGAGGTGGGGAGGAAGAGGTATGGGTCATGGGGTGGTGTCTGGAGGCCTCTCCTTTGTCCCTAGGACCAGGCCCACACCTGGCACGTAGCAGGTGGACACATATATGTTGAAGGAATGAAGTCTTTCAGGGACTGGCAGCATGAATGTTCAGGGCGGGGCCAGCAGGGAAGACACGTGTGGGCTGCAGGATGGTCTGTGACCAGCCTGAGGGGCCCAGGAAGGTGCTGCTTATGGGGATTCACGTGAGCTCCAGTGTTCAAGGTCAGACCTTGAACTTGGCGGCGGTCGGCTGCCCACCACACAGTTCCAGGTGCACGATTTCCCTGGTTGTCTTCTTGCCCCGCCAGACTCTGAAGGATGTAATCCAAATCCCACGCTTCAAGTTGCTGAAATCATTAAAACCAGTGATTATGAGGATGCTGAGGGGCCCCAGAGGCACGGTACCTGCTTCACAGCTGCTGTGACCCACGGAGATGGTCATAGGATGTTGGGGTGTAGAAATCAGGAATTAAATGCATGACAGAGTTTGCAAATAGGCTGACCCCACCTTTCCATTATAGATTGAACGTCTCTGTTAAGGTGGGCCTGCACTTTGGCCACCTCCTTCCTATGATTTCTTGGAGATCAGTACTTTACTTTTGTTTTTGGCACAAAGACGTTGTTTGACCTTAAGGAAACCCTGTGTTGTTTCATTTTGTTTTGTTTTTGAGACCAAGTCTCACTCTTTCGCCCAGGCTGGAGTGTAGTGCTGCGAGCTCAGCTCACTGCAACCTCCGCCTCCCAGGTTCAAGCGATTCTCCTGCCTCAGCCTCCCAAGTGGCTGGAATTACAGGCATGTGCCACCACACCTGGTTGATTTTTTTTTTTTTTTTTTTTTGTATTTTTAGTAGAGACGGGGTTTCACCATGTTGGCCAGGCTGGTCTTGAATGCCTGACCTCAAGTGATCCATCCGCCTGGGTCTCCCAAAGTGTTGGGATTACAGGCGTGAGCCACCGAGCCCAGCCAAACCCTGTGTTGTTTTTTAGAAACACTATTTAGGTTCATACAGGTTCAGAATGTTTGGAGGTTAAAAAGTTTTGTTCTTTCAAGAATCAAGCTATTCCAGGCAGGAGCTAAAACTGACAGGCTTGGCAGTGAGTGCTTAGCGGCAGAGTGAGTGTGAGGAAATTAATCAAGAATTCATGTTTATCATATGACTTTTCAACTCTTTGCAGCCCTCTAAGTGGAGAAAAATAAGTTTTTAGGTGAACAGAAAGAACTGTTGATTTAAACAGTAGTAAAGATGACTTCTGTGTATACCTGATGCCAGTTTTCTCTAAGCTGTTAAGAAAAATTATCCGAAATTTGTTAAACTGAGAAGGTGTGATAGTTACTTTTCTGTCCAGTAGACAACTCCTCTAGGACATGAATGTAGCAAGCGTATCTCTGCATTCCTCTCTCTTTCCCCAGTGTTTTACAAAATCCCAATTTCTTTTTTTTTGAGATGGAGTCTTGCTCTGTCCCCCAAACTGGAGTGCAGGGGCGTGATCTCCATCTCCCGGGTTCAAGCGATTCTCCTGCCTCAGCCTCCCAAGTATTGGGTTATAGGCGTGCACCACCACACTTGGCTAATTTTTGTATTTTTAATAGAGTCAGGGTTTCACCATGTTGGCCAGGCTGGTCTCGAACTCCTGACCTCAGATGATCCTCCTGCCTCAGCTTCCCAAAGTGCAGGGATTACAGGCGTGAGCCACCACACCGGCTAAAATCCCAATTTCTTAAGATCTCATTAAACCGGCTCTGTCATCCTGCTGGTTCCCTCATTAATGCACTGAATACAACTCTGTTAACAGGTGTTCACTAGTTTATGAGAATGAGGGCTTTCATATTTTGAGATCAGGCTTTGACAGAACCAGGTTCTATATTTTAGATATGGCTATATGTATTTATAAACATCCTTGCGAGTGGAATTCCTTTTTTTCTCTCTTTTTAAATTTATACATTATTTCTTCTTTTTTAGAGATGAGGGTCTCACTGTGTTGATCAGGCTGGTCTCGAACTCCTGGGCTCCCTCCTCGGCCTCCCAAAATGCTGGGATTACAGGCGCAAGCCATTGTCCCTGGCCTCCTTTTGTCTCTTTAAAGAAGGCAGGCCCTGCTTGTTCTGGTTCTTGTTAACCCCCGCCCAAGGATGTGCTCTGCTGGGACCCCCCAACCGCTCTGCTGAGACAGGTACACAGAATGGTGGATAATGGGCCTAAGGTCCTAGTGGGCCAGCCCTCAAGCTGCTTCTAGCCCCAGTGCATGGGAACAGCGGCCATGCCGCAGGTAACAGGCCTGAGAGAGAGCCAGGCACGCGGAGGCGCCTACCTGGAGTGAGAGCACTGGTGGTCCCTCCGGAGGCTCTGCAAGGGGCATTTTGGATCTGGCAGGTGACTCCACAGCGTGGCAGGGCGCCTCCTTCACCCCTCCTTGGTCACTGCTGGCTGGGCCGCAGGCATCCCGGGTGACTTTCTGGAGGATGTCCTTCTCTATCATTTTCCTTCTCTCCTGTCGGAGGGCCTGGCGGTTCACAGATTCTTGTGAGGCGGGCTCTGCCTTCGGGTCTCCTTCATGGTGGGAGAGACTGGCTTCGGCCTGTGGGTCCCAGGGAGGACCCTGGGATCCTTTGGTGTTGAAAGACAGGCTTCCAAGGTCGCTGTCCAGCCACCTGGGGGTCTCCTCGGCCATCCCAAGAAGAGCGCTGACCTCACCAGAGCTTTCAAGAGGCCTGCCAGGGTCTCTTCCTTCCTGAGAGGATGCATCCTTTGTCCTTGTGTTCCGTCTGTTCCCAGGTTCTGTGGCCAATTCTGCAGGCACCAGAACTGGCTGTCGAAAAAACAGGTATGTTCAGTTAGCATCCTCAAAAACATGCTTCAGGGAATTTTTTTCATAGTAAAATATCTGCATAATTTTTTTTTTGAGGTGAAGTCTCACTCTGTTGCCCAGGCTGCAGTACAGTGGTGTGATCACAGCTCACTGTAGTCTTGACTTCCCTGGCGCACGCGATCCTCCCACTTCAGCCTCCCAAGTAGCCAGAATGACAGGCACATACTACCAGGCCCAGTTAATTTTTTAAAATATTATTTTGTAGTGACGGAGTCTCTGCAACATAGTTGGTCTCCCAGGCTGGTCTCAAGTTCCTGGCCTCAAGCTATCTTCCTGCCTCAGCCTCCCAAAGTGGTGGGATTACAGGCATAAGCCACTGTGCCTGACCTATTTCAACCATTTTTAACTGCACACTTCACTCTACTAAAAATACAAAAATTAGCCAGCATGGTGGCACGTGTGTAATCCCAGCTACTCGGGAGGCTGAAGTGGGAGGATCACTTCAGCCCAGGGGGTGGAGGCTGCAGTGAGTGGTGAGGGCACCATTTTCCTCCAGTCTGGGTGACAGAGCAAGATCCTGTCCCAAAAAAAAAAGTTGGAAAGCCACTGTTGAATATGGGTTGGCTAAAGACACCACCACCGAGGCATCCCGCTATTTAATTTAAATACAAGGCTAGAGTGGAATGCATTGTTACAGCAATGGAACAATATTTATATTATCAATAATGATAATGTTGGGGCTCAGAAATTGATACCCCAGGCTGGAGTACAAGCCATCCAGCCATCCTTCCACCTCAGCCTCCTGAGTAGCTGGGACCACAGGCACACCACCACACCCAGTTATTTTTTACTAGAGATCCCACATTACAAAAAAAAGAAAATAATCCAGAAGAGTTTCTGAAGTAATTGATTGTAGAAATGAAGAAGCAAAATAAAATCCACGTGGAAATTGTTCCACCTGAACCCACCGGAGTTCTTAGCCACCCTGGGGGTCTCTCCTGTGTGGGATTATTTCAGACCTTAGTCTAGGCATGGCAGGATTTCCTTCAAGGTGATGGGTGGCTGGGGGCACGTCCTGGTTTTGTGAGATCATCTGGTTCAGTGCCTGTGCCCCTCATTCAGTAGGTTAATTGTTCTCGGCAGAATACCTGAGAGAAGTGACGCTGGAGCTAGGCCCCGCCCCCATTTTGGAAGTGGGTTAGTGCCTCTACGCTGTTTTCTTTTTTTTTAAGATGGAGTCTCACTCTGTTGCCCAGGCTGGAGTGTGCAGTGGCGTGATCTTGGCTCACTGCAACCTCCGCTCCCCCGGGTTCAAGCGATTCTCCTGTCTCAGCCTCTGGAGTAGCTGGGATCACAGGCACCTGCCACCATGCCCAGCTGATTTTTGTATTTTTAGTAGAGGTAGTGTCTCACCATGTTGACCAGGCTGGTCTCAAACTCCTGACTTCAAGTGATCCACCCACATTGGCCTCCCAAAAATGCTGGGATTACAGGCATGAGCCACTGTGCTCAGCCAGAAATGGAGTCTTGCTGTATTGCCCAGGGGTCTCAAACTGCGGCCTCATGGGAACCTCTGTCTCAGTGTGCAGCACTGGCACCGCAGGCCTGTGTTGGCACGCTTCGTCCACACTTGCTTACTGTCTCCTGGGGTGTCCCTCCCGCGAGGTGCAGCTTTTGTGCCTGCTCAGGCACTGATGGGCCATCTTCCTCCCTCCCACTCCCCACGGTAGTCTGTAGCAGTTTCGTTTAGCAGGTTAGCAAACCAGAGTTCCTGTGTACTTGCCAGGTGCTGGCATGAGCCGGGTAGCCATGAAGCCAGCTGGATTAAGGAAGAGACATTTAGGACAATCAGTCATGACAATGCCCAGAAGCTATTCAGGATGCCATGGTAGAAAGCAGGATAGGAGCGATCAAGAGGAAGAGGAGGGTCAAAATCAGATGGAAAATCAAGTCCGCACACCAGCCCTAAGGTGCTGGGTTCCCCGGGAGAGGGAGGTGTGTGGAGGTTAGATGTTGGGCATCTGAATACCTTGGGTTGTACATGGGGCAAAAAAAAGGACTGGGTGTCATGGAAATGCTAGACCAATGGTTTAGATCAGTCAGTTTAGACTTACATTGCACACACACAGGCGCACACTCTTCTGTGTCCCACAGACCTCGGGAAGGGATTCTTCAGCTGCAGCGACCCAGGTCCTGGACGTGTTGCCATCAGCAGGATCTTCAGCCAGCTCCTCTGACAGGTCTGGAATCAGGGCAGTTTGGTTTCGCTGGAAGATGAACAGCTCCTCTTCCCCATAGTCCGACTGTGGACAAATGAGAGGGCTTTTGGAGGACGAGGCAGCAGGCAGAGCCCTGAGGGCCCAGCCG
This sequence comes from Piliocolobus tephrosceles, assembly GCF_002776525.5. Classification (NCBI taxonomy): domain Eukaryota; kingdom Metazoa; phylum Chordata; class Mammalia; order Primates; family Cercopithecidae; genus Piliocolobus; species Piliocolobus tephrosceles. The sequence continues at coordinate 4,780,119 of NC_045450.1, read as the reverse complement.
TCCCTGCTCTCCACCCTCACTTCCAGCCCAGCATGCCCAGCCCACCTAGCCCTGCTGCTCAGGAGCCTGGGGGAGATCTGGTTCTCTCCCAGTTAGCCTTGCTGTGCGCGGCTTCTTGCCACTGTTTAGAAATCAGCTCGGCAGTACCACCTCGTGGAGGTAAGATTCAGACTCCTGGTTCTGCAAGTACCTTGCAGACAGCAGGTGCTTCATTAATGCCTCGTGTGACATGAACAGGGCAGCGAGGTGGTAGCTGAAAGCAGGGTCCAGCCCTCCCCATCCCCTGTGACCCTGAGCCATCACTTACACAGCTTAGTGTGTCTTCTTAAAGGGACTGGGGCTCATACTCTCAAACGAGACTGACGGTGTGAAAACGCACTGAGCACTGAGGTGCGGGGTCCCTGTAGGTACTCCTTAGCCTCGCCATGCACTGGATGACATCTGAGGTCCCTGAAGCTCTGTTGCTGGTGCCCAGGTAGGACCTAAACCCAGCCCGTTCCTTTTAAAACCCTCACACTGTCTCTCAACACCCAGTGCCAATCTGTGCACTGAGGAGCCCCTGCCAGGAGCATCTTCAGCAGCGTCTTACACCTGCACCTATGGCTGTTGGTCTGAGTGTCTTTGAGGGCCATTTCAGGGACCCCAAACCACAAATGCAGAATCCCTCGAAGGCTCATCACCATGCACTGGAATTGTGCATTCTCAGTGGGTGTTCTGGTCCCGTCCTGGCCTGAGAGAGTGGAGAATAGCAGAATGGAAAGGACAGAGCTTCTGCATCGAGTTGACCTGGGTTCCAAGTCAGCACCAAAAACCCAACTGAAAGGGTCTCCTAAGATGCTGAGCACCAATACCCATGCTCAGAGAGGACAATCAAGGCAGAAGAAAGAGTAAAGAAGGAAATAGGCACCGAGAAAACATAACTTTGGGTCTGGCCATGTGATTTAAAGTAAAATGAAAACAAACTGCACAGGTCAGCAGGAGAAGTCTTCAGAGAAGTGCTCCAAAGCTGTCCTGGTCAGCGTCATGCCTGCTCTGGTAGGAAGGACAAGGCGTCCAGGGAGAGAGTTCCTGCTTACCAAGGAGGAGTCTGAGTCCAGAGACGGGAGCTGGTCTTGGACAGCCTTGAGGATGGCGTCCCAGGGCCCCGTCTGGGAGGCCCAGGGAGAGCCCAGCGAGGGTGCCATACCTTCGTCGTTGGATGCCATGAGGGCCCAGGCTTCCCGATGCCTTCTCAGTGCACCATCCCCCGAGGAGCTCTGTGGGGCACAAGGGGTGGTGGAAGAGGGTCCAGGCCATCGAAGGTCAGGAGAGCAGGGGCTGCCCTACCAGCTGTAGGAGACCAAACAGGCTGGCAGGCCTCACCACCTGCCTGTTTCCTTCAGGTTATGCAAGCTCCTATTACTGAGTGCCAGGCAGTCTGTGTGTGTGTGTCATTCATGGACACGTGGAGCCTGCAGGTAGATCACATCTATAGTGATATATACATAATACACAAATATATGTGTATTATGTATTGATATAAATATGCGTATGTAGATATGTGTATGTTATATAGAATGTCATATGTATGATATGTAATGATATATAGGTATATTTTATATATATGCCATATAGTATCACTATTCGCTTCATTTCATAGCCTCAGGGTGTTTAGTAAATAGCAACAATGGACTCTGAATCGAGGGAATTTCAAGTCCTACTACCCTTTACTGCCCTTTACCAAGGAACAGAAGAGAGACACCTTGCTTTTTTTTTTTTTTTGAGGCAGAGTCTCAGTCTGTCGCCCAGGCTGGAGTACAGTGGTGCAATCTCGGCTCACTGCAAGCTCCGCCTCCCGGGTTCACGCCATTCTCCTGCCTCAGCCTCCCGAGTAGCTGGGACTACAGGTGCCCGCTACCACGCTCGACTAAGTTTTTGTATTTTTAGTAGAGATGGGGTTTCACCACGTTAGCCAGGATGGTCTCGATCTCCTGACCTCGTGATCCACTCGCCTCAGCCTCCCAAAGTGCTGGGATTACAGGTGTGAGCCACCATGCCCGGCCAACACCTTGCTTTTTTGTTTTGGAGACAGGGTCTGGCTTTGTCGCCCAGGCTGGAGTACAGTGGTACAATGATAGCTCACTGAGGCCTCGGCCTCCTGAGCTCAAGTGATCCTCCCACCTCAGCCTCCTGAATAACTGGGACTACAGCTGTGTACTACCACATCTGGCTAATATTTTTATTTTTTGCAGAGATGGAGTCTCCCTGTTGCCCAGTCTGGTCTCAAACTCCTGGCCTCAAGTGATCCTCTTGCCTCAGCCTCCCAAAGTGCTGGGATTACAGACATGTGTCACCATGGCTGGCTGACAGTTTGCAGTCACCCAGTGATTTTTTTTTTTTTGGAGTCACCACTCTGACCAGCCCCTGCATTTGTATCTTAGAGTCTTAAAGGAGATGGTCCTGTTCTTCAGCGGACTGGGGAGCTTGAGCTTGAGAGCTGGGGGGTGAGGGTCCTCTAGAGCCAGTGTCAGGAGAACCCCGTAGCCCGAGAGGCCGCTGTGGCTTTGGCCCTGCAGTCAGTGCCCCTTCATACACAATCAGGGCAGCGGCAGGAGATGTGAATTGGGGGCTGTTTGCTTCCTCTGTGCTTCTGGGACCAGGGCAGGTGCTTGGTGCACTCTCAACTGGGAGCAGCAGGTTGGGGACGCATCTGGTGCACACACTCAGCGGGTGTTTTTGTAACTAGAGCTCTGTTCCGCAATTCAGGGCACAGTATTTCTTAGGGCAACAGAATCGTCCAGGTGAAGAGGGCCTCCAGAGACTCTGATAAACTCTTCAGGCGGGCAAGACAATAGGCGAGGGAACGGCATTAGCGGCAGAAGGAAGGGCATGTACAGTGGCTCAAAGGAATGAACCGCCCAACAGATTTAAGGGAAAAAAATGTCAGTTGCTGGAATCTGCGGTGAAAACGGACCAGACAATGCAGGGCCCTGAACGCCACGTTGAGGCGCTCCGCGCATCCCGAAGGCGAAGGGGCGGCTCGGAGCCGCCACTGAATAACGGCCTTCCGGCTCCGTCTCGGGGGTCAGTTTCTCAGCTGCACCTTGTTAGCCCCGCCACAGCCCCGCCCAGGTCTCCACAGCCCCGCCCCCAGCCCGCCTGGCACGAGGCTGCCGGTTGTCATGGAAACCAGACGCCAACAGCCTCCCGGGTCGAGCCTTTACATTTCAAAGCTGTGTAAGTGGAAAGCCCATCGCTCCTCCTCTCACACACCCCCAGCCCGTGTTTCCCCGCGTTTTGTTCAACTCCCTGCAGGCGCAGCAGACCCAAGGCCCCTCACCTGAGGCTTCCGCCTCCGCTCCCTGCGCGGTCCTAACAGGCCCGTAAACAGCCTCCAGCGCGTCACTCCAGTCGCGTCCGTCCCTGGGGCCGCGCCACAGGTACAGGGTGCCCTTTTTCGGCACTCTCCCTCTTAGCGCAGCTTTACATTACTAGACTGCCGCCGCGTTCCCCCCGCTCCTCTTTCGGGCCTTTGCGCGTTCTGCCTCTCCTGCAATGGGATTGGTTCCCCTGGCCAGGGCGGGGGCTGGATAGGACAAACACCACTTGCTCATTGGCTGTCGCGGGTATCATACAACGAGCCGGGAAGCTGACCGGAAGGTCAGGGTGCTGGACGTGTGCATTCCACGGCGCCCGTGAGCTGTCCCGGTGTGGACCCGCGAGCTTCCCGGCGTGCTCCGCGCCCTCCCGCAACTACTTCCGGGGCGGGTGCCGGGGGCGGTGGCCCGGCAAGGGAGCGTGGCGGCTAGTTGCTCGCGGGGTTGGCGGCGGCAGCCCGAGGGCGGCGCAAGGCCTGAGGCCCAGCACAGGTGAGTTCCGCAGCTGTCCGGCCCCACCATTTGCTGGCACCTGCTGCCCGCCTAGACCCGGCGCTCTGGCGTCCCGCGCTGCACTTGCTCGCCGCGTGGCTGGAGGACCGAGCCCCACATTTTCTTTATGTGGCTGTGGCGTGGGGACAGTAATGCTCTGTGCGCCGTAGGGTTCCTGTGGGGATGTGGCCAGGGGGCGTCGGGAAGCGTCACTGCTGTGAGTTCTGGGGTTGTCGGCCAGGGACCCGCCCCGGGGCCAGTGAGCTAGCTTTGCGATGCGCGGGTTCCCGCTGCGGTTCCGCGGGGCGAGAGGGGGTGCCCGGGGGCTTTCACAGACCTCCTCTGTGGGCGTGACAGTTTCGACCAGCATCACATTTGTTAAGATTTTAAAAAATTTTTTCATTTTTGTAGGTACGTAGTAGGTGTATATATTTATGGCGTACATGAGAGATTTTGATACAGGCGTGCAGTTCGTAATAATCACATCATGTAAAATGGTGTCTCCATTCTTTCAAGCTTTTATCCTTTGTGTTACAAACAATTTGATTATACTCTTCTAGTTTTTTTTTGTTTTTTTTTTTTTGAGACGGAGTCTCGCTCTGTCTCCCAGGCTGGAGTGCAGCCTCCCGGGTTTACGCCATTCTCCTGCCTCAGCCTCGCGAGTAGCTGGGACTACAGGCGCCCACCACCATGCCTGGCTAAGTTTTTTGTATTTTTAGTAGAGACGGGGTTTCACTGTGTTAGCCAGGATGGTCTCCATCTCCTGACCTCGTGATCCGCCCGTCTCGGCCTCCCAAAGTGGATTACAGGCTTGAGCCACCGCGCCCAGCCTCTTTTAGTTGTTTTTAAATGTGCAGCCGGGCGCGGTGGCTCACTCACGCCTGTAATCCTAGCATTTTGGGAGGCCGAGGCGGGCAGATAGCCTGAAATCAAGGATTCGAGACCAGCCTGGCCAACATGGGGAAACTCCATCTCTACTAAACATACGAAAACTAGCCTAGCGTGGTGGCTCATACCTGTAATCCCAGCTACTCGGGAGGCTGAGGCAGGAGAATCACTTGAACCCAGGAGGCGGAGGTTGCAGTGAGCCGAGATCACGCCGCTGCACTCTAGCCTGGGCAACAGAGTGAGACTCCGTCTCAAAAAAATAAAAATAAATAAATTATGCAATTAGATTATATAGATTATAGTCACCCTGTTGTGCTGTCAAATACTACATCTTATTTGCTCTATTTTTTATTTGTATCCATTAACCATCCCCACCCTCCACTACCGTTCCCAGCCGTAGTTACAATAGAAGTAACCATTCTTCTGCTCTCTATCTCCATGAGTTCAATTGTTTTGATTTTTAGATAACCACAAATAAGTGAGAACATGCAATGTTTGTCTTTCTGTGCCTGGCTTATTTCACTTAACGTAATGACCTCCAGTTCCATCCGTGTTTTTGCAAATGACAGGATCTCTTTCTTTTTTTATGGCTGAATAGTACTCCATTGTGTCTAAGTACCACATTTTCTTTAGGATTTATTGTAAAGGTAACAGATACTTCACATTTTCAGAGTGGACAAAACCAAAAAGTTGAATGAAACATCCTATCTCGAGTGCTACTTTACACCACACCTGTAAAGTAGCGACACCAGGGCTACTTCACACCACACCACTCGGGATGGGATGGGACTTTTAGTTTTCACTTCAGTGTTTTTTTGTTTTTTTTTTGAGACGCTCTGTTGCCCAGGCCGGAGTGCAGTGGCTTTTTATTGGCTCACTGCAGCGGCCTCCCAGACTCAAGTGATTCTCCTGCCTCAGCCTCCCGAATACTGAGACTACAGGCGCCCACCGGCACGCTCGGCTAATTGTTGTAATTTTAGTAAAGATGGGATTTCACCATTTTGGCCAGGCTAGTCTCAAACTGCTGACCTCCAGTGGTCTATCAGGCTTCCTCTGGTTCTGATTGTTCTTCAGTCCTTGGGGGTTTCAGACATGCAAGTCTCCAATAAATAGAGAACACGGCCTCACCCTGCAGGAGGCCTTTGGCGTGGAGGAGACATGCCCAGTGAAGGCTTGAGGGAGGGATGGAAGGGACTCTGAAGTGACACTCAGCTCAGAGTCTTTGGTTTCTTATCCAGGCTCCGTTGGCCAGGACGGTTCAGTGTGGGATTCTCACCTGCAGAGTGAGGGAAGGGACTACATGATCTTGGGCTCTGCTAGCTGAAGAGGTGGTGGTTCCAGGAGGGAGAGCTTTGCCTGCCCCACCACACCTACAAACACTCTCACCAAGGGCCTGTGAAGTGTTTGTCCCCAACATTGGTGGCTTGTTTCTTCAGCCATCTTGGCTATCACCTGGGGCTTGGAAGCATTCTTCAGTAGAAACTGAGGTCCTCATTGCATCTCTTAACTACCAGAGCACCCGTCAGTGATGGCCACATGACGAGGCCTTTGTTTTCGCCTTTGCTTCCTTTCCTATCCTTGTTTCCTGGCAGTCTTGTACCTAAGGATTCTACCAGGAAGCTAATGACTTGGCCTTGATTTGGGGATTCCTGGTGTGCCGTTACCCATGTAGGCCCATCTTGGGGAAAGTGTCACCCCACCAGTTCACTGGCCTGTTTTATTTCCCCCCATGTCTCTCTCTTCAAAGGATGCCAAAGTGGAATTCCTATTCAGTTGGCCGTTGCTGAGTGCCACTAATCACATCCTGGTTTCTGTATTGGGGAATTGCTTTCTATTTTTTTCAGAAAAATTTATTTTTTTTACTTTTTTGAAATTTTCAATTTCATAACCATTCCAGAAAAATTAATTTATATTTAAAATTTATAGGCCAGGTGCGGTGGCACATGCCTGTAATTCTAGCACTTTGAGAGGCTGAGGTGGGTGGATCACCTGAGGTCAGGAGTTCGAGACCAGCCTAGCCAACATGGTGAAAACCCTGTCTCTATTAAAAATACGAAAATTAGCCTAGCATGATGGCGTACACCTGTAATCTCAGCTGTTCAGGTGGCTGAGGCTCAAGAAGCCTTAAACCCAGGAGGCAGAGGTTGCAGTGAGCTGAAATAACGCCACTGCACTCCAGCCTGGGCAACAGAGCGAGACTGTCTCAAAAAAAATAAATACAATTTACATATAGTAAAATTCATTTTGGCATTCGGGTCTGTGGTTTCATAAAGGCATAGAGTCACAGATCCACCATCACAGTCATACAGAACAGGTCTGTTGTCCCCCAAATTCCCTCTCTGCCCCTAACCTCCAACCCTTTAATTTTCCCTTGTCCAGAAGGTTGGTAAGTGAAATGATACAGTAGGCAGGCTTCCATTTAGTGTAAAGCATTTGAAATTCGTTCATGTGTTGCATGTCCAACTGTTGGATCCTTGTGTTTAATGCTGAGTAGCATCCATTATACGGATGTGCCACCGTTTGTTTATCCATTCTTTCATGTATCATAATAGCAGCCTTTTCAGATATGTCCCTGTTAGATGGTGAGGCACTTGGGATTGGAGGTGCTAAGTAGCAGAGGTGCCTTTTTTTTTTTTTTTTTTTTTGAGACAAAGTCTTGCTCTGTCGCTCAGGCTGGAGTGCAATGGCGTGATTTCTGCTCACCGCAGCCTCCGCCTCCCCAGTCCAATTGATTCTTCTACCTCAGCTTCCCGAGTAGCTGGCCTTCACGCCCAGCTAATTTTTGTATTTTTAGTAGAGACGGGATTTCACCGTGTTGGCCAGGCTGGTCTTGAACTCTTGACCTCAAGTGATCCGCCCACCTCAGCCTCCGAAAGTGCTGGGATTACAGGTGTGAGCCACCGCACTTGGTCCGAGCTGAATTTTGGTCTAACCCCAAATCCAGGGTTCTTCCCCACCACATCAAGGAGCTGATTTGGTTAAATAACCCAATTAGCATTTCTTTACTGCCCATCCAAGAGGCTGTCAAGTTCCTAGAGTTGATGGAAAATTCTTTTACCTGGTGCCTGAGGATGGAAGGAGGAGAAAGTACTCCACAATTGATACCTCACCATATGTGCTGCTTTTACTGGTGTGGTAGCAAGCTCACCAGATTTAGCATTGATGGGACTGCCCAAACCATACATTATTTAAGCAAAGAAATTTGTCTAAGTTACTGCCAGGGTTGACTGCATTGGGTTATCAGTCTGCTAGTGTACTGGTGTAGCAGGGGCGGGACCAACCTGTTTCATGCCCTGGAACAACCAGCCAGGAAAGATCTAATGCTTGGGCCTTCCTCCTCAGTGATGTCCGAGCTCAGCGATGAAGCCAGCGAGCCGGAACTCCTGAACCGCAGCTTGTCCATGTGGCATGGGCTGGGGGCACAGGTCAGCCGGGAGGAGCTGGACGTCCCCCTGGATCTTCACACAGCTGCTTCCATTGGCCAGTATGAAGTGGTGAAGGAATGTGTGCAGCGGTAAGAGATCGCGGGAGCTTCCCTGTCACATTTTGAGTAGCGCAGTAATGGCCTCGGATCCCACGTGATGGGGCTTTGCACACAGATGTGGATGTGTAATGCGTGTAGAGTAGGTTAACCTGCTTATCTCAGGCAGCTGTCAGTAATTATTGATGCTGGGCGCTGACAAAGAGGCAGTTTTTATTCCTAGGAAGAAAAAGAGGGTGTAAACTTTGATCAGAAGCTTATAAACAGTCATTCTTTAACCAGACTAATTTTATTCACTAATTGCAGAAATGCCCAAACAAACAAGCAAAATAAAAATGAAGACAGAAAGTGAAGGCCGGGCACGGTGGCTCATGCTTGTAATCCCAGCACTTTGGGAGGCCGGGGTGGACCGGTCACTTGAGGTCAAGAGTTTGAGACCACTCTGGATAACATGATGAAACCCCATCTCTACTAAAAATATAAAAGTTAGCTGGCGTGGTGACATGTACGTGTAATCCCAGCTACTCAGGAGGCTGAGGCAGGAGAATCGCTTGAACCTGGGAAGCGGAGGTTGCAGTGAACTGAGATTGCACCACTGTACTCCAGCCTGGTGACAGAATGAGATTCCTTTTCAAAAAAAAAGAAAAGAGAAAAAAAAAAAGAAAAAGGAAGGTGATCCCTGGCCTTCTTTGATCCGTGTTCCCCTCTAGCTTCTGCTGCTGAGACAGTCTGGGCTTTTAGTGCCTCTGGGGAATGGCCTCCGGACCTCACTGCCCACCTGCCGTTTGCTAATCTGTATACAATAGTTAGAGACAATAAAAAGCCCCTGGCCGGGCCCATGGCTGCGTCTTGCCCATAGCAGGATGTGATCATCTTGTTTTTGGAAAAGGGTGGTCTTCTCACTTCTACCCCCTTATGTTCCACACACGGCCTAACTGTGTCTCCTGGTTCTCATTTGATGTTGTGGTGCAGTGACCTCTCTCCCTATCTCCTCGTGCCTCTTCCAGTTCCCAGTGAGCCAAAGCAAAGCCTTGCTGAAGCCCTAGGACTCCGGTTCCCAACTTGTGGCCCTCACTTAGACATACCCAGCCCATGGAGCACTGGTGCAGCTTGGTACGGGATAGTCTGTTGTGCTCCCCCTGCAGGAGGCTCTAGGCATAGGCAGTTGGGTATGCAGTCAGTGCGACCCCTCACAGGGTCACCTTTGGAATTCTCAGGCTCCTGAGTCTTTCGGTGTCCTGTTAAGTTGCAGAGTCCAGAATGGCTCCGCAGAGGAGCAGCGGAAGGTGTTTGTGTTGTGGTGGGATTTCGACACTAGCTGAGGTGGAGGCTTGCTGACAGTAAGCACGGGATGGGGCCTGAGGGGAGATGGGGGCATCAGAAGGGAGGGGTGGGGCTGAACGAGGAGTGGTGAGAGAGCCCCAGAAAGGCGCTCTGCTGTTGTGTAAAGGAAGATAGTGTTAGGACGAGCTGGGTGCATTCGAGCCCTGTTGCAGAAGCATCTCCATGCAGCCCCCTGGCCAGGGGCTGCCACTGAACCCTGGTATCAGGACCTTCTGGAATGGCTGCCTGGGTGTGCATCCCAGAGTCACTGAGGGCTGCCAGGAAATGGAAGGTAGTTGCCTGGTATGGTCTAATAGGTGAATCCTGGTCGGACACGGTGGCTCACGCCTGTAATCCCAGCACTTTGGGAGGCCGAGGCGGGCGGATCACGAGGCCAGAAAATCAAGACATCCTGGCTAACACAGTGAAACCCCATCTCTACTAAAAAATACAAAAAAATTAGCCAGGCATGGTGGCGGGCACCTGTAGTCCCAGCTACTTAGGAGGCTGAGGCAGGAGAATGGTGTGAACCTGGGAGGTGGAGGTTGTAGTGAGGTGAGATCGCACTGCTGCACTCCAGCCTGGGCAACAGAGCGAGACTCTGTCTCAAAAAAAAAAAGTATGAATCCCACAAAAGGGACAGATCCCGGGTTTCAGTCAACAGTTGTTACACTCACTGCAGGCAAGAATTGGGGAAGGGAAAAAAGGCCTGTGGGGCCTGTAGGATCCCAGGTAACCATGCAAGTGGGTATTATTTTAAATGTGACTCCCTTGTCCCAACCCCAAAGTCACGACTAGGAGGCCCGCAGTTTTTTCCCATGGGAAAATGCATTTCCAGAATTTTAACGGAAATCAGTGAGAAAGATGGGATTCTTTGGTAACAGATTTTTCGAGAATGTTTATTTAGGGTGAGGTGACAAAGGATGAATCAGTGGCGGTGGGACTTGTCCACGGTGGAGTCCTTTCTTTCCTCACTGCTCCTTTCCACCTAGCACTGGGCTGGTAGATGCCAGTCCTGCGGTGGTCAGCGTTTTTCAACTGTGGCTGTGTTGACAGTCCGTGCTGGGTCATTCTTTGCTGTGGGGCTGTCCTGGGCACTGTGGGATGTTTAGCAGCAGCCTTGGCCTCCACCTGCTAAATGTCAGCAGCCCTTCCCTGCCCAGCTGTGAGAACCAAAAATGCCTCCAGACGTTGCCAGATACTCCCTGGTTGAGCGCCATCTGTCTGTCTGGTGGTGTGAAAGAACATAGCCGGCCTGGGGCTAGGAGGATGCGAAATCAGCACAAGGAGACGAAGGCTCAGGGCCTCACGAGGCAGTGTATGAGCAACTGTCAGCATTTCTCTGCCTGCCTGCCTGCCCCCAATCCCCACAACGTCCAGGGTGGCAGATGACTTCTGCTTCCTGTGAACTCATCCCGCCTGGCCTAGGCTCGCCACCGGCTTTGGCGAACCCCACGTGTGAGGCGGCTGGCCGTGTCTAGCATATCTTGCGTTTGTTTAGGAGAGAGTTAGATTTGAATAAGAAGAACGGTGGTGGCTGGACCCCGCTGATGTATGCCTCCTACATTGGCCACGATACCATCGTGCACCTACTGCTTGAGGCGGGGGTGAGTGTGAATGTGCCGACCCCAGAAGGGCAGACTCCACTGATGCTGGCCTCCAGCTGTGGCAACGAGAGCATCGCCTACTTTCTCCTCCAGGTGAGCTACGAGGGAACTCAGGCCCAGAAACCTGAGGGGCTCCCTGACTGCCCTGACAGAGACGCAGACCACTGCAGGCCATGGTGTTCATGTGTGCCCGTGTAATCATTTCTGATTCTTGCAGCATGGCCGCCTGGAGGGCGCCCGCCCCACGCAGAGGAGATGAGGCCGTAACGCACGTTCTGTGTTCTCTTGAAGCAAGGTGCAGAGCTAGAAATGAAAGACATCCAGGGCTGGACGGCCCTTTTCCACTGTACCAGCGCCGGGCACCAGCACATGGTCAGGTTCCTCTTGGACAGTGGAGCCAATGCCAACGTGAGGTGATTGCCACGTCTTTAGTGTCATCTGACTCTAAGGAGGTTGGCTCTGGAGGCAGCTAACCAGAGGTTGGGGCCACCCTGCTTTGGCAGGAAAGGCTCAAGATGAGGGGCAGGACGAGAGTCCTTCCAGGCGTGGGCCTTTTCCCACATCTGTGAGTGCGTCTCTTCAAGCCCTCTCAGCTTCCTTTTCTTTATCTGAAACCCACCTGGGTCATAGAGTTGTAAGAATTACATGTTTGGCCGGGCGCGGTGGCTCAAGCCTGTAATCCCAGCACTTTGGGAGGCCGAGACGGGTGGATCACGAGGTCAGGAGTTCGAGACCATCCTGGCTAACACGGTGAAACCCCATCTCTACTAAAAATACAAAAAACTAGCCGGGCGAGGTGGCGGGCGCCTGTAGTCCCAGCTACTCAGGAGGCTGAGGCAGGAGAATGGCGTAAACCCGGGAGGCGGAGCTTGCAGTGAGCTGAGATCCGGCCACTGCACTCCAGCCTGGGCGACAGAGCGAGACTCCGTCTCAAAAAAAAAAAAAAAAAAAAAAAGAATTACATGTTTTATTGCATGCCAGGGGCCTAACATACTGAATGGCATTTAAATGTCATACGTTACATGCAAATTCCTTCCATTTTCTTGCCTTTTATATGGATGAGATGAGGTGATGCTTTAAAAACAGTCATGAAGGCTGGGCGCGGTGGCTCACGCCTGTAATCCCAGCACTTTGGGAGGCCGAGATGGGCAGATCACGAGGTCAGGAGATCGAGACCATCCTGGCTAACACGGTGAAACCCCGTCTCTAGTAAAAATCCAAAAAAATTAGCCGGGCGTAGTGGCAGGCGCCTGTAATCCCAGCTACTCGGGAGGCTGAGGCAGGAGAATGGCGTGAACCTGGGAGGTGGAGCTTGCAGTGAGCCGAGATCGCGCCACCACACTCCAGCCTGGGCGACTAAGCAAGACTCCGTCTCAAAAAAAAAATAAAGTAAAATAAAAACAGTCATGAGTTTTGGCCGGGAGTGGTGGCTCACACCTGTAATCCTAGCACTTTGGGAGGCCAAGGAGGGCAGATCGTGAGGTTAAGAGGTCGAGACCAGCCTGGCCAACATGGTGAAACCCTGTCTCTACTGAAAAAACAAAAATTAGCTGGGCTTGGTGGCCGGCGCCTGCAGTCCCAGCTACTCAGGAGGCCGAGGCAGGAGAATCACTGGAAACCGGAAGGCAGAGGTTGCAGTGAGCTGAGATCATGCCATTGCAAGATCATGCCATTGCACTCCAGCCTGGGCAGCAAGAGCAAAACTCCTCAAAAACAAACAAACAGACAAACAAAAAACCAGTCATGAGTTTTATGAGTTGGAAGTGGGATTGTTGTCTAAAGCTTGTTGTGATAATAATCACCTTTGAACAAACGCAGTGGGTACCAATGCAGACCCACCCTGGCTGTCATCCATCCTAAGACACCGCATAATTTTGTATGCTACTGAGAAAAAATATGCTACTAATTAACTTCCAACTCAGCTGTTGGTTTAAAGATGTTTTCTGGCCGGGCGCGGTGGCTCAAGCCTGTAATCCCAGCACTTTGGGAGGCCGAGACGGGCGGATCACGAGGTCAGGAGATCGAGACCATCCTGGTTAACACAGTGAAACCCCGTCTCTACTAAAAATACAAAAAAAAAAACTAGCCGGACGAGGTGGCGGGTGCCTGTAGTCCTAGCTACTTGGGAGGCTGAGGCAGGAGAATGGTGTAAACCCGGGAGGCGGAGCTTGCAGTGAGCTGAGATCCGGCCACTGCACTCCAGTCCAGGCGACAGAGCGAGACTCTGCCTCAAAAAAAAAAAAAAAAAAAAGATGTTTTCTGACTTCAGAGATGTGAAAGTATGAGCACTGTGTGTGTTAGAATGGATGAAAACCAGCATTTCCCATGCACGGTTCCTGACTTCTAGACCAGCATGAGACAAGGAGGGATTCAGAAGCCCTCTGAAGACAGTGCCGAGTTAGCATGACCAAGTATGAAAAGCAAGCTTCAGGAGCTAGGCGTAGCAAAGACAGCTGAGATCATTAGTACTTGAGCTTTTCAGAGCGGGTTCGTGGAGGATGTTGAACCTGAAGCTGGGATTTGGATGAATGGATGGGAGATGTTGGCTTTCTGTGAGGAGTAAGGAGTCAGAACTGCTTTTTGAATATGATTGAGGTGGAGATTTCAGTGGTAGCAGGGAATAGCCAACAGGAGGGACGATAGGCAGACATCTGTCTTTAGGACAAAGACCAGCCCTGGGGACAGACACCAGAAGAGTAAATGGAGCTGATGTGTTACTCTCATCTCACCTGTTAATTCTTGAAAGGGAGAGAGAGCGTTCTACACTGAGGGTTCGGTGATTCGTGCACTGCCCTGGGTTTATCTTCAGCAGGGAGTTTTTGCCTGGCAGAACTTGTCTCTGCCAGTCATCTGACTGTGGCCCACATCTTGCAGGGAGCCGATATATGGATTTACTCCTTTGATGGAAGCAGCTGCGGCTGGCCATGAGATAATCGTGCAGTATTTTCTGAATCACGTAAGTGACCCTGTTTATTAGCATGTAATGTAGTCACAGCAAATGAAGAACCGTATTACTGAAGTGTAAGCTATTACAGAATTTTCCTTTGCACAGAAATAGCCGCTTTTCATTCATTTATTCAACACATTTTCTTTATCTGTTGACGCCTGGTGTTGAGTGGTGCTTTGGCGTTAAGGGTACAATGGTGAGTAGAAATAGACACCTGTTCCTGTAATAATTTTGAAAATACTATTTGAAAAATATGGAAAAAATATTTTAAAAGTAAATAGCACTCATAATCCTGTCACTTAGAAAAATTGTATAGAATAAGAAGGCAGAGGCCAGGTGTGGTGGCTCACGCCTGTAATCCCAGCACTTTGGGAGGCTGAGGCAGGTGGATCACGAGGTCAGGAGATCAAGATCATCCTGGCTACCACGGTGAAACCCCATCTCTGCTAAAAATACAAAAAATCAGCTGGGTGTGGTGGCGGGTCCCTGTTTTCCCAGCTAGTCGAGAGGCTGAGGCAGGAGAATGGTGTGAACCCAGGAGGCAGAGGTTGCCGTGAGCTGATATCGCGCCACTGTACTCCAGCCTGGGCGACAGAGACTCTGTTTCAAAAAAAAAAAGGCAGAGATCTTCCTCTCTTTTTCAACCTCCCTAAGATACCCACTTGGTTTGGGAAAGAGCTGCCCTAGGACTTTTCCTCTGCTGTGGAAAGGTGTGTCTGTAGGCAAGTGTGTGCACATTGCTTTGTGTTTTGAACAACACTGGGATTCTAATTTTATTCTAACTTAGAGACATCTTATAGACATCTTATCTTTGTACAGTATTCCGTGTACAATCTGCCCCAGTTAATTCAATGAGTTTCTTATTAGTAGAAACTTAGTTTTCAACATTTTGCAATTATAAACAGTGCTCTGGGAATATGCTTTCACACAAAGGTTTAATACACTTACAGTTGTTTCTGTATATTGTATTTCTGTTTTATTTTATTCTTTTTTTGAGACAGGATCTTGCCCTGTGTCCCAGGCTGGAGTTCAGTGGCGAGATGATGGCTTACTGCAGCTTCAACCTCCTGGGCTCAAGCGATCCTCCTGCCTCAGCCGCCAAGTAGCTGGGACCACAGGTGCATGCCACCACGCCCTGGCTAAATATTTAATTTTTTTTTTTTGGTAGACTTGGGGGGTCTCAGTGTGTTTTGCAGGCTAGTCTTGAGTTCCTGAGCTCAAGCGATCACCTCAGCCTCCCAAAGTGCTGGGATTACAGGTGCAAGCCTGTCCACACAGAACCTTGTACATAAATATTCATAGCAGTATTATTCATAATTGCCAAAAAGTAGAAACCCCACAAGTCTATCTACTGAGGAATTGATGAACAAAATATATATCTATATAGCAGGATATTATTCGGCTCTACAAAGCAGTGAAGTTCTGATGCATGCTGCAGCATGAGTGAACCCTGAAGCATTAGGCTGGGCTGCGTGCAGTGGCTCACGCCAGTAATCCCAACACTTTGGGAGGCTGAGGCTGGAGGATCACTTCAGCCCTGGAGTTGGAGGTTGCACTGAGCTATGATTGCACCACTGCACTCCAGCCTGGGTCACAGAGTGGATCCTGTCTCAAAAAGAAAAGGAAAACATTAGGCTCAATGAAAGAAGCTGGACACAACAGGCCACACACTATGTGATTTCATTCATATGAAATGTCTAGAATAAGCAAATACATAGACAGAAAATAGATGAGTGGTTTCCTGGGTCTTGGGGGATGGGAAGATTGGGGTGATAAAAATGTGCTAAAATTGTTTGTGGTGATGGTTGAACAACTGTGAATGTACTAGAAGCCATTGAATTGTACATTGTAAGTGGGTGACTTGTTGGTATGTGGATTGTATCTTCATAAGGCTGTTAAAACCCAATGGGGGGAAGTTCAGGCGGTCCTAATGAATTCCCACTACCAAGGTTGTCTCTCGTCCTGCCCACCAGTCGTATATAAAGGTGCCCATTTTCTCATGTCCTCAGTAGCCCTGATGTCAGTCAGCCTTTTGTCAATCTGGCAGGTGAATTGTGGCATTTCATTTTGGTTTGTCCTTGTTAGTGTAGTTGAAATTTTTTTTTGGAGACGGAAGTCTTGTGCTCGCTCGCCCAGACTGGAAGGCTGGAATGCAGTGGTGTGATCTCGGCTCACTGCAACCTCTGCCCCCCAGGTTCAAGCAATTCTCCTGCCTCAGCCTCCCGAGTAACTGGGACTACAGGCACACGCTGCCACACCCGGCTAATTTTTTGTATTTTAGTAGAGATGGGGTTTCACCGTGTTGCCCAGACTGGTCTTGAACTGCTGAGCTCAGGTGATCTGCCCCCCTCGGCCTCCCAAAGTGCTAAGATTACAGGCGTGAGCCGCCGCGCCCGACCAGTTGAACATTTTTAAATACATTTCTTGGCTGGGCATGGTGGCTCACACCTGTAATCCTAGCACTTTGGGAGGCCGAGGTGGGCGGATCACGAGGTCAGGAGATGGAGACCATGGTGAAACCCTGTCTCTACGTAAAAAATACAGAAGATTAGCCAGGCATGGGCGGCAGGTGCCTGTAGTCCCAGCTACTCGGGAGGCTGAGGCAGGAGAATGGCGTGAACCCGGGAGGTGGAGTTTGCAGTGAGCCGAGATCACACCTGCGCTCCAGCCTGGGCGACGGAGCAACACTGCGTCTCAAAAAAAAAAAAAAAAAAAAAAAATTTTTTGGCCATTTGCATTTCTTTCTTTTTTTTTTTTCTTTCGAGATGGCATCTCACGGCCGGGCGCGGTGGCTCAAGCCTGTAATCCCAGCACTTTGGGAGGCCGAGACAGGCGGATCACGAGGTCAGGAGATCGAGACCACCCTGGCTAACGCGGTGAAACCCCGTCTCTACTGAAAATACAAAAAATTAGCCGGGCGAGGTGGCCGGCGCCTGTGGTCCCAGCCACTCGGGAGGCTGAGGCAGGAGAATGGCGTGAACCCGGGAGACGGAGCTT
>NC_045450.1:4711539-4762928 GCF_002776525.5 Piliocolobus tephrosceles | reverse complement strand
AAAAAAAAAAAAAAAAAAAAAAAAAGAGATGGCGTCTCACTGTCACCCAGACTGGAGTGCAGTGGCGCTATCTTGGCTCACTGCAACCTCCGCCTTCCAGGTTCAAGCAATTCTCCTGCCTCAGCCTCCCAAGTAACTGGGACTACAGGCGCCTGCCACCATGCCCAGCTAATTTTTTGTGTTCTTAGTAGAGACAGGGTTTCACCATGTTAGTTAGGATGGTCTCAATCTCCTGACCTCATGATCTGCCTGCTCTGGCCTCCCTAAGTGCTGGGATTACAGGCGTGAGCCACTGCGCCCGGCTGGCCATTCGTATTTCTCTTATGAGTTGTCTATGTTTATAGCCCAATTTTCTACTGGATAGTTTGTTTTTTTCTCACTTATTGGTGGGAATTTCTTAAATAATGAAAATTTCACATAGTATCTCTTTTTAACAAAGAATTTTGGGACAGAACATGCACGTGGTACACATGCAGACCAGAAGGCAGGTGCACCGCAGGCCTCTCCCCCGCCCTGCCTGCGTCTCCTTGGCACCCTCCCCAAGGGCGACTCTGGGAATACACTGGAATACACCCACACACGCATGGTCCTGCCCCGTGTGCAGCTGCTCCCATCTTGCATTTTTTTTTAAAAACTTAATCATGAAGATTGTTCTATATTGGTGTATAAAGAGATGGGGCCAGGTACAGTGGCTCACTCCTGTAATCCCAGCACTTTGGGAGGCCAAGGCAGACAGATCACTTTAGGTCAGGAGTTTGAGACCAGCCTGGCCAACATGGTGAAACCCGCCTCTACTAAAAATACAAAAATACAAAATACAGGTGGCAGGCGCTGTAATCCTAGCTGCTTGGGAGGCTGAGACAGGAGAATCACTTGAACCTGGGAGGCGGAGGTTGCAGTGAGCCAAGATGTTGCCACTGCACTCCAGCCTGGGAGACAGAGTGAAAGTATTTCTAAGTAAGTAGATAGATAGATAGACAGACAGATAGACAGGGTCTTGCTATGTCACTCAGGCTGGTGTGGAGTGGTGCAGTCTCAGCTCACTGCAGCCTTGGGGCTCAAGTGATCCTCCTGCCTCAGCCTCCCAAGTAGCTGGGACTACAAGTGCGTGCCACCACGCCCAGCCAATTTTTGTATTTTTTTTTTTTTTTGAGACGGAGTCTCGCTCTGTTGCCCAGGCTGGAGTGCAGTGGCCGGATCTCAGCTCACTGCAAGCTCCGCCTCCCGGGTTTACGCCATTCTCCTGCCTCAGCCTCCCGAATAGCTGGGACCACAGGCGCCCGCCACCTCACCCGGCTAGTTTTTTTTTTTTTTTTTTTAGTAGAGACGGGGTTTCACCAGGTTAGCCAGGATGGTCTCGATCTCCTGACCTTGTGATCCGCCCGTCTCGGCCTCCCAAAGTGCTGAGATTACAGGCTTGAGCCACCGCGCCCGGCCCTTGTATTTTTTTTTGTAGAGACGGGTTTTGCCATGTTGCCCAGGCTGGTCTTGAACTCCTGAGCTCAAGCAGTTCACCTGTCTCAGTCTCCCAAAGCACTGGGATTACAGGCATGAGCCAGCGTGCCCAGCCCCTTCTCTCTCTCTTTTTTATGGTGGCATGGTATTCCCTGTAGGGATGAATCAGAGTTTTTGTTCGTTCGTTTTGTTTTTCTTTGTTTTTCTTTTTTTTTTTTTGAGACGGAGTCTTGCTCTGTCACCCAGGCTGGAGTGCAGTGGCGCGATCTTGGCTCACTGCAACCTCTGCCTCCTCGGTTCAAGCTGTTTTCCTGCCTCAGTATCCCGAGTAGCTGGGACTGCAGGTATGTGCCACCGCCCCTGGCTAATTTTTTGTATTTTCTTTTTAGTAGAGACGAGGTTTCACCATGTTAGGATAGTGTTGATCTCCTGACCTTGTGATTGGCCTGCCTTGGCCTCCCAAAGTTCTGGGATTACAGGTGTGAGCCACTGCGCCTGGCCGAATCAGTTTCTTTAACGATAATCTACAGATAGAATTAGGTCATTGCCAACCATTTGCTATTATGCACAGCGCTGTGCAGAGTATCTTTGCACATGTATCTGTAAACGTGTAACCACATCTGTATGGTCCAGTACTAAAGGTACAAGTTTTGGGTGAAGTGTAAGTACAGTCTTAATGTGGATGTTGCCAAACTGCCATGTTCCACTCCCCCCACAGTAAGAATCATGCATCTTAAACTGTGAAGCACTCAATAGAGTATCGAGGTAAGATAGCCAAGCACACGAACCCAGTACCTGTATGTGACACACGTTAACCTCTTGCCTCATCTGCCTCAGCTCTTCTCCCATTTGTTTGTAAAGGACACAACCAAAATCCCCTTTATATGCCTTTGTATTTTGTCCACCTTCCTCCTTTTCCAGAGGCAACCACTCTCCAGCTGCCAGTGTGTACCTCTCCTGTCCCTGATTTTATATTTTTGTCACATACTGTGCATCCTTACACCATGTGTAGACTTGTTTTGAATCTCGTAAGATGGGTGTAAACAGCATGTCAGATTGTGTGTGTCATTCAGCAGCATGTTGGTTCATGCAGGCAAAATGCACTCTTAACAGCTCTGTGTGTGGAGGGATGCCTCAGCCACCTTCATCCTCTCCCTTATTAGTGGGCTCTCAAGTTGGGTTCCACTTTGCTCTTCTGACAGTGCTGCCGTTGACATTTCTTTTTTTTTTTTGAGACGGAGTCTCACTCTGTCACCCAGGCTGGAGTGCGGTAGTGCAGTCTTGGCTCACTGCAACCTCTGCTCCTGGGTTCAAGCGATTCTCCCGCCTCAGCCTCCTGAGTAGCTGGGATTACAGGGGTGTGCCACCATGCCTGGCTAATTTTGTATTTTTAGTAGAGACGGAGTTACACCATGTTCGTCAGGATGGTCTTGAACTCCTGACCTCAAGTGATCTACCCACTTCGGCCTCTCAAAGTGCTGGGATACAGGCATGAGCCAGTGCGCCCGGCCTGCCATTGACATTTCTTACATGTCTTTTTAAGCACATGTGGGAATTCATTTGGGAGCTTAGGATGTGTTCTTCAGAGCAGGGTCTTTGTTGTGTAAGGTGGATGAATGTCAGTCGGTCGTGGATAGTGTGAACTTGCTTTCTTCCATAGTGGTCCTGGTTCACACCCCTCCCCTTAGGGTGTTAGACTTCTTTTTTTTTTGAGATGGAGTCTCTCTGTCACCCAGGCTGGAGTGCAGTGGCGCAATCTCGGCTCACTGCAACCTCTGCCTCCCAGGTTCAAGTGATTTTCCTGCCTCAGCCTCCTGAGTAGCTGGGACTACAGGCGCTCGCCAGCATGCCTGGCTAATTTTTTTATTTTTAATAGAGACGGGGTTTCACCATGTTAGCCAGGATGGTCTCAATCTCTTGACCTCGTGACCTGCCCGCGTCGGCCTCCCAAAGTGCTGGGATTACAGGCATGAGCCACCGTGCCTGGCCAGGATGTTAGACTTCTTTGGCTCCCATAGTTAAATGAGTGTCTCCTTTTGATTTTAGCCTTTCTCTGATTTCTGATGAGATTGAGCATCTTTTCATTTCTTAATTTTAATTTATGTTTTATTTTTTATGTTTCTGTAATATATACTTTTTAGTGGCCATTTGGGTTTCTTTTTCTGCAAATAATTATTTTTTTATTTTTATTTTTTTATATAGGGTTTTTCTCGATCACCAGACTAGAGTGCAGTAGCCTTATCATGGGTCATTGCATCCTTGACCTCCGGGGCTGAGGTAATCCTTCTGCCTCAGCCTCCTCAGTAGCTGGACTACAGGCACGCACCACCACGCCTGGATACTTTTTTTTGTAGAGACAAAATCTGACTATGTTGCCCAGGCTGGTCTTGAACTCCTGGCCTCAGGCAATCTTCCCACCTTGGCCTCCCAAAGTGCTGGAGTTACAGATGTGAGCCACCATGCCCAGCCAGATAATCTTTTGACAGATAATCCTGCTGACATGAACTAGGCTTCCTTAAGACACATCATAGTATCTATAGCCTAGAACCATAAAGAGCCTCTACTTGTAAGTTTAGAGTCATTTTAAGTAAGGTAGAACAGGAGATCATAAGACATATGTACTCTTATAATTTTTGTTTGTATGTTTGTTTCTTTTTGAGGCAGGGTCTCACTCTGTTTGCCTATGCTGGAATGCAGTGGCACGATCATAGCTTGCTGCAGCCTCAACCTCCCAGGTTCAAGGGATACTTGCAACTCAGCCTCCTGAGTAGCTGAGACCACAAGCCCATGCTACCACACCTAGCTGGTCTCAAACTCCTGGCTGCAAGTGGTCCTCCCACCTTGGCCTCCCAAAGTGCTGGGATTACAGGCAGGAGCCGCGGTGCTTGGCCAATAATTTGCATGCTTTTACCAGATACCCCAAACGTCAACATTTCACCTCATTTTCTTATCAGTCTCTTTATATATAACATGCATATGTTTTTTGAATCATTTAAATGTAAATTGTGACATAATGCCCTTTTCCCCCTAAATATGTATTTCCTAAAAGCAAAAATGTTCTCTTTCCCAGTCACACAAAATTATCAAACTCAGGAACTCAACACCGAGTTCTTCCTCCAGCACTTTAATCAAGAATCAAAGTGTTGGTTAGTGATGCCTTGGTGGGATGGGGCAGGACTGGCGGCAGGTGGCCCGATGGCCCGGGTGGTTTGCCTGCCAGGAGTCTCCTGTCTCCCACATTCTTCCTGCCACGCAGTTATTAGAACAGCTGGAGCCAGAGGAGGGGCCCACGCGGTGTCCCAGCCTGCGCCTCCAGACCTGGCCTCCGTTTCTGGAGGTAGAGAACTGGGCAAGGCTGGGCATCCTGTGCTCTTTGCTGGGGGAAGAAAGGGCTGTGGCTGCTTTCCTTGTCCCCCATTTCCCTTCTGCCAGTGGGGCCAAGCCCCTGCAGCTCAGTCAGGAGAAGAGGATATGGATCTGTGTGGGCCTCTCTCTTTAAGAGAAAGTTGATTTGTGCCTTCTGGATAGTCTTGTTCCAGGGTGTCTAAACTCTCTGATCCCACCTTCATGTTAAAGTGAATTTTGATCATGTGTCTCTTCAGTAATATGGACGTTATAAAATAGGGAAAAAAATCTTTTAAAGCATAAGTAGATAAAAATTTATTTTCACGTCAGGCACAGTGGCTCATGCCAGTAATCCCAGCACTTTAGGAGGCCAAAATGGGAGGATTGCTTAAGGCTGGGAGTTGGAGACCAGTCTGGGCGATACAGTGAGACTTTGTCTCCACATTAAAAAAAAAAAAAAAATTGGCTGGGCATGTTGGTTCGTGCTTGTAATCCCAGCACTTTGGGATGCCAAGGCAGGTGGATCACCTGAGGTCAGGATTTCAAGACCAACCTGGTCAGCATGGTGAAACCCCATCTCTACTAAAAGTACAAACATTAGCTGGGCATGATGGCAGGTACCTGTAATCCCAGCTACTTGGGAGGCTGAGGCAGGAGAATCACTTGAACCCGGGAGGCAGAGGTTACAGTGAGCTGAGATCGTGCCATTGCACCTCAGCCTGGGTGACAGAGCAAAACTCTGTCTCCAAAAAAAAAAAAAGAAAAGAAAAATTAGCCACTCATGGTGTGTGTCTGTAATCCCAGGGAGGCTGAGATGGGAGGATCACTTGAGCTGCGGAGGTCAGGGTTGCAGTGAGCCAATGTAATCCAGCCCGGGCACAGAGAGAGATTCTGCCTCAAAAACAAAACCAAAAATACATAACGAGTTAAAATCCTACAGGAAAGAGCCTACTGTTTTATTCTGGTTAAAACCTTAGGGTTCATTCTATCAAACTTAAACTAGAATTTTTTTTTTTTTTTTTTTTTGAGATGGAGTCTCCCTCTGTCGCCCAGGCTGGAGTGCAGCGGCTCATTGCAATCTCTGCCTCCCATGTTCAAGTGATTCTCCTGCCTCAGCCTCCCTAGTAGCTGGGATTACAGGTGCGTGCCACCACTCCCAGCTAATTTTTGTGTTTTTAGTAGATACAGGCTGGTCTCAAACTCCTGACCAGGTTGGTTGTTGGCCAGGCTGGTCTCAAACTCCTGACCTCCAATGATCCACCCACCTCAGCCTCCCAAAGTGCTGGGATTACAGGTGTGAGCCTCTGCCCAGCCAAGAAATCATTTTTTATTTTTATTTTTTATTTTTGAGACAGAGTCTTGCTTCGTCTGTTGCCCAGGCTGGAGTGCAGTGGCGTGATCTTGGCTCACTGCAACCTCCACCTCCTGGGCTCAAGTGATTCTCTTTCCTCAGCTTCCTTAGTAGCTAGGACTACAGACGTGCACCATCACGCCTGGCTACTTTTTGTGTTTTTAGTAGAGATGGGGTTTTACCATGTTGGCCAGGCTAGTCTTGAACTCCTGACCTCAAGTGATCCACCCATCTCAGCCTCCCAAAGTACTGGGATTACAGGCTTGAGCCACTGTGCCGAGCTTATAAATTATTTATTTATTTATTTATTTTTATTTTTATTTTTTTTTTGAGACAGAGTCTTGCTCTGTCGCCCAGGCTGGAGTGCAGTGGCCGGATCTCAGCTCACTGCAAGCTCCGCCTCCCAGGTTTACGCCATTCTCCTGCCTCAGCCTCCCGAGTAGCTGGGACTACAGACGCCCGCCACCTCGCCCGGCTAGTTTTTTGTATTTTTAGTAGAGACGGGGTTTCACCGTGTTAGCCAGGATGGTCTCGATCTCCTGACCTTGTGATCCGCCCGTCTCAGCCTCCCAAAGTGCTGGGATTACAGGCTTGAGCCACCACGCCCGGCTTATTTATTTATTTATTTATTTATTTATTATTAATTTGGATGGAATCTCACTCTCTTGCCCAGGCTGTAGTGCAGTGGCACGATCTCAGCTCACTGCAACCTCTGCCTCCTGGATTCAAGCAATTCTCCTCCCTCAGCCTCCTGAGTAGCTGGGATTACAGGCATGTACCAGCACGCTCGGCTAATTTTTGTATTTTTTAGTAGAGACAGGGTTTCACCACATTGGCCAGGCTGGTCTCGAACTCATGAGCTGTGATCTGCCGTCCTCGGTCCCCCAAAGTGTTGGGATTATAGGCGTGAGCCACCGTGCCCAGCCTATAAATTATTTTTTAAGGCTGAAAGTTTCATAGGTAATTTTTAACCAGAGTCAAAAGTAGGATGGAGGGCAGTCTAGAAAGTAAAACTCATTATGCTTTGTGAAAACACAGTTTTTTCCTGTATCCCTGCTCAGAGACCACCTCTGCCTCCCCTACTGACTCCATGTGGGGGTCAAAGTTGAGGCCCCCTGGTCTAATGGGAGAGACAGCTGCATATGGGTGGAAGCAAAACTACTCAAGGGTTGTGATTCTTTTTTTTTTTTTGAGGTGGAGTCTTCCTCTGTCGCCCAGGCTGGACTACAGTGACGTGATTTTGGCTCACTGCAACCTCCACCTCCTGGATTCAAGTGATTCTCCTGCCTCAGCCTCTTGGAGTAGCTGGGACTACAGGCACTTGCCACCATGCCCAGCTAATTTTTTTTTTTGTATTTTTAGTAGAGACGAGGTTTCACCGTGTTGGCCAGGCTGGTCTCGAACTCTTGACCTTGTGCTTCACCCACTTTGACCTCCCAAAGTGCTGGGATTACAGGCGTGAGCCACCTCTCCCGGCCCTGCGTTTTTCTCTTCATGATGTTTTGTGCACCCTAGTCTGTGTCACTGCAGGTACTCCCACCCACCACGTAAGTGGGCGGGAGGTGCTCTGTTTTCTGGATATGCTCTCACATAGCTTACTAATCTCTTATTTTAGACTCTTTCTCATTCTTACTATGCTGAATGCCGCAGTGAAAATTCTAAATTGTAGTGTATGTCCTGCATTATTTCCTTAGGCGCCGCTGTACTTCAGCCTGGGCAACAGAGCAAGATCCTATCTCAAAAAAAAAAAAAAGCAAACATGCTTATGGTAGTACGTTTTAAAAACATAAAAGATTGGAAATTGGAAAAATCTCCATCAAAAATAATAAATAACTTAAAAATAGCAACCTTTTGGGTATGGTACCTTCCAATACTGTTTTCTGTGTACTCTGTTTTCTGTGTACTTTTTTTTTTTTGTCTCATTTTGCAGGAGTTGTAATGTATATGTAGTTTTGTATCATGATCCTTTTTTATTTTTTTTGAGACAAGGTCTTGCCCTATTGCTCAGGCTGGAGTGCAGCGGCACGATCTCAGCTCACTGCAGTATCCACCTCTGGTACTTAAGGGATCCTCCCGCCTCAGCCTCCTGAGTAGCTGGCACCACAGGTGTGTGCCGCCATACCCTGCTCATTTTTATTGAAGTTGCTCCCCCTTTCTGGGGTCCCACCTCCTCCTCTGGGATTTGGCTCTGGCTTCCCTGCCTACCTGGTCTAACAGGAGAGAAGGACAGTTACAGTGTAGAGCGACACCAAAAACATGCTGTATTGATTATAGTTTGTTTTTTTTCTTGTAGAGGTGGGGTCGCACTGTATTGCCCAGGTTGTTCTCCAACTCCTGAGCTCGAGCGATCCACCTGCCTTGACCTCCCAAATACTAGGATTACAGGCATGAGCCACCTCACTTGGCCGTGATCCTTTTTCAACTTATCATACAGCTGTTTGTAAATCTCATCATCTATGGCAATAACGTAACTGGCTCCTCCTCGCCCTGAGCATTCAAGTTGCCTCTAGGTAGGTTTTCATTATTGTGAATATGTTATGCCAATCGGTTTTTTTTTTTTTTTTTTGAGACAGAGTCTTACTCTGTCGTCAGGCTGGAGTAGTGCAGTGGCATGATCTCGGCTCACTGCAACCTCTGTCTGCTTCCTGGGTTCAAGCGATTCTCCTGCCTCAGCCTCCCGAGTAGCTGGGACTTTAGGCACTCACCACCACGCCAGCTAATTTTTTGTATTTTTAGTAGAAGGGGTTTCACCATGTTGGCCAGTATGGTTTCCATCTCCTGACCTTGTGATCCGCCCACCTCGGCCTCCCAAAGTGCTGGGATTACAGGCGTGAACCACCGTACCCGGCCTGTGCCAAACACCTTTGCACACTAAAGCTTTCTCTGTATTTAGGGTGATTTCCTTAGAGTCATGGAAGTGGAATTGTTGCGCTACAAGACCTGTAAATACATTATAGAGCTTTTGATCAAAGTGATGAATTGTGCTTCAGAGGATGGTGCTTTCATTCTGACTGGTTAAAATGGCTGCTTTCATTGTGAACTGCTGTCTGCAGCTTTCTTTGAGCGAAGACAAGCAAAGTGAGTGGGACACAGCCCAGGCGCAGAAGGTGAAGGCTGGGCTCTCCCCATGGTGGCTGCCAGCCCCCTGCAAGGGAGGTCATGAGTGTGGCGGGCAGCAGTGGGAAGCTGAGAGCTGCCACAGCTGGGAGATGACTCCCCAACCCCAGCCCCCCTCATGCTTGTCACTAAAAAGAGTGAGAGCAAAACTTGTGGCTATGATGCAGACAAGCCTGCCTTTTTCTCATGCAGATGTGATGTTTCCCATGCAGGGAGGCAGTCAGAAACCAGCATATGCCCTTCTGTCTTCCCAGCCAGCAGCCCAGGAAGGGCAGGCACTTTGATGGAGAGGCTCCTAACCCCCTTTCACGGACATTCGCAGGGAGTCAAGGTGGATGCGAGAGACCACAGTGGAGCCACAGCCCGGATGCTGGCCAAGCAGTACGGACACATGAAGATCGTGGCCTTGATGGACACTCACTCGCCCTCTCTGCCCAAGAGCCTGTATCGGAGCCCAGGTACGCACACCTGCCAGCCGTGCCCTGCTGGGGTCTCTGGTTGTCTTCAGCTTCAGGTGACCTGGCAGAGAAAGATGTCCCCCTCTTCCCCGGCTCCCACCTTCTCCTCTGAGATTTGGCTTTGCCTCCCCCAGCTGCTTCCATGTCAAGGTTGAGGCCCCTGCTCTAACAGGAGAGAAGGATGGTTATGATGGAGAGTAGTACAGAACCGGGCTGTCGTGACTGTAGAGGCTTTCTGTAGTATGCTTGACTACTGAGTCGGGGCAGGCCCCCTTAGTTTTCTGTTTTCACTGTTTCCTGAGCTATGGCTTACTCATTTTTCTGTATGAACTTGAATATCAACTTGTCTAGCTCCTTAAAAACAGCATTGCTATTTTTACTGAGATTGTGACAGTGTATAAATGAATATATCTTTGTGTTGTTGAGTTGTCCTGTCTAAGAACAAGGGATGTCTTCTTGTTCTGGTGTACTTTTGGGTCTTACAGGAGGGTTTTAAATTTTTCTTCATCTATATTTTGCACATGACTAGTTTGTTCCTAAGTGTTTGATCATCTTTTTTGCTATTGTAATGGGGTTTTCCCTACCATTATATCCCTTTTTTCCTCCCAAATCTCAGGGTATTAATTACTCAGTGCTATTTATTTTTTATTTCAATAGGTTTTTGGGGAACAGGTGGTGGTTGGATATGTGAATAAGTTCTTTAGTGGTCTCATTATATCATTTAACTGCATATTGTCAGTGCATTTGAAGGCAATGGATTTCTGCCAACTTTTTTTTTTTTTTTTGAGATGGATGTTTCGCTCTTGTTGCTCAGGCTGGAGTGCAGTGGCGCAATGTCGCCTCACCGCAACCTCCGCTTCCCAGGTTCAAGCAATTCTCCTGCCTCAGCTTCCAAAGTAGCTGGGATTACAGGCATGCATTGCCATGCTTGGCTAATTTTTTGTATTTTTAGTAGCGATGGGATTTCTCCATGTTGGTCAGGCTGGTCTCAAACTCGTGACCTCAGGTGATCCACCAGCCTTGGCCTCCCATGGTGCTGGGATTAGCGGTGTGAGCCACTGCGCCCGGCCATGCAAACTAATTTTATATTCTGCTACCTTACAGAATTCTTGTATTGTTCAGGTTAGTTTTGTTACTGATTCTTCAGGGCTTTACAGGTGTACTAACATATAATCTTTAAGTATCGATGAATACACTGCTTCCTGCTGATTCTTGTGACTCTGACTTTGTTGAATTGCGCTGTTCTTTGTTTAGTTGCTGACACCTCTAGCCCATTGTTCAGCGCGGTGGAGACAGTGCGCCTCCTCACCTTGGTCGTGATCTTAGTGGAAACGCCTCATTATGTGAGAGGGAAGGCATATGTTATTTTAGCATATTAACAAAGTATTCATCAGTTCTTTTATTCTTGAGTGGTGTTTTCTGGAGTAACTATTGGATTTTGTTTCCGTATGTTTGGAGACGACTGAATTTTCATATGGTAGATTGTCTTCATGAACCTCGCAATAATGAATCAACTTTACATTCTTGGCATAAATCACACAGGTTGTATTATTTTAATGTGTTTTTGAATTCTGTTTATTAATATTTAGTATTTTTCTATGGATACTCAGTTATAAATGATATTGGTCTATAGTTTTCTTTTTTCTTTTTTTTTGGTTTTGAAATGGAGTCTTGCGCTGTTGCCCAGGCTGGAGTGCAGTGGCAAGATCTCAGCTCACTGCAACCTCTGCCTTCTGGGTTCAAGCGATTCTCCTGCCTCAGCCTCCCAGGTAGCTGGGATCACAGGCGTGCACCACTACACCCAGCTAATTTTTATATTTTTAGTAGAGACAGGGTTTCACCACGTTGGCCAGACTGGTCTCAAACTCCTGACCTCTAGTGATCCACTTGCCTCAGCCTCCCAAAGTGCTGGGATTACAGGTGTGAGCCACTGCCTCCGGCGTGGTCTATAATTTTCTATTTTTGTTCTGTCTTTATCAGGTACGGGTATCAATGTTATACTTCATAAAAATAATTTGGAAGTTTTCCTTCCTTTTTTGTGTTCTAGGACAATACATGTAGCATTAGTGCTACGTGGTCTTAGAAGTTTTGATAGAATCCTCCCATGAAACCATCTGGTCTCTTGCTATGAGGTGGTTCCTTGAGAACAGGTTTTATTTGCAGAGGTCTAGAAGATCATTTTTTTATTTGCAGAGGTCTAGAAGATCATTTTTTATTTGCAGAGGTCTAGAAGATCATTTTTTTATTTGCAGAGGTTTACAAGATCATTTTTTTATTTGCAGAGGTCTACAAGATCATTTTTTTATTTGCAGAGGTCTACAAGATCGTTTTTTTCTCCTTTTTTTTTTTTTTTTTTTTGAGATGGAGTCTCGCTCTGTCACCCAGGCTGGAGTGCAGTGGCGCAAGCTCCGCCTCCCGGGTTCACGCCCTTCTCCTGCCTCAGCCTCCCGAGTAGCTGGGATTACAGGCGCCCGTCACCTCGCCCAGCTAATTTTTTTGTATTTTTAGTAGAGACGGGATTTCGCCGTGTTAGCCAGGCCGGTCTCTATCTCCTGATCTTGTGATCCACCTGCCTCAGCCTCCCATAGTGCTGGGATTACAGGTGTGAGCCACTGCGTCCAGCTTTTTTTTTTTTTTTTTTAAGGCGGAGTTTCGCTCTTGTTGCCCAGGCTGGAGCACAATGGCTTGATCTTGGCTCACCACAACCTCCACCTCCTGGGTTCAAGTGATTCTCCTGCCTCAGCCTCCCTGAGTAGATGGGATTACAGGCATGTGCTACTACGCCCGGATACTTTTGTATTTTTAGTAGAGACGGGGTGTCTCCATGTTGGCCAGGCTGGTCTCAAACTCCCGACCTCAGGTGGTCTGCCCGCCTGGGCCTCCCAAAGTGCTGGGATTATAGGCGTGAGCTACTGCCCCTGGCCAATTTTTTTCTCCTTTTAAAATATTCTGTTTCAGGGCCAGGTGCAGGGGCTCACGCCTGTAATCCCAGCACTTTGGGAGGCTGAGGCGGGTGGATCACCTGAGGTCAGGAGTTTGAGACCAGCCTGCTCAACGTGGAGAAGCCCCTTCTCTACTAAAAATACAAAATTGGCCGGGTGTGGTGGTGCGTGCCTGTGATCCCAGCTACTTGGGAGGCTGAGGCAGGAGAATCGCTTGAACCCGGGAGGCGGAGGTTGCGGTGAGCTGAGATTGCGCCATTGCACTCCAGCCTGGGCAAAAAGAGTGAAACTGTGCCTCAAAAAAAAAAAAAAAAAAAAATTCTGTTTCAGGCTGGGTGCAGTGGCTTACGCCTGTAATCTCAGCACTTTGGGAGGCCGAGGCAGGCAGATCACTTGAGGTCAGGAATTCAAGACCAGCCTGGCCAACATGGTGAAACCCCATCTCCACTAAAAATACAAAAATAAGCCGGTGTGGTGGTGTGCGCCAGCTACTCTGGAGGCTGAGGTAGGAGAATCACTTGAACCCGGGAGAGGGAGATTGCAGGGAGCCAAAATCATGCCACTGTGCTCCAGCTTGGCGACGGAGCGAGACTCCATCTCAAAGAAAGTAAATAGATACAATAAAACAAGATAAAATATTCTGTTTCAGTGGTTATTTTCTCATTACTATTACTATTGTTTTCAGCATGGAAAATACTGATTTATTTTTTGTGACAGGGTCTTCTTTGTCACCCAGGCTGGCGTTCAGTAATGCAGTCTCGACCCACTGCAACCTCTGCCTCCCAGGTGCAAAGCGATCCTTCCACCTCAGCTCCACGAGTAGCTAGGACTGTAGGTGCACCCTACCATGCCCAGCTTACATTTGTATTTTTTGTAGAGAGGTAGTTTTGCCATGTTGACCAGGCTGGTCTCAAGAGTCCTGAACTCAGGCAATCCACCCGCCTCAGCCTCCCAAAGTGCTGAGACTACAGGCATGAGCTACTGCACCTGACCTGGAAAATATTTAGCTCGTTTTCTTTTGTTTGTTTGTTTGTTTGTTTATTTATTTATTTATTTATTATTATACTTTAAGTTCTAGGGTACATGTGCATAACGTGCAGGTTTGTTACATATGTATACATGTGCCATGTTGGTGTGCTGCACCCATCAACTCGTCAGCACCCATCAATTCATCATTTATATCAGGTATAACTCCCCAATGTAATCCCTCCCATTTAGCTCATTTTCTTTTTGAGACAGAGTCTTGCTCTGTCACCCAGGCTGGAGTGCAGTGGCGCGATCTCGGCTCACTGCAAGCTCCACCTCCCGGGTTCACGCCATTCTCCTGCCTCAGCCTCCTGAGTAGCTGGGACTACAAGCGCCCACCACCGCGCCCGGCTAATTTTTTGTATTTTTAGTAGAGACAGGGTTTCACCGTGGTCTCCATCTCCTGACCTTGTGATCCGCCCGCCTCGGCCTCACAAAGTGCTGGGATTACAGGTGTGAGCCACCGCGCCCGGCATTTATCTCATTTTTAATTGACACAAAATAACTCTATATTTTTGGGGTACAGTGTGTGATGTTTTGATACGTGTATACACTGTGTAATGATCAAATTAGAGTAATTAGTTTATCCATCACCTCAAATATTTATCATTTCTTTGAGGTGAGAACATTTAGAGTCCTGTCTTCTAGTAGCTGTTTTGAGGTATACACTGTTGTTCCGTATAGTCACTCTGCTGTGAACACCAGAACTTCTTTCTTCAATCTGTAATTTTATACCTATTGACCAGTCTCTCCCACTACCTCCCCACCCCCAACCTCTGATATCCACTCTTTTACTCTACATGCTTGACATGAGCTTTTAAAAATCCTGTAAATGGGTGAGATCTTGTAGTCATGTAGTCTTTTTTGTTGTTTGGTTTTTGAAACAGGGTCTCGTTTTGTCACCCAGGCTGGAGTGTGGTGGCATAATCTTGGCTCCTGCAGCCTCCAATTCCTGGGCTCAAGTGATCCTCCCATCTCAGCCTCCCGAATAGCCGGGACTGCAGGCACCTACCACCACACCTGGCGAATTTTTTATTTTTTAGTAGAGACGGGGTCTTGCTATACTGACCAGCTTGGTTTGGAACTCCTGGGCTCAAGTGATCCTCTCACCTTGGCCTCCCAGAGTGTTGGGATTACAAGTGTGAGTCACCACACTGGCTGGCAATTGTCTTTCTTTTCTGTCTGGTTCATTTAACCGAACATAGTCTCTCCCACGCTTATTCATGTTGCCACAAATGATCTGATTTCATTCTCTATGTCTGAATAACATTCCATTGTGTATATAAAGTCTTCTTCCTTCATTCATCCACTCATGGACTCGGTTGATTCTCTATCTAGGCTACTGTGAATAGTGCTGCAATAACATGAGGGTGTAGACATCTCTTTGGTATACTGATTTTCTTTCTTTAGGATAAATAACCAGTAGTGGAATTTCTGGATCTCATTTCTTATATTTTAAAAAATTTCTTATATTAAAAAAAATAGAGACAGTGTCTCACTATGTTGCCCAGGCTGCTCTCAAACTCCTGAGCCCAAGTGATCCTCCCACCTCAGCCTCCCACAGTGCTGAGATTATAGGTGTTAGCCACTGCTCTCGGCCTCACTTCTTATTTTGAATATTTGTGTTTGTTCCTTTTTTTCTTTTTAAGTTAAATACTAGTACTTTGTTTAGTGGAAAAACAAGAAAAACCCATCGGATTTTGATTTATTAAGGAGACCTACTGAGGGTTTAATTTCTGCTTTTATTTTTCTTTGGCTTACTTTGTTGTTGTTCTAGTTTTTTGAGTTGGAAGTTTCTTTCATGTTCATTTTTTCCCTTTTATTGCTAAATGTTAGAGGCTGTGAATTTTTGCTGATTGCTGCTTCAAGTGTATTCTGGGGGTTCTGTATTTAATACTTTCCCTATTATTTTTCAGAAATTCTATAATTTTTATTTATATTTTCTCCTTCACCCACAAGTTGTCTAATGGAAGTCTTGTGGTTTTTCTTTGTTAATTTCTCGGTGGAAGGGCCTTTTTGATCTTGTGATTAATTTCTCATGTTATTCTGATCAAGTTTATTCTAATGTGTCTGTCTGATCAGGGAGTGTTTATAATTCTTACCTTGACAGAACTTCTTTGTCATCTTATTTATCACCTGCTGATCAATAGATATATATTTTTTCAGATGTAGTCTCACTCTGTCACCCAGGCTTGAGTGCCCAGGCGCAATCTTGGCTCACCACAACCTCCGCCTCCCAGGTTCAAGCGACTCTCCTGCCTCAGTCTCCGGAGTAGTTGGGATTGCAGGCGTCTGCCACCACGCCTGGCTGATTTGTTTTTTGTATTTTTAGTAGGGACAGCGTTTCACCATGTTGGCCAGGTTGATCTCGAAGTCCTGACCTCAAGTGACCCACCCACCTCAGCCTCCCAAAGTGCTGGGATTACAGGCATGAGCCACCGCGCCCAGCCCTGATCAATATTTTTTAACGTTCCATTGTTTTGCTTGAGAAGAAGTTGAATTCTCTATTTTCTGTGTATACAATTTAGCGTATCTGTATCTTATTTAGGATTATGTACTTTTAGTTCATTTTCTACAAAATTACCTATTAGTGTGTTTCTGATTTATGAAGGAAGTTGGTGCATTTTTGGTGACAGATTTTCATAACTTGTTATAGAGTCACTGTGAATTACGGCTTTCAGTATTAGAAATGTCCTTCTAGCCGGGCATGGCTCATGCCTGTAATCCCAGCACTTTGGGAGGCCAAGGCGGGCAGATCACCTGAGGTCAGGAGTTCGAGACCAGCCCAGCCAACATGGTGAAACCCTGTTTCTACTCGAAATGCAAAAATTAGCCAGGCATGGTGGCACATACCTATAACCCCAGCTACTTGGGAGACTGAGGCAGGAGAACCACTTGAACCCGGGAGGCGGTTACAATGAGCCAATATTGTGCCACTGCACTCCAGCCTGGGTATAGAGGGAAACTCTGTCTCAAAAAAAAAAGAAAAAAAAAGTCCTTCTCTGTCATATTTAATGCGTTTTGCCCTGATTTCCACTTTGATAGCAGGATTGCAGCTCTGGCTTTTTTGTGGTTTCCATCTGCCTGTTATTTTTAAGCCGCTCTGAGGGTGTGTTGGGTGCTGAGATTCACGCATCTGCCGTTCCCTTGCTTATTGCTACCTTTGTGCATTTGTCTTACAGCTCCCTCCCCTTTAGCTTGGATGGAAGCACAGTCTCCTTGGGGTTCTGTAGATGTTTGAGTGTGAGGGGCTGTGTGTCCACATGGCTAGCTCAGTCGCCAGGGCCTGAGCGTCTTCATGGGGACGAACAGAGTGGCCCATGTTCAGGGCCTGAGCGCTCCCTCTTTGCTGGCCTGCGCTGAATGATCCTGTCCGTTCGCACTTGAGCGAGCAGCTCCTTTCTCAGGGTCAGGCTCAGCCCCGCTCCTTCCCTGGCCTTGGGATTGTTTCATAGTAAACACAGCTCAGGTGGTAAAATGGTAGCACAAAGGACCTCTCCCTTCATTTCCGTCCCGGCTTACCAGCTCCACAAGGAGATCTCACCATTCCCTCCTGCATCCAACTCACGTATCTCGTAAAAGTAGAATCGGATCAGAGCCTTAGACAAGTCAAATATGAAAAACTGAAAAGCTACAAAATAGTAAAAGCTCTGGGTTGAGCTCTGAAAGCTCAGACTGGGCAGTGATTTGAAACACTTTATAATCATAGCAAACACATGCCATGTTTTAGAAAATACAGAATTGCGGCCAGGCACGGTAGCTCATGCCTGTGATCCCAGTACTTTGGGAGGCCAAGGCGGGTGGATCTCAAGGTCAGGAGATCAAGACCAGCCTGGCTAACATGGTGAAACTCCATCTTTACTAAAAATACAAAAACAAAATCAGCCAGGCATGGTGTCGGGCGCCTGTAGTCGCAGCTAGTCGGGAGCCTGAGGCAGGAGAATGGCGTGAACCCGGGAGGTGGAGTTTGCAGTGAGCCGTGATGGTGCCATTGCATTCGAGCCTGGGCAGTGGAGCAAGACTTCGTCTCAAAAAAATAAAGAAAAAAAGAAAAAACAGAATTCCTTAATAAGTTGTTTCTAGCCGGGCACAGTGGTTCATGCCTATAATCCCAGCACTTTGGGAGGCTGAGGTGGGTAGATCACCTGAGGTCAGGAGTTCAAGACCAGCCTACTAATATGATAAAACCCCATCTCCACTAAAGTACAAAAATTAGCTGGGTACGGTGGCGTGTGCCTGTAATCCCAGCTACTCGGGAGGCTGAGGCAGGAGAATCGCTTGAACACAGGAGGCAGAAGTTCCAGTCTGGGCAACAAGAGCAAAACTCCATCTCAAAAAAAAAAAAAAAAAAAAAAAAGTTGCCTCCAAAGGAAGGGATTAGGAAAAAGCAGTTGTGACTGATATTACCGTATCTTTTAATGAAGAGATGGATTTTATTTATTCAAATTAGAACAAAATTTCTGATTATGAACAATACAGGCTTATGAACAATTTTGCAAACCTCGACAGAGATAAGAATGAAACTCCTGGCCAGGCGTGGTGGCTCACGTCTGTATTCCCAGCACTGTGGGAGGCCGAGGCAGGCAGATCACCTGAGGTCAGGAGTTGGAGACCAGCCTGGCCAACATGGCAAAAGCCTGTCTCTACTTTAAAAAAAAAAAAGGTGGGCATGGTGGCACGCACCTGTGATCCCAGCTACTTGGGAGGGTGAGGCATGAGAATCGCTTGAACCCAGGAGGCAGAGGTTGCAGTGAGCCAGGATCGTGCCATTACACTTCAGCTCGGGGGACAGAGATGCTGTCTCAAGAAAAATGAAACTTTCCATCCTCACTAACTTTGCAGCTCCCTGTGGCCCATTGGAACAGCGCCCCGGCCTGTTAGGGCATTTCTCAAAAGTGATGCCCTGGCAGATACCCTTCTCCTTAATTTAACAAAACCGGCGACAGTTACTTTCTTTCAGTTTGCGATAAGGATTAGTACATGAGTCCATCACTGAACAGACTATCTTAATCTTGGTGTGTGACCACAGAAAAGTACGAAGATCTGAGCTCCTCTGATGAGTCCTGCCCTGCTCCTCAGAGACAGAGGCCGTGCCGGAAGAAGGGTGTCAGCATCCACGAGGGACCGCGAGCCCTGGCCAGGATCACAGGCATTGGCCTGGGCGGCAGAGCCCCACGGCCTCACTGTGGTGAGTGGCCTGCGTTTCCCCAGGGCTCTTTCTCACTGCATACCAAGATTCTGTGTTGGCGAGAATGGAATAGCTCTTAGGCTCCTGCAACATGGGTCGCTGGACCTCAGGTGGCCGCGGGACAGGTGGCCCCGCTTTCATGCTTAGGGAGACTCAGGATTGAGTCCACCGATAGAAATGCATCGGTCACGGACTAGCTCTTGTTTTTCGCTTAATCTCCTTGAGTTTCCTTTTCATTGCCTAAATTTAGGAACGGAACTTTCTCTCCTGCAGCAGAAATGTATCCCGCTCAGATTTCATTCATCACATAGGTGGGTTGGCTTATGCAGGGAGGACACAAAGCGTAAAGTTCACTTCCCTGCCCTGCCCACAGCAGCTGGGTCAGGTACGCTGCTTGGGGTAGGAGGCCAAGGGCAGGCCCTGCTGTTTTCTCAGGGCGGTGAAGTTGTGCTCAGACCCTCCTGAGAGAGGGCCCACTTGTTACTGAAGATTCCTAGCCTGTGGCTTTTCAGATCTCAAGTTGATTCTCAGACTGCCAGCCCCAGGCTGTTGAGCATTTTGCTCTTGGGGAGTGCTGGGAGCTGTTTTTCCGGGAGCTGGGTTTGGTGCCTACTCTCTACTGCTGTGGTTTGTCCCAGAGCTCAGCTGGAGGTGTGAGTTTTGTCTTCCTTTGATGGCTGTGACCCAGTCATGGCCAGGCGAAGGCTGCTGCTCTCACAGGCCTCGGGGCTGGTCCCTCTCGGGAACAAGGCCTCTTAGAGGCCAGGACTTGGAAAAGTGAGAGTAGACAGTGTTTCAGCCAAGGGTACACGAGTAATTGAATTCCCTTCTAAAACCCCAGGAACAAGCAGCAGATGCACAGACTTCTGTCTTCTCAAGCCTGGGTGCTGGGTTGGGAGCTGGAGACCCACCTTCTTCCATCGTCCTGGGAGGGGCGAGCTGACTGGGCCAGTG
The DNA here is from genome assembly GCF_002776525.5 of Piliocolobus tephrosceles. Classification (NCBI taxonomy): domain Eukaryota; kingdom Metazoa; phylum Chordata; class Mammalia; order Primates; family Cercopithecidae; genus Piliocolobus; species Piliocolobus tephrosceles. The sequence goes on along the minus strand of NC_045450.1, from coordinate 4,743,092 downwards.
GGAAGGCCTCTCTCGAGCTGCTGGCCAGCCCCACCACAGCATGAGGGCCCGCCTGTGTCCTGTCCGCTGAGCTGTGAGCACTGGCTCTGGGACACCGGGCTGGTCATTTTGTGTGACGGTCTCTTCCTTCCAAAGGGTCCCTGCCACCTGCTGCAGCCTGAGGTGTGGTGGGCACAGGAAGGAGGCTGTCATGCTGGGGCTGGGTTGGTAATTAATTTATATAGCTGTACAACAGATGCTTTCTCAAAATCAGACATGTCTGAAGCTGCTTGTGTGCGGTTCTTTGTATGTATCCACAAAGAAGTAATCACGGTGGTCTCAGGTGTGGTATTTCAAGGGATTTTTGTTTTTTCCTCTCATACCTTGTGAAATTTAAATTTTCTATACGTGCATATATTTTCTTTGCCAGTAATTAAGAAATTTGAGGCTGGGCACGGTGGCTCACGCCTGTAATCCCAGCACTTTGGGAGGCCGAGGCAGGTGGCTCAAGAGTCTAGAGATCTCCACCATCCTGGCCAACATGGTGAAACCCTGTCTTTACTAAAAATACAAAAATTAGCCAGGCATGGTGGTATGTGCCAGTAATCCCAGCTACCCAGGAGGCTGAGGCAGGAGAATCGCCTGAAGCCGGGAGGCGGAGGTTGCAGTGAGTCAAGATCACACCACTGCACTCCAGCCTGGGCGACAGTGCAAGCAAGACTCTGTCTCAAAAAAAAAAAAAGAAAAAAAAAAAATTGGGGGGCCAGGTGCAGTGGCTCATACCTGTAATCCCAGCACTCTGGGAGGCCAAGGCAGGAAGATTGCTTGGGCCCAGGAGTTGTGAGACCAGCCTGGGCAATGTAGCAAGACCCTATCTCTACAAAAATTTTTGAAAATTAGCTAGATATCATGGCCTATGCCTGTAGTCCTAGCCCCAGCTACATGAGAGGCTGAGGTGGAAGGATTGCTTGAACCCAGGAGGTCAGCGCTATAGTGAGCCATGATGGTGCCATTGCATTCCAGTCTATATAACAGAGCAAGACCCTGACAAAAAAAATGTTAGGGGGCAATGAAAAATAGCACGTGCTGATTGTAAAAACTTCTCGGTAACTAGGAAAATATGTAATGAAGAAAGTAAGTTCACCATGGTCCCACCAACCAGTCCTTTGGGTTCTTTTTTGAGACAGGGTTTCACTCTAGCCCAGGCTGGGGTGCAGTGGCACGATCATAGCTCACTGCAGCCTCCAATTCCTGAGCTCAAGCGATCCTCCTGTCTCAGCCTCCTGAGTAGCTGAGAGTATAGACGTGTGCCACCGTGCCTGGTCAAGTCAGTCTTTTTATGTAAATAAAGGGGCAAAACGGGAGTGAAATTGCCTGGTATGCATGCCCTTTTTTTTTTTTTTTGAGACGGAGTCTCGCTCTGTTGCGCAGACTGGAGTGCAGTGGCCGGATCTCGGCTCACTGCAAGCTCTGCCTCCCGGGTTTACGCCATTCTCCTGCCTCAGCCTCCTGAGTAGCTGGGACTACAGGCGCCCGCCACCTCACCCGGCTAGTTTTTTGTAGTTTTTAGTAGAGACGGGGTTTCACCATGTTAGCCAGGATGGTCTCGATCTCCTGACCTTGTGGTCCGCCCGTCTCGGCCTCCCAAAGTGCTGGGATTACAGGCTGGAGCCACCGTGCCCGGCCTCATGCCCCGTTTTCTGCTTGGTTTTAGAGGCAGGTGGAGTTAGGTAATTTCATACTATTGCTGTTAATTTTTAGCCCAAGGCCTTTTTCCTTCCTGCTCAGCCAGATCTCTTTTTCGCCGGTGTTGACTGACCTGAGGAGCCCGCTAAGAGCCTATGGTTAAAGGTCATAGGGACATAAAGACACCTGGTTGACGGGTGTCTGTGTGAGGTCATTAGATACCTCCTGTTAAAAGGAACACTAGTGGTATAGTTTTCTCTGGTCAGGCATCTGTAAATACAGCTTACCATTTCCTACGTTTTCCCCTTGAAAAAGAGGTTGCTCGGTACAATGGCGAGGGCCCAGGCTTGACCTGGCTGCCAGCCCTGGCCCCACCACGCACTGGTCTGGGCCACTGACTGGCCCTCAGAGCGACTTTTCCACCCACACACCACAGATAGAGCCATGCCAGGTCACGGGGGCAAGTAGATGAGGTCATGAGCGGGAAGTCGCCTGCCTCCATCTGGGGCCTTGGCCTCTGAGGCGGTGGGGGCATCTGGAATCAGGATCGGCTTTGCTTTGGAGTTCCCTGGGCTTATGGGCTCTATTCTGTACACAGAGCAGGCTCCTCCCCGGGGATATGTCACCTTCAACAGCAGTGGTGAGAACCCCCTGGAAGAAGAGGGCCTCTGCTGCCGGGATGTCACCTCGCCCATCAACGAGCGGGACGTGGAGAGCAGCAGCAGCAGCAGCAGCCGGGGTATGTGCACCCCCATTCCCTGTCCAGCCCGCGGCTCAGGAGATCCTGGAGCTCCTGTGTGCCCATCCCCACTTATCCCCCGGGCGTGGTGCTGGGGCACAGCCCAGCCATCCAGCAGAGGACAGGCACGGGGGAGGCGTGGGCAGCCCTGGTTCTTGTGAGGAATGGGAGAAGCTTCTGTTCCAGCGTCCCCGTGCAGCTTGGGGGAGCCACTCCGCACCAACAGGTTTAGCTCCTTGCTTGGGAGCCCCCTGAGGCTTTCCGGACAGGCTCCAGTAGGACTGTCGTGTTATAACTGCACCTCCGTGCAGCAGCTACTCACATAGTGCCCACCGTACGCCCAGCACTGCCGTGGGTGCTTGAGATTCATCAGTGAACAAAAAAGCCCTGCCCGTCTGTATAGAGGGGAGGGTTTCGGACAGACAGGAAGCTTGAAACATAACGAAGCAACCGCCGCAGGCCCCAAGGAGTGCCCTGGCGGGGGTGGCTCAGCCCGGGGCACGCCCACGCACAGCACCTCGGTGAGGCCTGCAGGCGGACGCCCTGTCTTCCCGCCCTCAGAGGAACATGCTTTCTGTGCCAACCTGGAGCCTGTCCAGAGCAGCAGCAGCAGCGAGGGCCTGGCCAGAGCCCAGGGGCTGAGCAGCGAAGCTTCTGTGGAGAGCAATGAGGTGCGGATTCTTTTTCTCGTTCTCCCATGGCCGGGCCCTGGCGGGGATGCCTAACATCCCCCAGGTACTTTAAGATGAGCACGACTGTAACAAGCACGTGCTACACGTGTGTGCTGCACTGGGACGTGCCGTGTCCAGGGCATGGCTTCTCAGACAACAGCGAACGCACTGGAAGCCCCTGTGTGGCGGGTGGGGGGTTTCACCAAGGCTCTCCAGTCAGTCCGTGTGCTCCTTCAGATACATGGCTCTCACCGCAGGACTCGGACCACGCCTGTAAAAGCTCAGCTCGCAAACAAGCTAAAAGTTACATGAAGACCAAGAATCCTGACAGCCAGTGGTCTCCCCGCACTGGGACTGACAGGGAAGATTTTCCCCTTGAGTCCAGCCCCCAGACTCAGAGGGCCCCCTACTCAGGACCCCAGGTAAGACCGCTTGTGAAACTGGAGGTTGCACTCAGAGACGGCACTTTTTGTGACTTATGAGGCATGTGTTGTGTATATAACGTGCCAGGCGCTGCTTGGAGAGCAGAATGGCAGTGGCGTCCCCATGGCCTGTTAGGCTCGGCAGGCTCACAGCCGGCTCCGTGGCTGGCGGGCCCAGCTGCAGGGCTCCTGCTTTGTTGGAAGGGCCTGTCTCCCTGCTTTCCATACTGGCGTTGGCTTCCCTGAGCCTGGGGAGAAGAAAAACGCACCTGAGCTCAGAGCTGCCTGCAGGAGTCTGACAAGATGCGGTTGAAGCAGAGACAGGGACCACACACGGTGTATGCTTGGTGATGGTTACAGCTGCCACCATCCTCATCCTTGCTGTGGTCCCTCTGACCACGCATTACCTTAGGGATGACAGGTGTGACTCACAGCTCAGCTGTCTCACCTGTGTCTGCTGAGTTCTCCTACCCTGTGCGGGCAGAAGAGATACGGAGACGAGAGGCAGAGGAAGCTCTGGTGGGTTATTTGTTTTCTTTTCTTTGAGATGGAGTCTCGCACTGTCATTGGGCTGGAGTGCAGTGGCGCAATCTCGGCTCACTGCAACCTCTGCCTCCCGGGTTCGAGTGATTCTCCTGCCTCAGCCTCCCAAGTAGCTGGGATTACAGGCACGTGTCACCATGTCCGGCTAATTTTTTGTATTTTTAGTAGAGATGGGATTTCACTGTGTTGGCCAGGCTGGTCTCAGGCTCCTGACCTTGTGATCTGCCTGCCTTGGCCTCTCAAAGTGCTGGGATTACATGCGTGAGCCGCCACGCCCGGCCTGGCTGGTTATTTGTTAAAGCACCGGCTGTGCTGTTCAGTAGAGCCTTGATATGCCGGCTTCTCCCTGCAGCCCCCGGCTCAGTGAGCAGGCGCACACCTCGGTCCCTTCAACATACACTGAGTGGAGTCTGGTCAGGGTAGTGTCCTAAGTATGTTTCTTTCAGAAAACAGCTTGAGGAAAATGGCAGAGTAACATTCGTTTCTCCATTAAAAGCAATAAACTCTCAAAAGTAGGATTTCTGGAGTTGAAAAGTAAACTAAAATGAAAATATCACTAGACGGGCTCACAGCAGAATTGAGCAGGCAGAAGAATCAGAAAACTTGTGAACGCAGGTCACCTGAGGTCATCTCGCTTGAGGAACAGAAAGAAAGAGTGAAAAAAATGAACAAACCTGTGACCCCCTCAAGCACGCTGACAGCGTCCACACAGTGGCATTCCAGAAGAAGAGAAAAGCAGAAACGATGGGTAAGAAACAGCCTGACCATCTCAGGTGGATCAGAAACACGGATCTTACATCCAGGGAGCTCCGTGAACTCCAGACAGGTGAACTCGGAGAAGAGCTGCGCTTAGACAAGTGGAAATCAGAACATCCGACACTGAGACTCTAGCATTAGAGAGCGGCGCACTCTGTGTACAAAGCATTGTCCGGATCAGCAGCTCCATCGCCCCTTCACAGAGCTGAGCATGTGAGGCAGGAGGAGGCCAGTTTCTCGTGATGAACATACAGTGTCCCCAGGTGGCCGACCATAGTGTGAGGACTCACCTGCCTGCTCCCTCCTGCCCTGCCTGAGACACCAGAGTAGGCGGGGACAGCCTGGTGGCCACACACAGGCACGGTCTTGCTGCTAAGCCTGGGGAAGCGGTGGGGCTCCAAGCGGAGGAAAATGGCTCTGCTTTGTCGTCGGCCACTACCTCCCCCAACCCATCCCCTGTGCCTGCCAGGACCTGGCCACACTGCTGGAGCAGATCGGGTGTCTGAAGTACCTGCAGGTGTTTGAGGAGCAGGACGTGGACCTCCGCATCTTTCTGACCCTCACTGAGAGCGACCTGAAGGAAATCGGCATCACGTGCGTCCAGCAGGGCCGCTCTGGCCCTGAGCCCGGGGTTGGGGCAAACTCCTGCTCCTGTAAGCGCTCCTGGGAGGCTGAGGCACGTCCTGGTCATGTTCCCCCTGCAGGCTGTTTGGGCCCAAGAGGAAAATGACATCCGCCATTGCCCGTTGGCACAGCAGTGCCCGCCCACCCGGGGACGCCCTGGAGCTGGCCTACGCCGACCGGCTGGAGGCTGAGATGCAGGAGCTCGCCATCCAGCTGCACAAGGTGAGTAGCTGTGTGTGGGGGATAGGGGGGCAGGGCGACACCCCTGAGTTGGCCTCATCTCTGACAGAAAAGGTGGGCGCTGTGTGGAGGGATCAGGTGGATGCAAGGGGGAGAGGGCCGCACACAGAGGACAGGGCCGTGGCCGGGGTCTGGCTTGTCCGGCTACCTCCCAGCCTCCCGCCCCCCTGCAGCGCTGCGAGGAGGTCGAGGCCATGCGGGGCCAGGTGTGCCAGGAGCAGGAGCTGCGTGCCGTGGTGGAGAGCTGCCTGCTGGAGCAGGACCGTGCCCGCGAGGACCTCCAGGCCCAGCTGCAGGAGACGTGGGCCCTGGCCCAGGACGCTGCCCTTGTCCTGGACCAGTTGCGGTGAGTGGCTCTGAGCTGGCCTGGGCTGGGCTTCCAGTGGTCAGCCGCCTGGCCCCTGGGCCCCCAGACATCCTTGCCTCCTGATTTTGTAACTGAGAGGTGGATTTCAGCGCCTGGAGCCACCCCACCCCCATTTCATCGAGGCCCTTCCTTCCTGCAGGCAGACCCAGGCAGCAGTCGGGGTCGGGAATCTGCAGCGCTCTCCCTCCTGCTCTTTAGCACAGCTTCATGGGGCACTGGGCCAGCTCACGAAGGCCAGCTGCAGGGACAGGGCAGAGCCCTCCCTCCCCTTGAAGCTCTGAGGTGGGGGCTCTGCGGCGGCCAGGCCTCTGCCCTCACCAGCACTTGTTCCTGTGTCTGGTAGAGCCTGTCAAGCAGAGCTGTCAGCCCGAGTGAGGCGGGACCATCCCCCTGCTGCAGCCATCCTGGGCCCAGGCCTCCCCACAGCTGGTAAGAGCAGTGGCCTGACTCCGCACTGGGCAGAGGAGAAAGCGGGGAGCCCTGAAGCTGGGTTTGACCCAGTGGGTTTGGCCTGGTTCTCCGGCCGGCAGCCACTCTCCCAGGTCCCTGTGTGCACGTGATCCCAGAGCCGAAGGAGAGGGGGCCCTGGGCACTCAAGCCCGCTTCCTCACCGGTGACGGGAAAACCACCTGTCCCCCAGGGGTGGGAGGCACTGTGCTATGGCTGCCTGTGCTGTGCCGAGACTGCCACTGACTGCTGTAGCCTCCAGCCAGGGCCCAGACCCGGGTCCCCACCGGCACAGCCTTGTCTTCTCTTGGGCTGACCCGGGCCTCGTAGTGTTCGCTTAGCCCGTGGGAGGAAGGGCACAACAGGGCTCCCCAGCCTCGACCCTAGGAGGTTGCTTCGACACTGCCAGGCGGGTAGGGAGGCTCTGATCCAAGCAGCTTCTCCTGGTTGCATGGGCTCAGAATAAAGCAGGGCCCGTGGGGACACAGACCCACAGCTAACTCCATCCCTGCATCACAGACTCCAAGGGATGGCAAGTGTCCCTGCAGGCCATGAGCCTCCCCGAGCTCTCGGGAGCGCTGGAGGACCGTGTCCATGAGATGGGTGAGTCTCCGGGGACCAGACTTCGCTGAAGACTAAGAGCTCCTTGTTTCCAAGGGAGGCAGAGGGACCCCTTTCCAGGGAAAGCGAGTTTGAGTCCCTCTACCCCGAGGCCGACCTCGGGGCTGGGGCCATGACGGCTGAGGGGCAGGTCACATCGTGCAGCTCAGACCCCTGGGCAGCACTACCCAGTTCTACCCAGCCTGGGAGGGAGAGGCTCACGGTCATCGTTCCTCAGGGCAAGCACTGTGCTCAGTGACCCAGAGCCTGGAGAAGCTGCAGGTGCTGAACGGGAAGAAGTGGCGGGAGCCCTAGCCCGCGGGCCGGTGAGTGTCTGCCAGCCTGGATCCCCCGTGGCAGGAGCAGCAGGGCCTGTCTGGGCAGCTGCAGGTGTGCGTATGCACCCACCTGGTCCCCTCCCTTCTTACCGGGGCTTTTTCTTTCAGAATCTGACGTTGGGTGATTGGTCCACCCTGAAGCTGTGTGCCAGGGAGTGAAGAGGACAGTAAGCAGGCAGCTGCCACGTGCAGCCCAGGCCCAGTGGGGGCCAGAGGATCAGGCCCCTGGAGCAGCCAGCAGACAGAGGCAAGACGGGCTGCGGCCCTGGCCGAGCAGCTCGGGCCAGCACTGAGGTGGGACGAGGGTCTCACCCAGAACCTGGTGGTGAGGCCCAGAGTTCATGGGCTGCCCTGGCCCAGACCAGGCAGGGCCCTGGGGGGCAAGTATATCCACACAGGTGCCAACTGAGGTGTGACCTTAGGGGTGAGGACTGGGGCGCCTGGAAAATGCCATTTGTTGGAAAATAAAATTGAAGAACAGCTAGTGAAGGGCTCAGTTCTGGTCACATGACATGTGGCACTGGCCAGTGCAGCAACCATGACTGCCCTGTCCCTGCTGCTCGGGAGCGCCTTTGCTCCTGGAGCCCACGTGACTCAAGGCTTCGAGAGCCAAGAACATCCCCAGCCCGCCGTAGGACAGGGCTTCCCCCGACATGTTGCCCTCACACCGAGCTCGGAGATGGCGCTGGGAACACCTCCTCCCTCACCAGGCCAGGTATGGGCCGTGAACATTTTCTGACGATGCCACTGGAGTCCTTCCAAACTTGAGGCTATAGGAGACCGCGAGGGATGGCTCTGCTGCTGTCCGTCTGCACAGTAAGCCTGCACTTCCACACCGTCTCCTGCAGCTGCTTGCAGATGGTGGTGTAGGGCGGGTTTGCAAAGCAGGTCAGGTGCAGCCGGGGCCATCAGGATCAGGAAGGGGAGCCTGCCCTGAAGGTCTCGGCCCAGATACCCCAACCTGGCTGATGGGCACAGCGCTTATGCTGGGAGTGCCCCCGTCAACACTGGGGACAAACATGCCTCTGGCTGGGGCAGCTCCTCCCTCCCCCAGGGCAGGAGGCCTGAGCTGGCTCCATCCAGAACCGAAACACACAGAGCAGCTGAGAGACACACAGAGCAGCTGAGGAGTGACTTTATTGTCTTCTCCTTCGACAGCTTCGTCGTACATAGCTGGGCCCCCGAGGCCCTGACTGTCCCTGGGAACCAAGCCACGTGGGGTGAAGCTACTTTGAAACCTCACCCACAGTTCACACGTGGTGAAAGAGAAAATCTAGCAAAGTAAATCCAACAACAACCCAAATTAACAGTATTAACTTCCTACCCCAAAAGTTGGCTCTCCCCCAGGCTCTGAGCCGGCTCAGGAAGGAGGCAGGAATGCTGACCTAGACGAGGCATCGTCCACCCACATATCCCGTCGGAATTCCGAGTGGCCCTGGAGCTGTGCGCAGTCCCTGTGGGCCTCCACCAGCCGGGATGAGACACACACAGGAGGGTCTGAGCCTGGGATGAACAAGAGCATCCTGAGGCTGGAGAAGCAGGCCCAGTGTGCCCAGACCACCCTGCTCTGCCTGAGAGGATGGGCTGGGTCCCAGCTGGCCCGGCCACCACCTAGTGACTGCTTGGGACAGTGGGGATGACAGGATGCCCCTTTGCCCTAGGCAGTCAGAAGTGGGGCACACACACACACTCCAGAAGCCACACTTGGCAGGAATTCCCAGTCTTCCGGCCCAGGGGAGGGTGCCAGCAGCCCAGGCAGCCCTCAGGACGAGGCTGGGAGCAACTTCTCCAGGGCCTTCTTCTGCTTCTCGGTGGCCGCAGCCAGAGCCTCAGCCAGCTTCTCCTCAGGCATCATGTTGAGCACCTTGAGGGCAAAGAGGAGCTGGCACTTAGCCGTGCTCACAAACGCGTTGCTCAGGAAGTTGGGGAAGCCTCCGACTCGGTCCTTCTGGGTGTACAGCGGGACCCGCACGAGGCCCAGCACCTGCGCAGACAGGAGGTAGGGGTTGGGGCCAGGCCTGCCACGCAATGGCACCCCCTGCAGGAGGGGCCTGGAAGCTATGAGGCCAGGGTACCAGCAGCCAGCCTTGCCAACGACTTCATGGGAGACCCAGGCAGGACCTGGCAGAAGCCAACCAGCTCCCTTGGAGCAATGCAGCCCCCTCCTCCCCAAGCAAGTGTGGAGGCTGACCCCATGCACTTCCCCCTGGTACCTAGGCCACCACCCGGGGTCCACACCCCATGCTTCCCGTCCACCCAACGAAGCCTGAACACCTGGAATCCAACCCTTCCAGACCACAAAACACAAATCCCAAGAGCCTTCACTCCCCCCATGAGGTTCCCAAGTTTTACGACCCCCCGCTGTGCTCAAGTTTCAAGTTTTCCAACTCCCCAAGCAAGCCCCACTCCTCCCCCATCCCTTCCTCCCCACCGATCCCACTCCCCACTCCCAGGATTGGCAATGGCAGGCAACAAGGCGGATGTAACACAGCCCTGAGGGAGCCCCAGCCCCGGCCCCCACCCCCGCCCCCCCCTTCCCGGCCCCCCCCCCCGCCCCCCCTCCCCCGGCCCCCCAGCCCCAGACCCCTCTCCCCACCCCATTGCTGGAGACAGCGACACCCTACCCAGCCCGGCCAGGGGACCCTCAGGAGACGTGTTACCCATCGGTGCCTTCCACGGGGCCAGAGCCAAACCCCGGGGCGGGGGGCGGGGCCCGGGCGGCGGCCCCACCTCCAGGCCGTGGTCGCGCGAGTGCACCGCGCTGATCTCCACGGCGTGCAGCTGCTCCAGCGTCAGCTGCCGTGCGTACAGGTGCGCCACGACGCGGTGTGGGCCCTCGGTCAGGTGCGAGCTCAGATAGTCGGCCTCGGTGAGGCGCAGGCAGCCCAGGCCCAGGCCCAGCACCCGGTTCAGGCCGTCCTCCAGCGACCAGAAGCGCCGGTCCACGAAGCCCCCGGGGAAGCCCAGCAGCCCATCGAAACGCATCTGCATCTGCAAGGGAGCGCGGGTCAAAGCCGGGGGATCGTCGGACGCCCCCGCCCCGGCCCCGGCCCGCCCGCGCCCGCTCCCGTCCTCACCAGCACCGAGAAGCGCATGGGGATGCGGCCGAAGAGCTGCCCAGGGTTGGCGGCGTACAGCATGGCGTGGCATGAGTGGCTCCAGCCCGGCCCCAGGCGCATCGCCTCCACCCGGCTGATCTGCTTCAGCTCTGGAACGGCCGCCGTCGACATCTTGGCACTGACCCCGTCCCCGTCGCTGCCACTTAAGAGCATGCGCGAGCCCGCCCCCGCCGCGCCTCGCCAATCCGCGGGCGGCCACACCCCCGGGTCCCGTTCCCCCGCCAATCGCCGGCGCGCCCCGGGACCGAGCCCCTCGCAGCGCCGCGGCGCGTCGTCGAGAGGTGCAGCGAGCGGTGCGCAAAGGGCGGTGAGCGTCAGCCGTCACCCAATAATCGCACACCCGCCTCCCACGGCAGCGCCTAGTCGAGTGGTCGGTGCCGTGGTGGCTCAAGGTTCCCACCGTGGGCGACGAACATCTTCCTTGGCGCCCCAAAGCAGACAGCCGAAAATCCCTGCGGTTTCTCCACCCTCGATGGCGCCGATTCCCCCTTGCGCTCACCCGTTTCTCCCCAGGAGGCGGACCCGGCCCCCATGGCCCCGTGCATCAGCAATGGCGCCCTTGGCACGACCACACGAGCCAGAAATGCCCTGGAGCCTTGCTCCGCCAGCGCCACAGGACCCGAGTCCGGAGAGCGACGGCCTTCGCCTGCCACGCACGACAGCAGTCCCGACCTAGCTCGATCCGGGCTTGAGTGCCCCAGTCCCCGAGTCCACGCTGGGTCAGGGCGGACAACTAGGAGCGTTGGGGCTCTGTAGACCCAGCTTGCTGAGCAGAAAGTGACTTAAATTCCGGGGCTGGAGCTTTCCAGCATCCTCCATGCGAGGCACCCTGTGCCAGATACTGTTGGGGGAAGAGGGGTGTCCCCAATTTACGATGAGGAACTTGGAGCTCAGAGAGGGACAGAACTTGCCTAAGTACACCCAGCAGCTGGTGACAGACAGGATCCCAATTCCACAAGAGCCTGAGGTACTTACCTTGTGTTTGTACTGGAGATGTGTCAGGCTCAGAAACATCAGAAACAGCCCGAGAGCGAGTGAGGTCCGCTGAACTCCATGATGGCAAGGCTCACCTCACCAGCAGCAGGGCCCAAGGCCACTTCCCGCCCCACTGGGGGAATGCACTCACAGCATGGGTGCCCAGGGCTGGGCTACAGTCTCAGGACAGCTGTGCAGTGAGGCCAAGCTCACTGGCACAGAGAGGGCTGCCTCGAGTGGAGCCAAGCAGGAGGAGAGAGAGGTAGGCAGAGGGTGGGCACTGGAAACTCACCTGTTAGGTCCATGGTGGTGTCAGATGTGGAGATAAGAACCCAGAGAGGGCACCTCTGTCTCCTCCTATGACCACCAGTGGGTCAGGGGCCACATGGGACAGCTGCAGGCAGCAGGGGAAGGCCAGATTCCAGGGTGAGCGACCATGTCAGAAGGCGAGAGGGCAGCAAGGGGAAAGGTCCTCCCACCCAAAGAGGGCCCCCACCCCTAGGCAGCCAAGCCCCGCCAGTGCCCAGGGCCTGTGGGACGCAGGGGCACAGCCGGGGAGGCTCCCCTTGCTCCAGCCCCTCCCCAAGACCAGACATGAGAAAAAGTGCTGTGTCTGTTGGGAGGTAGATGGGGAGCCGATCTGGCGCATGCAAGCACCCGTGTGACACCCTGGGCACCCCTCTACCCACACTGGGATGGGGCCAGACCCAGGCATGTCAGAGCAGCTGCAGGGTCCATGGGTGGCAGCCTTCTCGGGGCAGGGAATGATGGGCCAGAACATGGGCTTCCCCTCCCCTCCAGCCTCACAGTCTTCAGTCGAAGAAGGGCCATGGTGGCAGCCTGACCTGCACCAAAGGAGCTGGGGCCGAGTGGTAGGCGGTGGTGTGGTGGGTGCCCCTAGGGCACTGGCACTCCCTGGGCTGGGGAGCAGGGGCCGTGCAGAGGCCTGGGGCTGGGCTCCAGCCTGCAAGCCCACAACCATGGGTGGCTAGACCTGCTCCCGCCGTCCAGGCTCCACACGCCAGCCACAGGGATCTAGCTCTGCTCCTCTGCTTGGAAACCTGTTCTTTTTTTTTTTTTTTTTTGAGGCGGAGTCTCACTCTATCGCCCGGACTGGAGGGCAGTGGCCGGATCCCAGCTCACTGGAAGCTCCGCCTCCTGGGTTTACGCCATCCTCCTGCCTCAGCCTTCCGAGTAGCTGGGACTACAGGCGCCCGCCACCTCACCCGGCTAGTTTTTGTATTTTTAGTAGAGACGGGGTTTCACCGTGTTAGCCAGGATGGTCTCGATCTCCTGACCTCGTGATCCGCCCGTCTCAGCCTCCCAAAGTGCTGGGATTACAGGCTTGAGCCACCGCGCCCGGCAGAAACCTGTTCTTAAAACTCTGACTCCCCCTTATAAAAACACTCCAGCAGCCCCTACAAGCTCTTCAGTATCTATCCAGCACCCTTCACTCCAGCCAAGGGCTCTGTCCCCAGGGGACACACCAGGCTCACTCCTGCCACCTGGAACATTCTTCCAGGGCCAGCTCCTCCTCAGCCCTCAGGGCTGTTTACGTCTCCTCAGAGAGGCCCTCCCTGCCTTGTACGGTTTCTTCTCACCACCAAGCTCACTTTCTTCCTAATAGTAACCAAACCTGGCAGGATTCTGATTAGCTGCTGGGCATCTCACTGCCTGCAAGGCAGGGGCCTGGGACCGGGGCCCGGGCCAGGCCCTTGGCTCTTCGACTGTTCCGCCTCCACTGACACACAGCAGGTACTTAGCAAACGCCTTGAAATAGTTGGGGCTAGAGATGGGGACGGGAGCGACAACTCACACACCTGGAGGCCCTGGGCTCCCGCACCACCTGTTCAGGAGACAGCCCAAGCTCGAGGCTGTGGCTTCCCTCCAACCAGACGACCAGCCCTGGCAGGGATGGCTGGGAGCTGCCCGTTCTCATTAGCCCTCACCTTGCTCACTGCCCTGACCCCGGAGGGAAGCCGGGCAGAGGCCATGGAGCTGCCAGGGTGTGGGAGCCACCACCAACCACCCAGCGGCAAAACTCCGGGTCAGGAAACAGCCACAATCCCGAGGGCTGCACCCAGAGGAAGGAGCAGACAGGATATTGCTGCATGATTTTATTACTATAAATATACAGTAAAAACGAACCGACGGGGACCCCGTCTGAGCACATCAGACGGCAGCACGTGGAAGTCCCAGCGGGCCACTCTGCGGCCCAAACCTCCCGCACAGCTCTGGCACCAGGACTGATGGTCGGAGGCTGGGGCTTTGGTTGGGCGGTTGGTGCAGGGTGTGTGTGTGCGTGGGGCGGGGAGAGGTGCGTGGGGCGGGGAGAGGTGCGTGGGGCAGGGAGAGGTGCGTGGGGCGGGGAGAGGTGCGTGGGTTGGGAGAGGTGCGTGGGAGATGCTCGGTCCCAGTACACACACATGCATGGGAACATGTGCATTGAGTATGTGTGTGTATGGTGAGATAATGTGTGAGCGTGTGCATGTGTGAACGTGTGCATGTGAGCATGTGCAAGTGGGCGTGCATGTGTGAGCATGTACGGGTGACAGCATGTGCGTGCGTGTGCACGAGCAGGAGGGGTGGCTGGCCTGGGTGTCCAGGAAGCTGGGTGTGGGGACCGTGCTATCCACTGCTGGGTCTCCCCCAAGTGCCCACTAGGCAGAGCTTGTGCTCAGAGCCACCGTGAACCTCAGGGGAGGGCACTGAGCTGCCCCACAGCTGTCCTATCCGCAGGCCCCGCTGCAGGGCAGCCCTCCGGGGCCAGGGAGCAGCACACACCTTCCTGGCCCAGGGCTCTACTGGGACAGCTCCAGCCCTAGGTCACCAGGCCTAGGCACTCTCCCTTTGCACATCTGCTGCCCAGGAGGTTTACCTTAAAAGAAAAAAAACAAAAAACAACAAAAAAAAAACCGGATAAGGCCGCCCAGAGGTCAAGCCTCCCGACTGGGACCCCACTCCCCAGTGTGCTGCTGGCTCCCTCCTCCCCCAGCCAGTCCTGCCACAGAAGCCTGCTATAGAACCAAATCAAAGAGATCTGCAAGGGGGCCGGGCGCAGTGGCTCACGCCTGTAATCCCAGCACTTTGGGAGGCCAAGGCGGGTGGATGACCTGAGGTCAGGAGTTTGAGACCAGCCTGACCAACATGGAGAAATCCCTTCTCTACTAAAAATACAAAAAAATTAGCCAGGCGTGGTGGTGCATGCCTGTAATCCCAGCTACTCCGGAGCCTGAGGCAGGAGAATCACTAGAACCCGGGCGGCAGAGGTTGCAGTGACCTAAGATCGCGCCACTGCACGCCAGCCTGGACAGCAAGAGTGAAACCCTCTCAAAAAAAAAAAAAAAACCAAAAAAAAAAAAAACTGCAAGGGAACATTCCAATGGCAAAGGGAAACGAGGAGGCCGCCAGGTCCTCCCTGGCAGTAGCCTGTCGAACAGAAGCCCCTGCACCTGGAGGGACCTGGTGATGTCACTAAAGCCAGCACCATGAGAAGGTGTGGAGCTTGGTGACAAGGTCACTGGATGCTGGAAGCCACTGTGTCTCCGCCCCTCGGTCAGGCCCAGCACCAGGCTGAGACACTAGCTGCCCAGGGCAGCACCCGTGCACCCCAGGCCCCGAGCACTGAGGGCCCCAGCGGAGACGCACCAGAGAGGGCACTGAGGCCACGCAAACACGGCAGAGAACAAAAAGCAGCGACAGCCAGGTCGCCACAGTGAGACGCAGGGAGGGCGGACAGGCACTGTTGCCTTCACTGACCGTGCCTGGAGCCCCCCACTGCCCCTGAACATCTGTGAAGACAGTGCTTCAACCACCGGTAAATTCTCTTCTGCAGGTCTGCTGAGTTCTTGGGACAGCGACCGCAGTGTTGCAGGAGCAGGCAGAGCCAGCACAGGCCGCACGTGGGCAGCCCCAGCCCCAGCCGCTCAGCCCACGGGACCCTGGGGAACCAGGGCTCTGAATGAGGGATGGAAAGCTGCTGTCCTTCATCTTGTACCAGTTACAAATATATCAACTGTAGAAAAGGGAGACTTGGAGGGAACAGTCCACTGTGCTCTTTGATCAAGGGTCACCACGGCCCCTCGGAGCCTGGTGGCCACAGGGGGCATGCAGACAGGAGAGGCCGGCTAACACCGGGGTCCGGGGCAGCCACTCGGCAAAGTCTGGGGAGCTGAGGGCTCCATGCTGCCAGCTCGGCCAGGCTCTCAGAGTGGGGTCAGCTCGGCGGTGCTGGGATCGGGGCTGGGGCCACCAAGTGGAGGCCAGGTGGGGCTGGTGGTGCCGAGGCCGTGGGCCATCTCCATGGAGGCAGGCCATCCTGCAGGTGGGAGCAGAGGGAGGGGAGGAGGGTCACACTCGGATGCTTGGTCCCGCACCACCCGCTCCTACCCACCTGGAGCCCCCCAAGGGTCTGGGCCATCCGGCACCCCCACCCCCGCCACCCGTGGCCGGAACAGCAGATTCACTCAGATGCGAGCACACCGAGGACCGCAGGACTCCCCGGCTGTGCCAAATACACTGTGTCCCTCTCAGGACAGACGACCCCACATCCCCCGACATCGGCAGCAGAGCTGTAGCCCCGTGTCAGAATGCGCCATAGCACCGCAGCTACTGCCCTCTGCGTCTCCCACAGAGGAGCCTCCCACAGAGCCCCAATAGCCAGACTGGCCTGCACAATGCCAGCAGGCGCTGTCCCTGGATGGGTCTGGCGTCCCTGGAGCTTGGGCAACAGTGCTGGTGCGGAGCCTGGGACGGGGCCAGCATGGCCTCAGGGCTGCCCAATACCCAGCCACCAGCCCTGACGCATGGCTCCCAGTAGACATGGCCCAGGCCCCACTCTCAGGTGAAGGGCGTCTATTTTTTTGGGGGACTGCGACGAGAGCAGGGTTCTGAGGCTGTGAGCCCTGTTCTAGAACACACCGGCACTCCCGCCTCTGGAAGCTTGACCTGAATCCTAACATTCGCATAGCACCTTCCACCGACGCACTGGCCGGGCCCCTCTGAAAGGTGCTGTCGTTTCAATCTAGGGGTATGATGGCTCAGGAGAGGGGTCAACAGGGGGACTCGCTGGGCTCAAGAAGACAGAGGTTCGTGGGAATGCAGAGCGCAGTCAAAAGAAGCGAAGTTCTCCCTGGCCCGGCTCAAGTCCACCAAGGGGAAAGGGCCTCTTAAGGCCTGGACACCCCGGCCAGGCACTTCCCAGCAGGCTGCACGGGCCTCGGCAGACCAGAGCTGCACGCAGCATGTGTGCCAAGACCCTTCAGGAAGGCCGAGGGTCACCAATCCGTCTGCCTACATTTTGCTGGCACTCTTGGAGCTGCCTTCTCTCCCCCACGTGTGTGTGTGTGTGTGTGTGTGTGTGTGTGTGTGTGTGTGTGTGTGTATTTTTTCTTGAGACATGGTCTCAAGCTGGAATGGGGGTATGTGCATGTATTTTTTTTTTCTTGAGACAGGTCTCAGGCTGGAGTGGGCCTTGACCTCCTCAGCTCAGGCGATCCTCCCACCTCAGCCCCCCGAGTAGCTGGGACCACAGGCACGAGCTACCACGCCCAAGCCAATTTTTTATTTTTTATATAGAGGGGGTCTGTGTTCCCACACTGATCTTGAATTCCTGGGCTCAAGTGATCTATCCCCCTGGTCTCCCAAAGTACTGGAATTCCAGGTGTGAACCACTGCCTGGACCGAGCGGCCTTCTGTAAAACATTCACCTGGACCACCCTGGTAGAGGGCACCTCTCGGGGGGGGATGGGGAGTGCCAGCCTCACAGAGCCTTCTATCACTCAGTGCTGGTGTTCCAGAAGGTTCCAGTACTGGGAGGGACAAGTGAGTCGGCAGCAATGGTGGGCTCATGGCACAAAGGCAGCCCCCAAGGGACTCTCTGCCAGGCCCACGGTGACACCAGGCCCACGGTGGCCATGCTGACAAGGGAAGGAGGGAGCAGGGGAGCAGGTGGCTGTGTGAACGGATGCCCTCAGGACAGGATACAAGATACTATCCCCTGGGCACCAGAGGGCCCCTCAAGGACAGACTCCCTCCAAGAGATGGGGACTGAGCTTGGAAACAGGTGATCCAGGGGCTCTCCCAAGCTGGGGCGCATTCTTTTCCCCATGAATTGTTACTTAAAGCCATGACCAGAACACGGAAGTGGACCTGCCGAGCGCCCTAACGCATCTGCTGCAGGACCGACGGGAACTCATGGTGGGACCACCCGGAACAAGGCCAGACCCAGGCCTGGGGCTCTCCCCTCGGGACACGTCGCCCCTTATCTCCCTGGGGTTCCCTCCACGGTGCTGCCCTGATCCTTCAAGCTCCTGCCTCCTGCAGGGGACAGTGGCTCTGGCGCGCCTGGGCTGGGACTGTTCCAGGGCCCCTCAAGGCTGGAAGAAGAGCCTGACTGGCCGCCTAGTCCCGATGGAGTCGGGCCCAGAAGTCGGGACCCCCCCAGGAGGCCACTTTCTTGGGCAAAGGTGCAGCAGCCACTGGAGAGCTCTGGATTCGGAATCCAGGGCCTCTGGGAAGACGGATGCGGACGAAGACCCGAAAACCAGAAGGAACCCCGCCAGAAAGCAGGGAGGGCTCCTCTCTCCAAGGACGCGCGTCACAGCCCCCGAAGCGCGTCTGGAAGGTCACGTACCGGCTTACTCGTCTATACCAACAGAGCAGGAGTCAGGCCCCAGGGCTGCGCGGAGAGGGGGAGAGACAGACGGAAGCTCGGTTAGCAAGCGCGCAGCAGCCGGCACAGCCACAGCAAGGGCACCAGCTTGGGGACGGGGTCGAGGCCGTCTAGAAGCAAATGCTCTACTGTAACCAGAGAGGACCACAAGGAGAACCACAGCTGGGAGGCAGAGCGCAGCCAGAATTCAATGCGGAGGAGCGCACTGGCCCTGCCCTCCCACCCGCAGCCGCAGCCTAGGGAAGGGCGCATGAAGGACCTGGCGGGCGCAGTCCACCTCTGGTTTCAGGAGTGAAGGCCCTGGGTGGGGGGGCTGGGGCTGGACAGGACTGAGCCCAGGGAGACTCCAAGACACCAGGGCCCCGGGGTTCACTATCTCATGGGCCCTCCCATCTACAGGGACACCAGGGTTCATTGATGCCGCCCACACCGCCAGGCAGCAGCTGCACCCCAATGAGAAACCACAGGCTCCTGCATGTATTCATGCCTTACACACACACACGGAGAGACAGTCAAGGGCTCTGACAAGTGAAAAAGCCATTGGAACAGAGGGGCCACCACACGGATTTAAAAACACACAGAAACCTGTGCTGACGAGGCTGACAGCCATGGAGATGGCGCCACACGGCCCCCAAAGGCAGATGCGCTCTCCGTGGCTCAGAACTGAGGCCGTGCAGGCTGACCTGCTGGCATTCAGCAGCAGCCGACTCCAAGAGGGGGCCTGGGGCCCAAGAGTTCACCTCAGGCTGCCCCGATGTAGACTCGGCCTCTCCTCTGCCACCTCCACAGATGACTGCTGCCTGCCCCCGTCTGTGGACCTGAAGAAGGCCTGAGACCCTCCCCTGGGGGTGGGGCATGACACTCAAGAGTCCTGGCCTCATCTGTGTGGGCCAGCGTCGGCAGCGGCTGTCGTGATCCTTCCCAGGCCTGGCCACATAGGGAGGCGCAGCCTCTGAGATGCTGCCCCACAGGGCCACCCTGCAGGATCAGATGTCACGTTCGTGGCTCCCAGAAGCTGAGGTCCTTCTCCTGGCCCCTCCCCAATCACCCCCCAAGTTTTTAATCAGAATGAAATATCTGAGGTCCCTGGAAAGACCTTACTTGAATTCTGTGTCACTTTAAGATATGCTGGGCCTAAACACACCTTCTGCTGTGAGGTGTTGGGGGCAGGCTGCTGTGGCTGTCAAGGCACCAGAGGCAGTGCCTGCTCCTGTGGCCTGTCATTCCCAGCCCGGGAGCACAGGTCACTGCTCAGCCAGAGTCCAGGGACACAAGAGCCCCTTTCCAACTAAAGCACGTCACAGCCACCCAATGCCAGGCCCAGGTCACCGGGTGACTCAGGAGGACTGAGCAATGGTGGGCCCTGGGGCCAGGAAGGGGGTGAAGAGGCCTGGCAGCCGCAAGGGAGGAGCCGCGCCCGCTGCGCAGTGGCTCTGGGGTCCTGTCTGAACGCAGCACTGTAGCTGTTCGTCCCGGTTCCAGAGCCACAGACAGCTTCGCAGCAGGCGCTGAGACACAAGTCTGAGAGCGCCCACTTCCCTCCCGGTCTTTGGAGCTTAGGATGCGAAACTGAGGATCTTATCCTAGCAGAGCAGAACACGAAGGTGCTTAGCTGACCGGGCCTGGGCCCAAGTCTCTGGACAAGGTGAAAAGAGGAACCCTTTCTCCCGGTCTTGCTGCTCCCCGCTGGCGCCTGGTGCCCCCGCCTGTCCTCTGTGCCCTGGCCTGGGATGTGCTGCTGCACCAGGTGGCCCATGTCAGGCCTGGGGCAGGGTGACCCAGAAGACACGGCCCCTGCTCTCTGTGGCCCAGGGCCCCCACTACCCAGCACAGCATGTGGCACCTGCTCCTGCTCTGTCCGCAGCTCTCAGGCACTGCCAGGAGCTCACCTGGCACCCAGCATGGGGCCTGTGGACGCCTGATATGACCAGGTGTGGGGGAAGAGGCGGTGACCCCAGAGGGGCTGGACCTGCCCTCCTGGCAGTGAGCAGGAGGCAGAAGGAAAGGACCCCATACTCTCCCAGGCAGCCTCTCTCGCCCCCTGTGGCCAAGGTGGCCCCGGAGAGGGAAGGGCTTTGGTACCGTTTCCGCTCCCAAGAGCCAGGCCCTGCACGAGGCTGCCTTGTGGCCGTGGCCCTGGTCCGCATCCTGCTTCAGGGTCAATAGCAGGGGCATGGCTCAGAGCCAGGGAGAGAACTGGGCTCCAGTGGACCAGCCCTTGCTGCTATGCACTGACCATCAGAGCAGGGCCCCCTCCCCAAACACTGAGACAGGCACCCAGCCCCTCACCCCCAGACCCCAGTCCCTTTACCTGGCAGGTAGATGTCAGCAGGTGTGCCTCGGCCACAGTGCTCAGGGCTGCTATCCTGCAGGACGTTGTCAATGGAAGGCGCTCGGGTCCCTGAAGGTGGAGGGCGAGGTCAGGCATATATAGGCAGGGGCCAGGTCCCGGCAGGTCCCTCTGGGCAGGAGGCCCAGGGCCGTCTCTCTTACCCAAGGGCTTTGTAGCCACCGTGGGGGCCCCAGGTTTGGGCTCCCAGCAGGACTCCACCGTGACCCCACCTGCTCTCCGGGGACCCCAAAGCCAGGGTTTCCCGTCTATTTCCCTCCTTTCCATCCCCCTGCATGGGGCTTTTTTTTCCCCTTTTCCACACTGTGTCCTGGATGTTCAGAGCATGAGGCTTTTTTTTTTTGATCATAGAAATATTACACATTCATGTTTCAAAACAAGGACTGAATGCTGGCAGGTGTTCCCCATCCCAGGTAGACGGCCCTGCAGGGTGAACAGCACGGCCTGACCCTGTCACCCGTTCAGTCCCTCCCAGCCGGGATCCCAGTGCCACCGAGAGGGGCCTCTGGGCCAAGGGTTCCTGGGGCAGAAGAGGTGCTGGCCCAACACCACCTGGAGCCCTAAGACCCCAGTGAGCCAGGGCTCCTGGTCCCTGCATGCGGTTTGTACCCACGGAAGGAGGGGCTCACCTTGCTTTGGTGACGATGACTCATCAACCTCTTCTGTTATGAAACTCTAGAAAACAAAGCGGAAAGTGGCCTGGAGCTCAAAGAGTACCTCGGCCACCCCTCCAGGACAAGCTGCCATCAGGTATGGCCCTCCCGGGACCCACCCAGCCGCTCCACCAGGGGTGCTGCATCCGCACACCGAGGCTAAGGAGCCACGCAGCTCAGCAAGGGCCTAGAAGTGCGGGAGTGCCCAGGCGGGCAGTGGGATGGGGTCTGATTCCAGCGACAGAAGCTGGAGGAGGGCTGGCCAGGGCGGGCGCACAAAGCTTCCCTGGGGGGCCTCACCTCAGGGGAGCTGCTTTCCCGCAGGGCCAGCTCTGCGCCACCCAGTGGGGGAGGGGCGTCCACGTCCTCGGAGAACTTCTCCTCATCCTCCTCGTGGATGGGGGAGGACGAGGACCGCAAGGCGCTGCGGACAGAGGACGGTGGGCAGGGGTGAGAGGAGAGCAACAAGGAAGGCTAACCCTGCCAAAGCCACGCAGGGCACCTGGGGGCTGCACACGCCGGCCAGAACCCACACAAGGACAATGCCTGGAGAAGAGCATCACCAGCCACGGGGACCAACCCAAACGGCCAACGGGCGGCAGCAGCCCCACAGACCCGCCTGACAGGCTGCCACACACTGGCGCAGGCCTGGGTTTCCTTTTCTTTCTGAAGGAGGAGAAACCGCTGGTGGTTCCTGTGGAGGAGAAGCAGGAGACAGAGGCCCCCTTTCCTCTGAGCTTTGGCGCTGCCTCCTCGTGGGCATGGAGGGTGCCCAGGACGGCCCTGCAGAACCCCGCCTTCCTGAAACTCTTCTACGAGAACCAACAGGCCTGAGGCACAGGAGTTCCCCTGGCAGCCGCCGCTCTATACACCTCAAGGCTCCAGGGGAACCACAAATGACCTGTGGCCCACCCCAGGAGCCAGGCCTTCGGGAGGCTGTCGTATGAGTGATGGATGATGCAGTCATCGCCTGGAGAGCCACGCCCCGTGGCTTGTCAGGGCCAATAGCAAGAGCAGTGAGTGTGCCTGGGTCACTGTCGGGTCCCGAGTTTCGGATGCCCTGGCTGGTCACCAGCAGAGTGGGCCTATGTGGCCAGTGCCCCAGTGAAGTCTGGGAACCCAGAGGCTCAAAGGGCTCCCTTCAGCAGAGACACAGCACTGACCCCCGAGGTTTCCCGCTCCACAGTGTGTATGCGCCTGCACGCTGGTGTAGCCCTGGTGGGGGGGCCAAAGCCTCCGGCTGCCCGGAGGCCTTTCCTGCCTCGTCTGCTGCGTTCTTTGCTGTAATAAACTTTATCCACGAGTCTAACCTGATGTGGGGTCTCTGAGTCCTTCTGGGGGATCACCACAAGAAACACACCATCAAGTGACTTGAAACCACAAACACGCCTGCTCCACACACGTGGCACCACACCCCCTGCCATGCACCCAGCCTGGCTGCCGCTCACCTGTCGGGGGCCTTGCTCTGCGGCCTGCCCTTCTGGCGGCTGCTGTCCAGGATGTGGTCAATAGCGGCGAGGGGACAGCTGGCTTGGGACAGGCCGTCCGAGATGCCTGAATAGGTGATTTCTTCATAAAGCGGGGCCGAGGGGATGGCCGGGGAGACAGCCCGGAGGCCGTTGAGTGCCTCAAGCAGCGAGATGGGCTCGTAGCCAGGTGGGACGCTGTCAGAGCTCTGTAGGGACAGGGTGCGTGAGGGGGCTCATGCCCAGGGACCACCTGCTCCCCAGACCCCCCTCCTGATGACCTCGTGTCCACTCTGTCCTTTGGGGGATTTAGACTCCCCCATCCTCAGAGGGTGGCCAAGAGCTCCCTGGCAGCGCTGATGCACTCCCTGCCTCAGCCATCAGCTCCAGCACGGGGCCGGATGCCCAAACGCCCATGCTGGTGCCCGGGATGATGGGCACGAGGGTATCTGCCAAGAGCCGCCCCAGCCCTGGCCTCAGCCAGCCCCTCCCTGGCTTTCAGTCCCGCCTGGCCACAGGTGGAGAGTGAAGGGTTAGTGACAGACAGGAGCTGGGAGCGGGGGCAGAGCAAAGCCATGCCAGAGGCGAGAGACACGGTCGGGGTGTCCCGGACCAGGGAAAGCTGAGCTGTCGGGAGGTGTGCCCCGCCCGGGCCTCTGGGGGCTGGCCTGCTCCAGGCGATTCTAATGGCTGCCGTGGCTAAGAGCCACTATTCTCCCCTCACTGGGAGCAGACAGAACCGACAAGGCTGAGGAAGAAGGAAAATGCCCAGGTTCCGGGGAACGGAAGTCAGACTGCAGGGGCCCTGCTCTGTCCCCACAGAACCAGCTTGAGGGGTGAAACGCTAGTCAGTGCTCCCTTCAGGACAGCTGGGCCTGCCTGACCGAGCTTCTGGAAGGAAGGGAAGGTGAAATGGGTGGGGGGTGCCTGGGGACCACGGGGAGTTGGGGGAGAAATGGGGGAGCGGGCATGGCCCAGGCCCTGAGCCTGGGATGCTTTTCTGGACCTCTATGTCCCCCACATTTGCTCCCGTACCTGCCTCCAAGTTAAAGGTAAATAACTACACAGAAGCCCCTCACCCCTCTAGAAAGGAAAATGCGCTCTGGGCGGTTCCGGAGAGGCCTCCACCTTTCTACACCAAGGCCCGCCAGGTTTCGGCTGGGTCTGCCCGGGCCACGGAGGCTCCAGGTAGTCATGAGCTGGTCCCCCTGCCTGCTCCCTGGGGCACAGGGGCAGCCCAAGAAAACCAAAGTCCTCAGCCCAAAGAGCTCGAACCCGCAGGGTGAAGGAGTGGGACGCGGGGCCGAGAAGCATGCGTGGGGCGCGATTGCAAAACGCAGCAGCGACGTTAGTTCCGCCTGCAACGTCCATTCCACTGCCAGCAAGAAAAAAAAGGGAAACGGCACGGGGCCACGCAGGGCGGAGGCAAAGCTGAGGGGAGGGCGGCAGGGCCAGCGAGCCTGGCATTTCGCCCACAGACCGAGAGCTTTTCTGGTTCCACAAACTCCCTGAGCAGAGAGGCCGTGACCGGGAGAGCGGAGCTGACGGGTTACATGAATCAGACACTAGCCTGGGGTGGAAACCATCTCCCCTACTTGTCATGGACTTAAAAATTAGGGCAGGGGCAAAAAAAACGTAGCCAGAGGCCCAGACACTTACTGTTTCCCTTTTAGGTTTCTTGCTGGTCAGGGAGGCGGGGTGCGGCTTTGATTTTTTAAAGGGACACTGTCAAGATAAAAATCAAATGTTTTACAACTACCACCCCCACGCGGCCCTGGAGTGGGCTGGACAGGTCTCTCTGACTGGCTGTCCTCTCGCCACACCGCGGCCCACAACTTCAAAAGCTTCCAGCGGACATGAATCTCGGGAAGTCCTAAGTGCGGGTTCTGACTCGGGCCTTGGGCGGGCTATGTGTGCATCTCGGGAGCTCCCAGGAGCTGTGCTGCTGGAGTGGGGAGGCTGTGGAGCCCAATCTCATCCCCAGTGCCTGGCCCCTCACAGTCCGGGGCACATGGGCAACAGATTTGGCCAAGGTGGACGTGAGGGCAGCTGGACACTCCCTAATGCGGGGTGGGTGCAGGGCAGGGATCCTGAAGCCACTGCGGTCAAAGTCCCCCAGCCAGTGCCCAGGCACTGGTGCTAACTCATCACAATGACGAATCCCTCAAGAGGACTGGGCAGAAGAGTCAGCCCGAGACCCACCCACCCCACCATCATCTTTAGGGACTCGCTGGACAGAAGGCCCATGGTGGCTCTTTCTGGCACTATGTGGAAGGGGCTCCGACAGGAAGCTGGCAGGTGATGAGGAGCATTTGCTTTCGCTCCGTGCAGAGGGGAGGACGGCTCCCTGGGCGGGTGGAGGTCAGAGCTGCCTGGTCACACCGTGGACCCCGGCCGCCCTGCACTGTAGGGGAATCTCAGCTCAGCCTACGAGGGACAAACACAGAGGGACCTAATGGGCCCTCAGCCACCAGGACACAAACGGGGAGGGGCAAAAACAAGTGATGATAAACCTAGCCACGCCTGAGCATACATCTCTCCCTGCCTGAGAGAAGAAACCCTCTCAGAGGCAAATCCCTCAGGGGCTGCTTCTCTCGCCACCAAAAACCTGAGCACACACAGCGTTTCCAAATCAAAGTCAACATCACAAGTGCGGAGGCCGTGGTGCCAGGAGCCCCACGCTGGCAGGGACCTAGCACACCCGGGTTGACAGGGACCCCCAAGCCACGTTTCTCCTCTAGCTTCAAGACCATGTCAGATGTTAAAAGAGAATCCCAAAATCTGGGTTTTAAGGGAAATTCCAGACTTTTAAACATTGGCCCCATTTCAGAAACATTGCACCTACTGCCAGGGAGGCCCACAGGGCCCAGGTCAAGGCCCTGATCAAGGGAGCTTGCAAGGAGCCTTCAAAAGCAAAGGCGGTGTCTGTGAACGCCAGTCCTCGGGACTCTGCTCCTCTTTTCTGTTTAGAGAGGTAGCAGGGCCTGGAAGAACCAACGGCTCCAAACAGCTGCAGCTAAGAGCCAAGAAAGGGACTCAATCTGACAATGCACGTGGCCAGTGGGGAGCAGGGGGCCTGAGACCCGGGCCCAGCCACTCACTGTCCAACTCCCCCATTCTGCTCCCCGCCCACCATAGCCCCTGCCACCCATCCCCGTCTCTGTCTCTCCCTGTGTCTCTCCATATCTCTCTTGTCCTGTCCCTGCGTCTCTCCATATTTGTCTCTGTCTCTCCCTATGTCTCTCTACCTCTCTCTCACCCCGTCCCTGTGTTTCTCTGTGCATCTCTCTCCGTGTCTCTGTCTCTCTCCTTGGGTCCTTGAAGCCAGGGTTCCACCTCCTTGTGTGGCTGAAGTAGCGTCTGCCCTTAAGGTCCCCAGTGAGGGAGCCTAGAGGGCCTGGAGCATGGGAGGAGGGTCACCAGCGTCCCTTGCACAGCAACTCATGAGGGAAAGAGCACAGCTCATTCACTAAGAACCACGGGCTAGCGGCGGTGGCTCAGGCCTGTAATCCCAGCACTTTGGGAGGCTGAGGCAGGACCAGCACTTGAGCCCAAGAGTTTGAGACCAGCCTGGGCAACATGGGGAAACCCCATCTTACTAAAAATACAAAACATGAGCTGGGCATGCTGGTGCACGCCTGTGGTCACAGCATCTTGGGAGGCTGAAGTGGGAGAAGTGCTTGAGGCTGGGAGGTCGAGGCTGCAGTGAGCTGAGATTGCACCACCTTGGGCGCACACCAGCCTTGGTGACAGTGGCAGACCCTGCCTTAAAAAGCAAGAAAAAAAAGGAAAAAAAGCACCTGGAGACCTCGACTGCACTCAGCCCCGTCGCAGGCTCTGGGTACTGACGGCAGCAGCACTCTTCCCAGCAGCGGCACCCCAGGGCCCAGCCTGGCCACCCCCTTCATGCCTCACGGTCACCCATGGGGGCCAAGCCTGCTCACTGGACAGATGAGAACACGGGGCTGCTGGCTGGACCGTCTGGGCCTCGGGCCTGGCCCAGGCACTCACACCCCTCTCGCGCCCGCCCATCCCGCAGGCAGGAGGCGGCACTTACAGAGTGCTCATCGTGCTCCAGGCTCTGGGCCAGGACAGGGCTGAACGACACGGGGGACAGGGCTCCTGGCTTCTTCCGCACTGCCCGGATCTGCAGGAGGGCCCGGAAAGCTGCGGCAGAAGGAGGGCTTGGATCAGGCCCAGGCGACACACCCAGCCCCGAGGGGACCCTCGAAGCCCCAGGGACTGACACCCCCCACCACAGGGGTCCCAGGACAACCCCGTTTTCACATCAGAACACACACAGTTTTTCCTTTTTTTTCAGTTTTAAAAGGGAGTTTAATACGCAAGAAAAAAGGGGTAAGAAAGAAAGAAGCTCCCCTGTACAGGGAGGGGAGCTCCAAAGACGAGTGACAGAATCCCCGCAAACACAGTATTCATGAAACGGCCCCAGACAGAACACACAGCGAGGCCACGCAGTGCTGCCCACGGCGGGGCTCCAGAGGGTGTTTCCAAGCGGCTGGTGCCAAGACCCCCAAGGCGTCACACCCCTGAAGCTCCAGGCTGCACCTGAGACAGGATGTGACTGCAAATCAGCAGTCCTGGCTAAGCCCAGAGGAGCTCTTGGCTGCTGGACAGGATGGCAGGCGGGGACATCACACTGGGGAAGCCAAGGTGGGGATGTCATGCTGGGGAAACTAAGGCAAGGACATCATGCTGAGGAAGCTGAGGTGGGGAGTCACGCTGGGGAAACTGAGGCAAGAACATCACACTGGGGAAGCCGAGGGGCACAGACAGCAGCCACTGGGAGCAGGGAAGATAAACCAGGACCTAGGATGCCCCGTCATCCCACAGTGCCAGTCCTGCTCACACAAGGGCCCCACAGGCTGCTGCAGAATGTTCCTGAGACACCTTTAGTGATGTACGCAGGCCAGGAAACCGAACCACCAAACCAAACTAGCCACCTCCAGCAAACCAAAACGGGACAGCATCTGCGGTCAGCCCAGGGACAGGACCTCAGGCCGCCTCTGTGTTCATTTCTACTGAGAACAGCAGGCCCTGTCCTCGGCCGCCTGTGAGGGGCAGCTCTACCGCCACCTCCTGGAGGCTCAAAGCCACACGGGGGCTCTGAACTCGAGTCTGATGGCCCCGACCCACAGACCCCACACACCTGAAGATTCCAGAGTTGGACTCGGGTTAGGGCACCCTCCCTGGAAAGCAGCCCTGCTGTACCTCCAGCCACACAGCATCCCTGAGGCTCAGTCCTCTACACTGCCTGCCTCCTAGGCACAGAGAACCTTCCCAGACAGCCCGTCCTGGCCCCACTTCCTGGTCCCCACCCCCCAACTCTGTGGCTTTCAGACAGCAGAGGCCGACAGACCACAGACGGCCTGGGCCAGCCCTCCCTGCTACAGGATCTGCCACAGGCTGGGCGGCCAGCCTCTCCCTCCAGGCCCCAGCAGCCTCCTCACTTCCTCCTGGGATCTGCACACCTCTCGTGACCCCATGACCTGACGTGCACAGCCCCGCGCCCAGCTCGGAGGTCTGTTGGTCTCCTAAGTGCATGTGTCCTGCAGCTGCGTAGGCAAATCCCCGCCACGCCCCAGTCCAGCTGCCAGGACCCAGGCCAGGGATCCCAGGATCCAGGGCAAGGGCCTGCCAGCGGGATGTGCATTTTAACCTGGTGGTTTTTTCACCCCGAGAACAGTCAGGTTCCCTCTACTGCAGGACACTCAGAACGGGGCCCTACGCGACGGCTTGTCACTGAGGAAATGTCTGCAGTGCTCTAGAAAATGCAATTTAATTCCTTGGACAATTTTCTACCCAGTGTACTTTGTTTTCACCTCACTATACATATATACATTTATACTTGTATTTTGGAAACAGGGTCTTCCCTTGTCTCTCAGGCTGGGGTGCAGTGGTGGCACAATCACAGCTCACTGCAGCCTCAGCCTCCCAGGCTCAATCGATCTCCCGCCTCAGCCTTCCAAGTCACTGGGACTATAGCCAACACATCTGGCTAATTTTAAACTTTCTGTAGAGATGTGGTTTCACCATGTTGCCCGGGCTGGTCTCGAACTCTTGGGCTCAAGCAATCCTCCTGCTTCGGCCTCCCAAAGTGCTGGGATTATAGGTGTCATCTGCAACCAACTTTACGCTAGAACTTTATCAAAATATATATATATATATATACATATTTTTTGAGACGGAGTCTAGCTCTGTCGCCCAGGCTGGAATCGCCCAGGCTGCAGTGGCCGGATCTCAGCTCACTGCAAGCTCCGCCTCCCGGGTTTACGCCATTCTCCTGCCTCAGCCTCCCAAGTAGCTGGGACTACAGGTGCCCGCCACCTCGCCCGGCTAGTTTTTTTGTATTTTTTTTTTTAGTAGAGACGGAGTTTCACCGTGTTAGCCAGGATGGTCTTGATCTCCTGACCTCGTGATCCGCCCGTCTCGGCCTCCCAAAGTGCTGGCATTACAGGCTTGAGCCACCACGCCTGGCCCAAAATATTTTCTATTTTACCTTTAAAATAAAGATCTGAGCTTGGCATGGTAGCTCATGCCCATAATTCCAACACTTTAGGAGGCAGGAGGACCGCTTAAGCCCTAGAGTTTGACACCAGCCTGGGCGACATAACAAGACCCTGTCTCTACAAAAAAAATTTAGAAACAAGGCCGAGCCCTGTGACTCTGCCTGTAATCCCAGCACTCTGGGAGGCCAAGGCAGGCAGATCACTTGAGGTCAGGATCTTGAGATCAGCCTGGGCAACATGGTAAAACCTTGTCTCTACTAAAAATACACATAATAGCCGGGCATGGTGACACATGCCTGTAATCCCAGCTACTCAGGAGGCTGAGTCACAAGAATCATTTGAACCTGGGACGCAGACGTTACAGTAAGCCAAGATCCTGCCACTGTACTCCAGCCTGGGCAACAGAGTAAGACTCTGTCTCTAAATAAATAAATAAATAAATAAATAAATAAATAAATAAATAAATAAAAGTAATTAATTAAAAACAAAAAACTAGGGCCTGGCACAGTGGCTCATGCCTAATAATCCCAGCACTAGGCCAGGCGTGGTGGCTCAAGCCTGTAATCCCAGCACTTTGGGAGGCCGAGACGGGTGGATCATGAGGTCAGGAGATTGAGACCAGGATCCTGGCTAACATGGTGAAACCCCATCTCTACTAAAAAATACAAAAAACTAGCCGGGCGAGGTGGCGGGCGCCTGTAGTCCCAGCTACTTGGGAGGCTGAGGCAGGAGAATGGCGTAAACCTGGGAGGCGGAGCTTGCAGTGAGCTGAGATCCGGCCACTGCACTCCAGCCTGGGCCATAGAGCGAGACTCCGTCTCAAAAAAAAAGAAAAATAATAATAATCCCAGCACTTTGGGAGGCCAAGGCAGGCAGATCACAAGGTCAGGAGTTCAAGACCAGCCTGACCAACATGGTAAAACCCCATCTCTACTAAAAATACAAAAATTAGCTGGGCGTGGTGGTGCAGAGCTGTAATCCCAGCTACTCAGGAGGCTGAGGCAGGAGAATCGCTTGAACCTGAGAGGTGGCGGTTATAGTGAGCCGAGATTGTGCCACCGCACTCCAGCCTGGGTGACAGAGCAAGACTCTATCTCAAAAAAAAAAAAAAAAAGCCAGGCATTGGGGTTCACACCTGTAACCCCAGCACTTTGGAGGCTGAGGCGGGCAGATTACTTGAGGCCAGGAGTTCAAGACTAGCCTGGCCCACAAGGCAAAATCCCATCACTACTAAAAGTAAAATATTAGCTGGCCATGGGGGCGGGTGCCTGCAACCCCACCTACTAGGCAGGCTGAGACAGAAGAATTGCTTGAACTCACGAGGCAGAGGTTACAGTGAGCCGAGAACTCGCCACTGAACTCTAGCCTGGGTGACAGCATGAAACTTTTTCAAACAAAAATTAATAAAAATAAAACAACAATAAAGATTTCATTCACTGATTACTTTTCGTTCATCTGCCCTGGAGCGCCTCTGTAGCCCTTTGTTCTGCAAGCCTTGCCTGGCTGGAGGCAGACGTGAAGATCTGAATGCCCCATGCTGGCGTCCCTGCCAGCTTTCACGGTGACTCACTCTGACAGCCAACAAGCTCGCGTTCAGCACAGACTGGATAAATGACGACTCTTTTCTTTCTTAGCCAACAAGGGACCTGTGGCCCCCTAGGCCACGACTACTGTGGTGTAGCCAGCCCCTAACTTCCAGAACCATCCACAGAACAGCCCGCCAGGGCACTCACGCAGCCGGCAGATGGGACAGTTGTTGGCCTGGTAGCGCAGCGTGTCAGCGCAGGAGGTACAGAGGCACAGGTGGCGGCAGGGCAGGATCAGCGTGTCCCGTAGGTCAGACAGGCACACCACACACTCATTGCTGTTGTCACTGTTCTCGTCGTCCGAGGGCTGCGGAGACAAGGGCTTGTGGGTCAGCAGCCTCCCAAGGGCCAGAGTAGGGCTCCTGCTTCCTGTCCCCAGCTGCCCCACCCCACTCCACCCTGCCCCAGAGGCAGTCATGACAAAGACAAGTCCAGAGTCGGAGGGAGGTTGGCCCATAGCGGAACCACCAGGCTCAAATCCAGTGCAAACTCAGCACCTGGCAGAGGGGGAGGGTCTGTGCCCCTCACCCACCCAAATCATGAGAACATGGTCTCTTTCTGTTCTTCAGACCCAAAGAAAAAATGTGGAAGAGATGCACCTAAGAAACACATCTTCCTGAGAGTCAGGGTACCCGTATCATTTGGTTTAAAAAAACCGTTAGAGCCAGGTGCGGTGGCTCACGCCTGTAATCCCAGCACTTTGGGAGGCCGAGGCGGGTGGATCACAACGTCAGGAGATCGAGACCATGGTGAAACCCCGTCTCTACTAAAAATACAAAAAATTAGCCGGGC
>NC_045450.1:4711153-4711439 GCF_002776525.5 Piliocolobus tephrosceles | reverse complement strand
AAAAAAAAAAAAAAAGAAAAATATAATCGAAATACCTATTTTTAATTGGATATTTGAATTTTACATCAGAAAATTTAGTCTCTAATATAGTTATGTTACATTCTTATACCACAGCACAATACAAAAAATACAATTCTTACATTTGATTCTTGCTACCCCGACTCTTTCATTAATTTACCATGTCTTCCAGCCCTTTGTGAGGATTTGAGATTTCCTGCATTTTTTTCTGGGTACAAAGCAGTGACCTGAAACATACAGACTTTTCAGAACAATTTGTCATTTTTCC
>NC_045450.1:4676481-4710753 GCF_002776525.5 Piliocolobus tephrosceles | reverse complement strand
AAAAAAAAAAAAAAAAGTTAGTATGTTAGAAATATTTCCATTAATGGCAGCTACCGGAAACCACATTAGCAACTGGACCAAGAGAAAGCCAAAAATCTAAACCAGTTACCCACAAACTAGGCCTGCGGCCTGCTTCTGTAAATAAAATCTTATTGTAACATTGCCACACCCACTCATTTTCATACTGTCCCGGCTGCTCCTGTTGTAATGGTCGTGTGGAGTCGATCCAACAGAGACCATATGCCTGGGCAGCCGAAAACAATCCCTCTCTGGCCCTCTTGGCAAAGTCGACCGCCCCTTGAGTGAAACATGAATGCATTGACTGCCCTTGGCTGAGGCGAGGCCTGGCTAGGTGCTCTGCTCCCGCCACGTGGAGCTGCTCCAGTTGCGCTGGGCCCAGATGCCACAATGAAGCAGGCCTGTGAGACTTTCCAAGAGATGTTAAGAGGCAGGAGTTTCACTCATGGCAGTGTGCCTTTAAAAAAGTTCATCGGCCAGGTGCGGTGGCTCAGGCCTGAGATCCCAGTGCTTTGGGAGGCTGAGGCAGGCAGATCACTTCAGATCAGAAGTTCAAGACCAGCCTGGCCAACATAGTGAAACCCCATCTCTACTAAAAATACACAAATTAAAAATTAGGCCAGGCATGGTGGCTCACGCCTGTAATCCCAGCACTTTGGGAGGCCAAGGAGGGTGGATCACAAGGTCAGGAGATCGAGACCATCCTGGCCAACATGGGGAAACCCCATCTCTACTAAAATACAAAAAATGAGCCGGGTGAGGTGGCCCACGCCTGTGGTCCCAGCTACTCGACTCGGGAGGCTGAGGCAGGGGAATCGCTTGAACCTGGGAGGTGGAGGCCACAGTGAGCCAGGATCTCCCTGCTGCATTCCAGCCTGGGCAGCAGATAGAGACTCTGACTCAAAAAACAAAAACAAAAACAAAAAAACTAATTTCATCCCCTGCTACGTTCCCTGGCTGGGTACACCATGGCGTATTTGTCAGGCACCACGGCCGGTTCTTTGGACATCTAGAAAGGGTATCCCTCCCCCAGGAGCTGCAGGGACGCATTGTCCATGGGGAGGCGGGCAGGGGCCGGGTGGCAGGGTGCCACACAGCTGAGCCTGGAGGGTGAGACACTGGCCCCCATTCCCGGGCTGCCTTGGGGAACCTGGATGGCAATTTACGTAAAAAGCCAGTGAATGTGCTGGAGAAAGGACACAATGTTCCACAAACTGTTCACTTTAAAAAAAAAAAGTAAGGAAAAATGATGGCACCTAGTGGTCTAGGACTCCAGAGGAAGGCACGGAAGGGACCTGGCAAGCGTTGCTGTCCCCCGGCTGCTCCCGGTGTGGGCTTCTGTAATGGCAGAGGGAAACCTCACCCAGGTACACACCTTCGTCTCCTGGTTGTTCTTGTTCTCGATGCCATAGATCTCCTGCAGGAGGTAGCTGACCCGGTCCACCTGGACAGCAGAGAGGGGCTCGCTGGGCCCTTGCCAACTGCCATGTAAGGGCTCCTCCACGCCCACCTGGCCTAGCCCTGCCTCCAAGGTTCCAGGCCTCCAGCCCAGCGGCCCGTCCAGCTCCACCCCTGGGGGCCAGGAAGGGGCAGGGAAAACCCGCTGCCTGCCCCCACCCAACCAGCAGCACCTGGAACAGGGCTGGAGCTGGTGGCTCTCCCCAGCACTGGGGGCCTGGAGCCAACCCACAGGCCCAACCACCACCGCCTCACCACCCCCATCACCACTCGGTTCCACCGCCACCAGCCTCACAAGGACAGAAGGAGCCGACGCCTGAAGGCACCAGACAGCAGCCTAGGTGCCCACTGCTTTCCAGACCCTCCTTCCACAAGACATGAAAGCCTCTCTGGTTTCAAAGACACCAAAGCAGTGTCTCCAAGGTGATTCTGTCCTGCCGCCCACTCGCAACCGAAGAGCCTCATACCGACCACATTGCGAAGCAGTCTGTGCTGCTGGGTTTCCCACGAACCACGGGCCAGCAACACCACTCCAGGGAGCCCAGGGCCTGCTGGCCAGCTCCCTCAACACGAGGCCCTGCCCATCACCGGGGTCTCCTATTCCCCTGGCACCTGCAGGGACCTGGACCTGCTACAGTTTGCTCCACCTGTCTTTTATTTGTGATCTACATTTTAAATAGAGACAGGGTCTCACTCCATTGCCCAGGCTGGTCTCAAATCCCCAGGCTCAAGCAATCCTCCCGCTTCCACCTCCCATAGTGCTGGGATCACAGGCATGAGCCACCACACCTGGACAACCTATCATCCAAAAAGCCAACAGACGGCCGGGTGCGGTGGCTCACACCTGAAATCCCAGCACTCTAGGAGGCCAAGGCTGGTAGATCACTTGAGGCCAGGAGTTCGAGACCAGCTTGGCCAACACGCCAAAACCTCATCTCTACAAAAAATACACAAATTAGCCAGGAATGGTGGCATGTGCCTATAGTCCCAGCAACTCGGGATGCTGAGGCAGAAGAATTGCTTGAACCCAGCAGGTGGAGGTTGCAGTACACTGGGATCACGCCACTGCACTCCAGCCTGGGCGACAGAGTGAGACTCCATGTCAAAAACACAGAACAAGACAAAACAAATCAACTGAGTATGGTGGCGCACACCTGTAGTCCCAGCTACTTGGGAGGCTGAGGCACGAGAATCACTTGAACCTAGGAGGCAGAGGTTGAAGTGAGCTGAGATCGCGCCACTGCATTCCAGCCTGGGCAACAGAGTGAGACTGTCTTGTCTCAATAAAATAAAATTAAAATTAAAATTAAATTAAATATTAAAAAAAATAAAAAGCTAACAAAAATCATGCCCAAGTGGTGGCTTGAAACAGGTCTTACGTGCCCCAACAGTACACACAGGGTAACTGCTAGGCACAGCCTAGGACATCTCATTGCAAGATCTAACAGTGCTGTTTAGGGAACCCCATCCTCTATATTCTCAGCGCCTACATGTGAGGCCACCAGGAACAACACTTCCCAATACAGCATCCCAGGATTACTGACCCCAGAGAACAGATGGACTGCTCTATAGCTCCATTTATTCTAGGCTACTTTATCCTTCAAGTATTGATGAAGTCAAGCCAAGTCTCTGTCCAATACTTCCTCGTAAGGAAGAGAAGAAGATGCAAACTTTGTTTCTGGTCTCTTTCCTTCCTTTTCCATCCATCCATTCATTCGGCAAATATTTACTCAACACTATATTCCAGACACCATGGCCCAAACTGGACAGAACTCAGGGCCTGCAAGAGTCCCTGCACATGGTGGGCATGCAATACACATATGCTCACCCAAGACAGGGACCCAATGTCCCACAGCTTAGAGCTCCACAGGGAAGTCAACAGGCTCTTGCACAGCTATCTTTTTTCTTTTTTGACAGACTCTTACTCTGTCACCCAGGCTGGAGTGCAGTGGTATGATCTCGGCTCACTGCAACCTCTACTGAGATTGTACAGGCATGTGTTACTACACCCGTTTAATTTTATTTTTAGTAGAGACAGGGTCTCACCATGTTGGCCAAGCTGGTATCAAACTCCTGGGGCTCATGTGATCTGCCCACCTCGGCCTCCCTATGTGCTGGGATTACAGACGTTAGTCACTGTGCCCAGCCCCTGCACAGTTATTTCAAAGGCAGCAAGGGTGGCCTAGGAAGACCAGGGCATGAAGAGCACTGAAGAGTGTGTGTGAGTATGTGTCTGTATGTGAGTAGGTGTGAGAGTGTGTGTATGTGTCTATGTGTGTCTATATGTGAGTGTGCCTATGTGTGTCTGTGTGTGTGTGAGTGTATGTGTCTGTATGTGTATGAGTGTGTCTATGTGAGTGTGTGTGTATACGTCCATGATTGTGTGCCTATGTACATGTGTGCGAATGATCATGAGTGTGTCTGTATATGTGTGCGAGGGAATGTGTGTCTATGTATGAGCATGTGTATGAGTAGACATGTGAGTGCGTGAGTGTATGTGTATCAGTGTGTGCCTATGTATGTGTGCGAAGTGCATGTGTGTCTATGTGTGTGTGTGTGTATGAATGTCTATGTGTGTGAATGTGTATGAGTATGTGTCTGTATGAGTATGTGAGTGACTGCGTATATGTACATGTGTGTCTATGTATGAATGTGTCATTGTGTGTATGAGTGTGTCTATGTACGTGTGTGTCACTGTATGTATGAGTATGTGTGTGTGGTATGTGTGAGTGTATGTATGTCTGTATGTGTGTGTGCGAGTGTATGTGTGAATGTATATGTATGTCTATGTGTATGTATGTCTATGTGTATGTGTCTACGTGTGAGTGTATGTGCATATGTGTACAAGCAAATGTGTGTCTGAGTATGTGAGTATATGTGCATGTGTACGTGTGTGTCTATGAGTATGTGTGCTATGAGTGTGTGAATATATGTGCGTGTGTACACGTGTATGTCTATGAGTGTGTCTATGTATGGGTATATGTGTCTATGAGTATATATATGATTATGTATGTATGTGTCTATGAGTATATGTGCATGTGTACGTGTGTCTATATGTGTCTATGTATGAGTATGTGAGTATACGTCCGTGTGTTTGTGTGTGTCTATGTATGAGCATGGTGTCTATGTATGAGTATGTATGGGACTGTGTGTGTGTGCCTTAATTCAAACGGGAAGTATTTCCTCTGATGACTTACGATTTGCTTCTGCTTTAAAGGCTTCACAGAGAAGCTGCCGTCCATGTGCTGCAGGGGAGAAAGACACAGAGGTTAAGGTGGTCAAGCTGGCGCCTCTGAGCACCCCTGTGTGGCCTCCAGGATCAGCCACCCTGCCCCAGCCAATTCATGCCCGCCGCTGGAAAAA
Organism: Piliocolobus tephrosceles; assembly: GCF_002776525.5. NCBI lineage: Eukaryota > Metazoa > Chordata > Mammalia > Primates > Cercopithecidae > Piliocolobus > Piliocolobus tephrosceles. Next base: position 4,705,914 of record NC_045450.1, on the reverse strand, counting down.
GAAAAAAAAAAAACAAGGATGGGGCCACCTGAAAACGAAAGAGCCAAGATTTCTCAAAACACGGTCCTCAGGCCTGGCTGTGAAACTATCTGAAGCCTCCTGAACATACAGCCCTGGGACCCTGTGCTGACCCACAGAACCCAACTCTCCTCGGTTGGTCTCAAGCACACTCAAGCTGAAGGCCAGTCAGCCAGGTTGATGGACAAGGGCCTCCTGCACACCGAGAAGCAGCACCTGGCAACGAAAATCAAGACAGACAAAACAGGTTCCTGCCCTCCCAGGGCCCGGCTGAGTTAGAAAGACAGAGTGGGAGCACGCACAGGGGTGCACACACAGGGAACCGCAGAGCTCTAAAAACGTGGGAACGAAATAGAACAAGCGTGCCCGGTGGTATCCAGGGAAACACACCACCGCTCAGAGTTTCACAAGGTTAATGATGGCGACCTCGCAACAGCACTCATTATCCCTTCTCAGTCAACCATGACCAGCACTCAGAATTTTCCGGTGAGGCTGGCGGGTTCTGACAGAAATTTCCAGAATGTTGGACTCCAAAAATAAAGCAGTTTCCCACTGGGTTCTGTACTCGAAGCACAAAATGGACCGTTTTGCCAGATATGGCCCATCTGCCTCTGCCAGAAGGCGCAGATGTGTCAACAGTCACCGTGGCTTCTGACGAGGCCAGGCTGGGAAAAGAAGCTGGGGAGCCCAGTGCTAAAAAGGCAGAAGGCTGCCCTCTGCCCAGGGCACTTGCATCACCACAGTCTGTGGTCCTGGACTCGGGAGAGAACAGACCCAGCCTCGCCACAGGACACAAAGACGAGGGTCCTCTACCCAGCTTACAGAACCCCCGACCTTGGGGTGCTCTAGAAAGACCCAGATCACAGGGAGGAGCTGGACTCTGCACTTAGAGCTCTCAGGGTCTGTGGCCGCACATGGGGCTGGAGGTGGGTGGAGAGCCTGGGCTAGGCAGGACCCAGAGGCAGCGTGAAGCCCGAAGCAGGCAGGCTGGGCCCTGTCTCATGGGATCCTTTTCCCCTCCTGACTCCTGGCCTGCAGGATGGTGCCACGCAGACCTGCAATGGCAGGGTGCTGATGAACGTCAGTGTACACTGGGGGTGGGGCCATCGAGGCACTAACAAACAAGGATGCATCCCATCACCTCCGCCAACTTCTCAGGAGAAACCAATGCCAGGTGGGCAGCAGCCCCTCGTCCATCCTAGCAGTGTTTCCTGAGTGTCTGCTCTGTGCCAAGTGTCCAACTCGGCTCATAGGATGCCACGACACCCAAGAGGAGAGTGCTGCCCCTGTGAACATCAAGTGGGGACAACAGATGTTTGTCCTGAGTGGTGTGAGGAAAAGCCTCCTGCAAGGAGTGGGGCCTGACCAGTCTGCACGGTCAGGATGTGGCAGCCACGTGGGGGAAGGAGTAGCAGGACTGGGGCTCTGTGACATGTGCCAGGTGACACCCAAGGACACTGAGCCTGGTGGGAAAGCTACAGCCCAAGAACGTAACAACACTGCTGATCTCTGCACACCCCAGGGTGAAGTAAGTCTACTGCAGGGAGCCCACCTTGTGGGAGCCCCAGCCTGTGTCAGCAGGCTCTACAGAATTCTACAGGGCTGGCCTCAGTCTAGAACATTCTCCCTTGACACACTCCAAGTACCCTTTGAAAAGCGTCTTGGCCAGGTATGGTAGCTCACACTTATAATCCCAGCACTTTGGGAGGCCAAGGTGGGAGGATCACTTGAGGCCAAGAGTTTCAGACCAGCCTGGGCAACACAGCGAGACCTCCTCTCTATTAAAAAATTTTTTTTTAATTAGCCAGACATGGTGCTGTACTTCTATAGTCCCAGCTACTCAGGAGACTGAAGTGGCATGATCTCTTAAGCCCAGGAGGTCAAGGCTGTAGTGAGCTGAGATCATACCACAGCCCTCTAGCCCAGGCAACAGAGCGAGACTCAGTTTAAAAAAAAGATGGCCAGATGCGGTGGCTCATGCCAGTAATCCAAGCACTCTGTGGAGGGGTGAGGTGGGTGGATCACCTGAGGTCAGGAGTTCGAGAACGGCCTGGTCAACATGGTGAAACCCCATCTCTACTAAAAACACAAAAAATTAGCCAGGTATGGTGGTGGACACCTGTAATTTCAGCTACTTGGGAGGCTGAGGCAGGAAGAATCTCATGAACCCAAGAGGCGGAGGTCGCAGTAAGCCGAGATCATGCCATTGTACTCCAAGCCTGGGTAACAAAAGCGAAACTCCGTCATCTCAAACAAATAAAATTAAAAAAAAAAAAAAAAAAAAAAAAAAAAAAAAAAAGGCCAGGCGCAGTGGTTCACACCTGTAATCCCAGCACTTTGGGAAGCCGATGCAGGCGGATGACCTGAGGTCAGGAGTTCAAGACCAGCCTGGTCAACATGACAAAGCCCCGTCTCTACTAAAGATACAAAAATTAGCCAGGTGTGGCCAAGTGCAGTGGCTCATGTATGTAATCCCAGCACTTTGGGAGGCCGAGGCAGGTGGATCACGAGGTCAGGAGATCGAGACCATCCTGACTAGCACAGTTAGCACAATGAAACCCTGTCTCTACTAAAAATACAAAAAATTAGCTGGGTGTGGTGGTGGGTGCCTGTACTCCCAGCTGCTTGGGAGGCTGAGGCAGAAGAATGGCATGAACCCCGGAGGCAGAGGTTACAGTGAGCCGAGGTTGCACCACTGCACTCCAGCCTGGGAAACAGAGCGAGACTCTGTCTCAAAAAAACAAAAAAAAAAAATTAGCCAGGCATGGTAGCATGGGCCTGTAACCACAGGTACTTGGAGGCTGAGGCAGGAGAATCGCTTGAACCTGAGAAGCAGAGGTTGCAGTGAGCACATATTGCACCACTGCACCACTCCAGCCTGGATGACACGGCGAGACTACGTCTCCAAAAAAAAAAAAAAGGCCAGGCCCAGTGGCTCACGCCTGTAATCCCAACACTTTGGGAGGCCGTGGCAGGTGGATCACTTGAGGTCAGGAGTTTGAGACCAATCTGGCCAACATGGTGAAACCCTGTTTCTACTAAACACACAAAAATTAGCCAGGCATGACGGTGCACACCTGTACTCCCAGGTACTCGGGAGGCTGAGGTGGCAGAATTGCTTGAACCGGGGAGGCAGAGGTTGCAGTGAGCCAAGGTCACTGAACTCCAGCATGGGTGACAGAGTGAGACTCTGTCTCAAAAAAAAAAAAAAAAGAAAGAAAAAAGCAAATGCAAAGTCTCCTGACAGCGGCGCTCAGCCTCGGGACCAGAATTCTGGAAAGCAGGAAGCCACAGGCACACCCCCACCTGCCCCGGGCCCTTGAAACTCAGCCACCCGACGAAGCCCCAATCCCTGCTCAGCCTTATCTCAAAAGACCACCCGCTGCCCAACTCCCAGGTCCTCGGGAAGGTGATGGCCAGATGGCACTTACCTTTTCAAAGGCGGCCAAGAGCACGTGGGCATGGCCAGTCACTTCCACCACTGCTGGGGAGAGAGGGGCAGAGCAGTCAAGAGTCCGGGCCTGCCCCACCCAGGCATCTCACCTCCCCGAGCCTGGCAGGCCTGTGGCACCAAGGGCTCAGCCTGCACAGAGTCCAGAGTCTGTTCTGGGACCCACCCTCTTGCACTTTCCACTTCCTCACCTGCCCCAGACTCCAAGCTGCCCACACCCTGCCTTGTGGCGAGCCCAAGGCCCTATGCCTGGCCTGCTTCATCACTGCTGCAAACACTCCTCCCTCAGGACACACTTCCTCCTTGCATGGCCTGCACGCCCAGGAGGATGGAAGAGGATGCACTCACCATCTCCTTCGTCCACCACAGCCTGGATGACCACTGGAAACACGCCTCGGTCCAGGTCAAAGTTCAGCTGAGGAGAGAGTTGGCAAGAAAGGTCAGGACCCACAAAGCCAGGCCTGGAAGCCTGGAGTCGGTCAACAGATGAGCTGGAGAGAGCAGGCAGAGAGAGCTCAGAGGACACGCCTCGAGATGGCAGGAAAGGCGGATGCCAGCCTTGGCACCTTTTTTATGTGTGTGTTAAAACAGATAAAACATAAAATCTGCCATTTTAACCATGTTTCAACAGCGTTGAGTAAAGTGCATTTAAAATGTCATGCGACTGTCACCATCCATTTCCAGAACTTTTCATCACCCCAAACAGAAACCCCACGCATAGCCATCAGCACCCACAAACTCTCCGTCTCCTCCCCCAGCCCTCGGAAGCCACCACGTGCTTCCTGTCTCCAGGGATTTGCCATTTTCGGACCTGTCATTTACATGGAATTGCACAACAGGTGACCTTCTGTCTAGGTATGTTTCCAAAGTTCACCCACAGTGCAGCACGCATCGGTGCTGCTTTCCTGTTTCTGGCCAAATAACAGGCACTGTGTGGACATCCATACGCTGCGCATGCATTCCTCCGTGACGGACACCGGACTGGGCCCGCGTCCTGGCTACAGTGAGCAGCGCTGCGTAAGTGTCCGCCTGAACCGCGCTCTCGCTTCTCCTGGGTGTGTGCCTTGGAGGGGAAGTGCTGGTCACTGGGCAACTCCCTGTGACTTTCTGAAGGCATCTGGCTTGGCCCCAGCAAACCCAAAAGGCAAGCAAGGGAGACCACAAGGCTGGCTTGAGTCCAAAGGGAAGCTTCCTCCTGCTTTCATCCCAACCCTGCTGTGCATAGGCTGAAGGCCACCCTCTTCCCCACGGCCCCCAGGGCCCCGGCAGTCAGCCCAGCACAGTACCATCCTCTTGGAGCCCTACTCCTCGGCACTGCTCTGCGGGTCTCGCCCTGCCCTCTGCAGGCCAAGTCCTTCTCTGGGCCTCAGGAAGCACTTGGCCCCTGGGCTTCTATCATTCATAGCCTGGCAACCAGGAAAGCCACCTGCCACCATCAGGCTCCCTGACTCCCTCTGTGGAGGGCAGGGACCCTGCCTCTCCAGTCAACATGACATCCTCGGTGTCTGGCACAGAACAGCAATGGACACATGCATCTGTTTATTCTGGGAGGAAAAAGAATCATTTATTTCCCAATCAAGATTTACTGAAAGAACGGATACTGGCTGCGCCACTGTGAGCATTCTAAAAGCCAGCGAATCATTTGCTTAACACGAGTGAACTGCAGGAGATGGTAATTATAACACAATAAAGGTGTTAAAAAAAAAAAAAAAACATAACAAGGCCAGGTGCCATGGCTGACGCCTGTAATCCCAGCACTTTGGGAGACCCAGGGACCCAGGTGGCGGATCACCTCAGGTCAGGGGTTTGAGACCAGCCTGGCCAATATGGTGAAACCCCATCTCTACTAAATTAGCCAGGCGTGGTGATGCACACCTGTAATTCTATCAACTCGAGAGGCTGAGGCAGGAGAATCACTCGAACCCAGGAGGCAGAGGTTGCGGTGAGCCGAGATCGCGCCATTGCACTCCAGCCTGGCGGACAGAGTAAGACTCTACCTCAAAAACAAAAACAAAAAATGGATGAGACATCAAAGAGGAAGGGCCTGGCAGGCCCAGCCCAGGTAAGGGCACCTGGGTCGGGGCAGAGCGTCCTGCCTCCCGAGGCCGACCACAGGCCTCAGTGACCAAGACTCACGAGGAAGAAACAAGCCCCTCCATGTCTGCAGCAACCACCCCCCACAGACGTCCAGGTGGGACCACTCCTGGCCCAGCACACGGGAATCCTGAGCCCGCAGCCAAGCACTCACCCCGAACCAGCAATGCTCAGAACCAACACACACACAGGATGTCTCGTCTCCCACTGTCCCTCCGTGAAGTGGGCAGCAGAAGCAGGGCAGGGGCACACATCCCCACCCCAGCGGCCCACGGTGGCTTTCATCTCAGGTCCTCCTATCTCAATGAGCCTCGGCTTCCTTCCTTGTAAAATGGGGTCATTATTGTGCTACCGCATGGGTTTCAAGGATAAAGCACAAATGTAGTCCTCTCAACAGACCCAGCACAGAGACACTGCCTGTGGTGGCTGCTACGGTTGTTGCGAATATTACTATTATGATTTTTTTTTTTTTTTTGAGACACAGTCTTGCTCTGTTACCCAGGCTAGAGTACAGTGGCGGGATGTTGGCTCACTGCAACCTCCAACTCCTGTGTTCAAGCAATTTTCCTGCCTCAGCCTCCCAAGTAGCTGGGATTATAGACGCCTGCCACCATGCCCAGCTAAATTTTTGTATTTTTTGTAGAGACAGGGTTTCACCACGTTGGCCAAGCTGGTCTCAAACTCCTGACCACAAGAGATCCGCCTGACTCAGCCTCCCAAAATGCTGGGATTACAGGCATGAGCCACTGCCCCTGGCCCAATATTACTATTATTTAAGGAACAGAGGGAAATGTTTCTTCCTAAGATTTGTCAGCACAGTGAATTTCCTACCGAAAACACAGACGAGGAGAAGAGTCACGCGGACCAGAGAGAGCAGTCAGGAGAAGGCGACAGGCAGGAACAGCAGTGTCGAGAAAGTGCCCGACTGCCAACCAGGAAGGCTACGTGGACACGGACACAGGGCAAAGGCTGGCAGCACCCAGGCGCTCCCAGGGATGTCCCCACCCAGCAGGGACTCCATACCCACAGGCACCTGGCACACAGCTACCGCAGCTTCCTGCCATCTGGAGCTAAGAGTTCCATTCCAATCAGAATGAATGGCACATGTAACCCGTCGACACAAGAAGCCCTGGGCAGGCAGCCATCAGCTGAACAAACCACAAGCCTGGAGACCAAGTCCACACGGGCCTAGGCCCTGCATCTCACGAGGGAGGGTCACAGGCTCCAGCCACAAGTCCCGTGGGATGGACACCAACGCACACGTGGACAGAGGTGGACACAGACACTGACGCTGGGGGCTGTGCTGTGAAGGCTGAGAAGTGCCGTGGTCTCAGTTAGCGAGGAAGGGTGAAGCCAGGAGCTGGCAGGGCACCGGCCCGGGGCCAGAGTCAGCGCTGCTGGCAATGAGTCTAGCTCCTTACCCATTCACTACAAACAGGCCCTCACCTGAGCCTCAGTTTCCCCATTTGGCAAAATGGAACGGAAGTCATGCCTAACGCAAGGCTCCAAGTGCTGTGGCTGGCAGAGCACACAGTCAACACCAGCACCCAGAAGTCCTGTGCGTCCAGGCAACGGGAGCCGACCCAGTCTCCTCTGGGAGGGGGCTGGAGGGTGCAAAAGCAGAAAAGGGTGCGAAAGGTGGCCAAGGAGACCAATCCTGGGCCGGAACTTTCTGAAAATGTCCACACACATCAGAAAGCTGCAGGCTGTTGGGCCTGACATGGTGGCTCATGCCTGTAATCCCAACACTCTGGGAGGCCGAGGTAGGAGGACTGCTGGAGCCCCAGAGTTTGAGATCAGCCTAGGCAACATAGTCAAACTCTGTCTCTACCAAGCAAGCAAACAAACAAACAAACAAACAAAAGAGCCAGCAGTGGTGGCACCTGTAGTCCCAGCTACTGGGAAAGTTGAGGTGAGAGGATCTCTTAACCCAGGAGTTCGAGGCTGCAGCGAGCTGTGTTTGTGCCACTGCACTCCAGCCTGGGAGACAGAGTGAGCCCTTGTCTCAAAAAAGCGGCGGGGGAGGCTGCAGGGAGGTGGGGCACATGTTCCCACCCACCAGGACCCAGCCAGGCCTCCAGCTCCCAGCCAACGGAGGGATACCACAGACACCTGGCTTGCCAGAGGGATGGACACTCCCTTCCCTGGCCTGGGGAGCCTGTCAGGGGCTGATGATGCTGGGACTGTAGGCCCCTTGTGAGCCTGTTTCCTGCCCACTCCACTGAGTCTGCATAGGAGCCATCGTCCCAGGGTTGCCTGGCAACGCTCCCACGCTGCTGCCACAAGGGCTGTCATTAAGCCCGGAAAGGAGGAGTTAACGCACCGGCAGCCGCTCCTTTACGTGATGGAGCCGGACAGGGTACGCAGAGCTTTGTGGAGCACGCCCACCCCCACGCCCCTGCCCACCCCGCGCTTCCACCCAGGCCTGGAATGCATCCACACAGCCAGCACCTCAGCACTGGCGGAGGAGCCTCTGAGTGAGCTGTGATTTTTTCTCATCACACTGCAGAAACTCAGTGCTGACAGTGCTTTACTGGTGTGGAATAAAAACCAACGGTCTGGGGAGGCGTGCACGATGGTAGCTGTAGCCTTGCCTCCCACTAGCCGGCTGGCAGACTGGGGTTTACAGTGGGCACCCCGGGGAAAGCCCTTTGCATGCTGATCACGGACCCCTCATGGCCACCCTGTGAGGGACTGCTTCCAGCCCGTCTGCAGAAGGGCAAACCCAGGCTCACAGAGCTGCAGAACTGGCCTAACGCTCTAGAGAGAGAAAGCAGCAGAACCAAAGCGGGCCCCCAGCCCCTCCACACATGTCCTCTCCGCTCCTGGGCAAGGCCAGTGCAGCCACGCTGGGCACCCCTGTGGCCTGTCCTTGCAGCTGTGCTCTTAACGACGCTAAGGCACGTCTGGCCCAGCATCTGAGCCCCTCAGGTTCTCTCTGGGAAAGTGTCTCCCTCCTACTCCAGGTCTCTGTGGCCTGGCTGCAGGCAGGAGGCCCCCGCCCCAAGTGGGGCCACAAAGAGAAGGCGCACGGCCTCCAAGCACCTCTAGACCCAGCCGGATGGCCACGCGCTGGCCCGCAGGGCACTCGCTGAGAACAGGGCTAGCTGAGGGAGGTGGGAGGCTAAGCCACAGAGATCCCCGCCCTGATGACACAGTCCCTGGAAGAAACCTCAGGTCACCCAGTCTTCTCTGAATCTACACCAGTAAGTCTCTACTTTTCTTAAACAAACCCGAGAGTTTTTCTGTCACTTCCATCCACAGAAGTCCTGACAAAGACAGCACCTCGAAGGCCCCACGGCAGCAGCTGTCCCTGATGTGTGCTGACTCATGGCCATCCACGGACCAGCCAGGGCTACACTGCACACGGGCGTTCATTCAGCTTACTCAGCAAACCCTCACCTAAGGGCCCCCGGCGGGTCCAGTGCCAAGTCCGGGACAGAGGTACGGACAAGGACAACTAGGGTGGTTCCAACCCTCTCCGGGCCCTGAACCCTCAGGAAGCTGGCCACAGTGACCACTCCCTCCCCCAACCACCTCACCTGCAAACCATGGCTCACAGGGCATGGAGACTGGGGCTCCCCAGAGCGGAGGGGCTGGGGGAGGGACCCCAGGGAACATGAAACAAACAGGGAGCACAGACACCCCCAAACTCCCACTCCCCAGAGTTCAGCACACACACCACACAGCACCCACAGCCACACGCGAGAGCAGCGTGCAGGGTCCACACCGGTGATGCTGGGAGAGGACAGAGACTCCGCCCACCCAAGGGAGTCTGGGGAGACATTTATTTTACCTTTTTTTTTTTTACCTTCCCAAGAAACGGAGTCTCACTATGTTGCTCAGGCTGTTGCAATGGCTATTCAAAGGTACAATCCCACTACTCCTCAGCATGGGAGTTTTGATCTGTTCGGTTTCCAACCTGGGCCGATTCACCCCTCCTTAGACAACCTGGTGGTCCCCCACTCGCAGGTACTTTCACTTTTGAGACAGGGTCTCGCTCTGTCACCCAGGCTGAAGTGCAGTGGCATCATCATGGCTCACTGCAACCTCCATCTCCCAGGCTCAAGCGATCTTCCCACCTCAGCCTCCTCAGTAGCTGAGACTACAGGCGAATACTAATCCATCACACTAAGCTGATTTTTGTATTTTTCATAGAGACAAGGTTTTACTCAGGCTGGTCTCAGACTCCTGGCCTTAAATGATCCTTCCACCGCAGCCTCCCAAAGTCCTGGAACTACAGGCAAGAGCCACCACACCTGGCTTGTTTTATTTTTAATGCAAGGACAAGGGAGGCTTTTTACAGAGACTGGCTGCAGGTCAGGAAGAGAGAAGCCACAGGACTGGCCCCAGCATAAGTCAGCTCATGGGGCCTCCTAGGAGGGCATGTGGTCAATGTCTCCTCCTGGCCTCGGACCTAGGACCCACAAGGTCTATACTGTTTTTTGTTTTGTTTTGTTTTGAGACGGAGTCTCGCTCTGTCGCCCAGGCTGGAGTGCAGTGGCTCGATCTCGGCTCACTGCAAGCTCCGCCTCCCGGGTTCACGCCATTCTCCCGCCTCAGCCTCCTGAGTAGCTGGGACTACAGGCGCCCGCCACCTCGCCCGGCTAATTTTTTGTATTTTTAGTAGAGATGGGGTTTCACCGTGTTAGCCAGGATGGTCTCGATCTCCTGACCTCATGATCCGCCTGCCTCAGCCTCCCAAGGTGCTGAGATGACAGGCGTGAGCCACCGTGCCTGGCCACACGAGGTCTATACTCGTGTTACACAGGAACCCCCTTGGACCAGGGTCTTTGCAAGCTACAGACCACATGGACGCTGGAAAACAAGGCAAAGGGAGAAGGAAGGAGGATACAGCTTTGACCGAAAGCTAGAGAGGGGCCTAGGAGCGAAAACTAGCAAAGCAGCCACTTAAGCCACAACCTACAAAAGGCCTCATTAAAAGAAGTCTGCAGCTTTGGCTGGTCACAGTGGCTGACACCTGTAATCCTAGCACTTTGAAGGCCAAGGCAGGCGGATCACGAGGTCAGGAGATCAAGACCATCCGGGCTAACATAGTGAAACCACATCTCTACTAAAAATACAAAAAATTAGCTGGCCATGGTGGCATGTGCCTGTAATCCCAGATACTCAGGAAGCTGAGGAAGGAGAATCCCTTGAACCCAGGAGGTAGAGGTTGCAGTGAGCCAAGACCGCGCCACTGCACTCCAGCCTGGGCAACAGACTGAGACTCCATCTCAAAAAAAAAAAAAAGAGACGTCTGCACCAAGATTTTAAACAAAAGTAAGGTTAAAAAGTTTGAAGGAGGCCGGACGCAGTGGCTCAAGCCTGTAATCCCAGCACTTTGAGAGGCCGAGATGGGCAGATCATGAGGTCAGGCGATCAAGACCATCCTGGCTAACACGGTGAAACCCTGTTTCTACTAAAAATACAAAAAATTAGCCAGGCGAGGTGGCGGGCGCCTGTGGTCCCAGCTACTCGAGAGGCTGAGGCAGGAGAATGGCGTGAACCCGGGAGGCGGAGGTTGCAGTCAGCTGAGATCCGGCCACTGCACTCCAGCCTGGGCAACAGAGCAAGACTCCGTCTCAAAAAAAAAAAAAAAGTTTGAAGGAACACCACCTGGTGTGAACAGACCCTGCATTGCTGCAGCTGGCAAAGGGAGCCCCATTCTTCACGCCTCCCCAAACTCCAGTGTCTGAACCTCTGAGTGTGGCTGCCTGGTTGGCCTCTGGTCCCCTGGCTCCGCCAGCATGTGGCCCAGGCCTTGCTCCAGTCCATTTGCACGTCTGCCCGAGCACAAAGACTGGGGTAGCCATTCCCAGGCCTTATGAAGCCGGAGGAACCCAAACACACAGGTCCCACTGCGCTGGCCCCATCCCCGAGAGGAGAGAATTCGAGAGAAGTAGCAAAGGGCAAGGAGGAGCCCAGCCAGGATTACCTCGTCATCCTTCCATTCCAAGAAGTCGATCTTGAAGGAGGGCAGGGAGAACTGCTGGCTCACCCCTCTCTTGTAGTGGACGGTCTCGGACTGTAGTGAGGGACTTTTGGGGCTGTATCTGCGGGGAGCCGAGAGCAGGCAGTGAGACTGCAGCAGGACGAGGGCCCTCCATGTCCGTCCCTCCCACACTGAAAGCTGGCAGGGATGCAGACATCTGTCTTTTGGGGACCCTCTCTTGTGGGGGACAGCAAACAGCCTACATGACTACGTGGCCCTCACCCTTCCAGGGCCTTCCACCACAGCCTCTCTGCTCACCATGCAGCTCTGCCCACGTCAGGCCCGGCTACGATTCTTCCAGAGCCCACACCCGCCCAATCCCTTTGCCACATCCCCCAGTGCGGCTGTGCTTTTCCTTTCGATGGGGTGCTAGGCTGGTTTACTCTTTTTTTTTTTTTTTTTTTTTTTTTTTTTTGAGGTAAGAGTCTTGCTCTGTCACCCAGACTGGAGTGCAGCGGCATGATCTCAGTTCACTGCAACCTCTGGCCCCCGAGATCAAGTGCTCCTCCTGCCTCAGCCTCCAGAGTATCTGGGATTACAGGTGTGCACCATCATGCCAGGCTAATTTTTTTTTAGTACAGACAGGGTTTCGACATGTTGGCCAGGCTGGTCCGAACTCCTGACCTCAAGTGATCCACCTGCCTCAGCCTCCCAAAGTGCTGGGATAACAGGCGTGAATCACTCCGCCTAGCTTGAGTGTTTACTTTTAGAATGAACACAGTACTTAAGTACACACAGTGCAAAATGCTCCTTCCCCACCCCTCACGCCTGCTCCCAGCAGCCTGTTCTCCGCCCCAGCAGAGACCCACATAACACTCCCGGGGGGCGAGGCACAACGGTGGCCACACGCACCGAGGGTCTCTCTTCCTCAGCATTCAGACACGGTAGGCGTCAACACTGCTCTTTCATGTGTCCGCACACACTGGGGCTGTGTCCTGTGAACCACCACACTGGTCCTGCTGTGGTTTTATCACTCGGTCAGGGCTCCTGAGATGGTCACCAATATCTCACTCTTGCCAACACCCTTCTGCATGTCTTAGCCACAGGCCAGGCGCAAGTGCATCCCTAAGACATGTGCCTGAAGCAGTTTCATGTCTGATAAAACTCCATGCAGGAATCCAATTCACAACCCACAGACCCTCCCTCCACCACACCGCCCTGCTTGCCTGCGGCCAGGGCTGGCTCTCCTGGACAAAGGCACACCGAGCCCAGAGGCGGGGGGAGGGCCACCACTGTACACACAAAGGCAGAAGAGGCCTGCCCTGGACACCAGAGCCCAGCGTGGGAGGAGGCACTATAGGGGAGGCCCAGGCTCAGCCTCAGTAAAACGCACAGTTAAGACACCACCCTCAGGCAGACCCCAGTTTTCTCCTGTGAGCTGTGGAGCCCTGCACACATCCCTCTGAGCCTCAGTTTCCCTGTCATAAGGCAGGGAGGGTGGCTTGCCCTGCAGCTCAAACGGATGGAGCACTGGCAGGCTGGATGAGGTCTGGGTGCCTGGGCACGGCCTCCAGGTCCTGGAGCTGCTCCTGCTCTGTGATCCCTGCTGGGAGGGGAAGCAGGCCTCGTACCAGGTCCTGAGAGGAGCGGACTGTTTTCTCTGTGATCCCCGCTGGGAGGGGAACCTGGTCTTGTGCCAGGTCCTGAGACAGGGGGACTGTGGCATTTCTCTCGTCACTAGCCCCCGGGGGTCTAGGACAGGGTGATACCAGCCAGGGCTGGCAGGGCATTTCTCTGCTCTCTCTAGCCTTTCTGGTGGCAGCGGAACCCTCTCTTCAAGCGCACCCGAGCTGGTTACCCAACCCCTGAGCGCTGGGGGGCAGGGGGCAGACAACTCACTCACACTGGCCTGTGACCTCAGCGCACACCCTATTTGTAGCAGCCCCCGGACACCTCCCCAGAACCCCAGCTCCTCCACCATGTCGGCCAGGCCCGAGGAGGGCACCAGGCCCCATGGGTGTCACACACTCAACCCCAAGCAGTGGGATGCAAGAAGGGGACAGAGGGGCCTGCCCTGGTCACTCCAAATGCTCCTATACCCAGTAACTCCATGCCTGTCATAGCACACAGGCATGCATTTCTGGTGTCATTAAAGAAATATAATCTGTGCTGGGCGCAGTGGCTCATGCCTGTAATCCCAGCACTTTGGGAGGCCAAGGTGGGAGGATCATGAGGTCAGGAGATCGAGACCATCCTGGCTAACACGGTGAAACCCCGTCTCTACTAAAAATACAAAAAATTAGCTGGGCGAGGTGGTGGGTGCCTGTAGTCCCAGCTACTTGGGAGGCTGAGTCAGGAAAATGGTGTGAACCCGGGAGGCGGGGGTTGCAGTGAGTTGAGATCACGCCACTGCACTCCAGCCTGGGTGACAGAGCGAGACTCCATCTCAAAAAAAAAAAAAAAAAAAAATATATATATATATATATATATAAAATCAAGTGCCAGGGCAAGGTAGAGCCTCAAAGAACAAAGTATAGAAAAAGGGACCTGTTCCTCCCCCAAGTGCTGGTCCACAGGAAGAGCCCTGGCTGCCGGGGAGCCCAGGGCCAGAGCCCAAGGGCGGCCTCACCTGGTGGCAGGTTCCCTCAGAAGCCCACGAGTCATCTCCACCAGCCCCTCAGCTCGAGCACTCAGGCTCCTTTCAGGAGCATTTGTCACATGAGGGGCTGTGCACAGGACACATGGTCCCCTCCTCACACCACCCACCCACATTTCCAGCTGAGGACACAGAGGCACAAGCAGTCACGTGCTCCAAGCCACTCAGTAGGGACAGCATTCAAAGGCTAGGCTCTCAACCACACCCTATTGCCAGATGCAAAGCTGACCACTGAGCAGTGTGCTCCAATGCAGGAAGGTGGGGGGTACACTCCTGCCTGTCCCTAAAGCCACTTGGGGCAGATGTGCCTTTGTATCCTGGAGGTGGTCCTGCCAGCTCCTGCTGAAGTTGCACATTTCAAACTTTCAGGGCCAGAAGGACCCTTACTTCAAATAAAACCTCTGAAAGTGCAAATATGTAATTGTGACACAATAAAAAATAAATATTTGGTCCTGGCCCCAGTTCCTGACACAGACTCCTCTAAAACCCCTGTCATTTCCTGAGTGACAGGCGTGCTACGAGCCTCTTTTGTTCTGTTATTTGGTCCTTGATCTTTGCTCCTGACACAGAACTCCAAACCCTTGGAATTTCCTGGGTGGCAGGAGTGTCTTACGTGTCAATGAGGTGACTCTTGGCTCCTGTATGGGGCTGGCCGCCAGAAAGACCAAGCCATGATTAGAAACTTGGAAATGTCATCTAAGAGCGCCTAAGGAAAAACAAACAAAAACCTGGGCCAGGCAGGCTGGGCTGGTGGCTCACGGCTGTAATCCCAGCACTTTGGGAGGCCAAGGCAGGTGGATCACCTAAGGTCGGGAGTTCGAGACCAGCCTGTCCAACATGGAGAAACCCTGTCTCTACTGAAAATACAAAACTAGCAGGGCACGGTGGCACATGCCTGTAATCCCAGCTACTCGGGAGGCTGAGGCAGGAGAAGCACTTGAACCTGGGAGGCGGAGATTGTAGTGAGCGAGATCGCGCCATTTCACTCCAGCCTGGGCAACAAGAGTGAAACTCCGTCTCAAAAACAAACAAAACCACTTTGGGAGGCCGAGATGGACGGATCATGAGGTCAAGACATCAAGACCATCCAGGCCAACACGACAAACCCCCCATTCTCTATTAAAAACACAAAAATTAGCCAAGCGTGCTGGTGCATGCCTGTAGTCCCAGCTACTCAGGAGGCTGAGGCAGGAGATTCGTTTAAACCTGGGAGGCGGAGGTTGCAGTGAGTCGAGATCGCGCCACTGCACTCCAGCCTGACCAACAGAGTGAGGCTCCGTCTCAAAAAAATAAAAAAACCTGGAACTGAATTTCAGCCAAGCCCCATCCTCCAGGGAGGGGATGGGGGCTGAAGACAGAGTTCATCATCAATCCTGCCTACGTGATGAAGCCTCCGGAAAAAGCCCTGAAATATGGGGATTTCGGGACAGCTTCCGGGTTGGTGAATACGAAGGTGGCACGCACCACCCCTTTCCCCACACCTTGCCCTGTGAACCTCTTCATCTGGATCCTTTATAATCAACCAACAAACATCAGCCAAGTGTTTCCCTGAATTCTGTGAGCCACATCAGCAACTGATCAAGCCTGAGGAATGGGTTGTGGGAGCCTGATTCACGGCTGGTTGGTGAGAAGTTCAGGCGGCAGTGGGGGCTTATGACTGACGTCTGAAGTGGGGCAGTCTTGTGGGACTGGGCCCTCAATGTGCTGCACAAACTCCAGGCAGCATCAGAACTGAAACGAGTCACAGGACTCCAGCTGGTTCCCGCAGAGAAGAGGGGAGTCCCTGGGGTGGGAGACACCCCTCACATGGTGGTAAAGTCCTGGGAGTATGGTAAGAGAGCATGGTTTGGTTTTCTCCCTCTGGTTACTAAGGCAGACAGAAGCCTCCCCAAGGAGTCCGGGGACCCCCAGCCCAGCTGGTGCCAGTTGGCTGTGGGACTCACACTGCCCTGCCGTTCAGGAACTCCTCCGACGCCTGGCAGTAGATGGTGATGGCCACGCGGGCATCAGCATCGAAAGTGAACTCCAAGCTGTAAAGCACCCGGGGCTTGTCGCCGTCCTCAGTGGGGCTGTCAGCGTCGTCTTTGTACCTACCCCAGGCGGTGGAGAGAGAGGCAGCGGATCAGAGGCCACATCTGCGAAGGCTGCCTCCTGCCCTGCCAGGCTGAGGGGCCGTGGAGGCAGCTTTGTGGACACAGCCCACTTCTCCAGTAGACTTGGGGGCCGTTTCCTATTTGGACACGAAAGCCCAATGGTCCAGGGCTTGCCTCTCCTTCTTCCCGCCCACAGAAGACGGGGTACATGCTTTTGGTTCAGAGGCACTCCCAGATGCCTCAAGTCTAGTCGGTTTAAGCAGTTTCTGAACCTACTGAAATCTGGTGCTGGGTCATTCCTGGCAGTGGGGGGGCCGTCCTGTGCATGGCGGGAAGTCAGCACCCCTAGCACCCACCTGAGATGCCAGGGCACCCCACGTGGCTGCCTCCAGACACTGCCCAGGGTCCCTGTGAGGCACAGCTGAGAAGCCCTGGCTAAATGGCGCTCGTTCCACATACGCTTTCCCTCACTCAGCCCAGGGCAGCCTCTGACTCCATACGGGAGGATGCAGAAACGGGGGCCCCTCCCACCTGTCCTTTTCCTCCAGTAAGCCAGAACCTCTGCCCCGGGCTGCGCCCCACAGAGCCACAGGGTCCCCAGGGGCAGGGCGAAGGTTACCTCACCAGCCGGAGCGAGTCTTTGCGGATGTTCACCAGGCTCCGCAGTGTCTTCACGGGCTCGTGAGGGGCAGGAGTGACGTAGGGAAACTAGGAGGAAAACCACAGGGCCGCAGGCGACTCCCTTAGGAGCGGCCAAGGACAGAAAACGGGTCCGGGCGCAGCGGCCACGGCCCCAACGAGTATCCCTGGGCTCTCGTTCCCGTGTTGGAGGCTGTGTGGGTACGCTGTTCTCGTTTACAGGTAGAAGCTGCAGGCCACACAGTCCGCACATGCAACAGCCAGGACCAAACCACCCTGTGCAAATCCGGCCAGGCAGCCTCAACGCCCGATTCCTGCAGGCTGGGGCTGCCCATCCCCAATCTGCTCTCCCAGGCTTCCCACATCCATCACTGTCCGGAGCAACCTCAGCCCCTTCCTTGGGCCCCACTCTTTCCATCCTCAAAGCTTCCCACGAGCACCCCCGCCCCAGGCTGAGCCCCTAGATCCCACAACATTTAGTGGCTCCTCCGGCCTCCTGTCCCCCAAGGCCTGCACCCTCTCACCTCCTCCTCTGTTCCCAGGCCCCCTGCCTTTCTGCTCCCTCCCACCTATCACGGCTTAGTTCAGCCACGGCCTCTCCAGTGGAGTCTCCCTTTCTGCCCTTTCTCTCTTCTACCCATTTGTCCTGTGTTAACTGTCTATACTCCCACTAGGTAGCAGAGGCAGGGTCTGCCTTCGCCCTAGGCCCTGGAAGAGTGCTAGGCACACAGCAGGTGCCAAATGTGTGCTGAACAAACGGACAGCTCACAGTACTCGCGTACTATGACAGTATTCGAATGTACCCGCCTCTGGCAACGAGGGGAAGATATCAGCCAGCTGTCTATATCTCTCCTTTGGACAATGTCTCTTGCCCACTGTTGTAGGGAAAGCAAATTTTTTTTTTTTTTTTTTTGAGACAGCCTCACTTTGTTGCCCAGGCTGGAGTGCAGCGGCGCAGTCTCGGCTCACTAAAACCTCCACCTCTCAGATTCAAGTGATTCTCCTACCTCAGCCTCCTGAGTAGCTGGGATTACAGGCACGTGCCACCACACCCGGCTAATTTTTTTTTTTTTTTTTTTAGCAGAGACAGGGTTTCACCATTTTGACCAGGCTTGTCTCAAACTCCTGGCCTCAGGTGATCTGCCCGCCTCAGCCTCCCCAAGTGCTGGGATTACAGGCATGAGGAACAATGCCCGGGGTCTGCAAATACTATTTTTCCTTTTAAAGAAACTCATCCAAGAAAGCTGGAATCGAATCCACAACGTTCTGCAGCCGTTGCAACCCAGACGCACCCGTTCAGTATGGCTGCTCTGTTTCTCAGTGACCTGCCCCTGGCCATCTGGCCTCTAAGGGGCAGCACCCAGACACAACCCATTCCAGGGCACATGTCTACACCCAAGATCAACTGGAACCCTGTCAGGAGCTCTGCCCCGTTTAAGGGTGATTTGGTGCCCGTCTGCCCTCATGGCTGGGATGCAGACCGCTGGGGACAGGGGCCTCCCACCTCCGCAGCCCAATGAGAGCCCTGTCCAGACCCACCTGGACTGGGCGGCTGCCCAGGAAGTTCAGGTCCATGTTCTCTCCAAAGAGGTAACCTTCAGGGTGAGGGGTGTCAAATTTCTCTCCTCCCATGAAGAAGTGCGAAGCAAAGTAGTTTCCTGTTTAAAAAAGGAAACACGATTATAGATTGGTTTTTTGCTTCTGAGACGGAGTCTTGCTCTGTCACCCAGGCTGGAGTGCAATGGCGCAATCTTGGCTCACTGCAACCTCCACCCCTTGGGTTCAAGCGATTCTCTGCCTCAGCCTCCCGAGTAGCTGGGATTACAGGCACGTGCCACCATGCCCGGCTAATTTTTGTATTCTTAGTAGAGACGGGGTTTCACCATGTTGGCCAGGATGGTCTCCAACACCTGGCCTCAAGTGATCCGCCCGCCTCAGCCTCCCAAAGTGCTGGGATTACAGGTGTGAGCCACAGCGCCCAGCCTGGAAACACAGTTATAGACTCTGAGTCTGAACACAGATGTGGTAACATCTGATGGCCAAGAAGCCCAGTCCTGAGAAAGGCTCCACCTCAGGGGAGCTGGTACAGACAGGCCAGCGGGCGTCCCCCACACCTTCTGCCTCGGCCACCTGGCCTCGGGCCTTCCAAAGTGGCCTCCTGACCTCCCCACACTGCCAGCCTCAACACCCTTACCTAGACGGCTCCTCACTGCTCACAGCCTGTCAGTCAGCCCCCAGCTCCAACACCACTTTCTTCTGTGGTGGCCTGAGCTGTGTTCCCGATGAAGACAAGTTCGGGTCCTACCCCACATCCACCCCCTACTTGCGCATGTGACCTTATTTGGAATTAGGGTCTTTGCAGATGTAATGAAGCTAAGATGAGGTCATACTGGATTGAAGGGCTCTAAATCCAGTGACTGGTTCTTAACAGAAGGAGAAGAGGGAGGTGTGGATGTAGACTCGTACGAAGGGAAGACCAAGGGAAGACAGAGGCAGAGACTGGAGTGATGCGGCCACAAGCCCAGGGATGACAAGGAGTGCCTGGGGCCCCAGGAGTGGGGAGAGGTAAGGAAGAATCCTCCCCCAGTGCCTTCAGGGAGCGTGGCTCTGCTGACAGCTTGGTTTCTGACATGTGCCTCCATGACCGTGAAAGAATACATTTCTGCATCGTAAGCCACGGTTAGAGGTCATTTGTCACAGCCACCCCAAGAAATCCTTACACATTCCCTGACCCCAGACTAAGTCACCCCACCCCCAAATCTGAGCCCTGTGTACTTTCCATGTCAGCATCAAGCCCGGTTTAAAATCTCTGTGGATCTGGACTAGTTCGTTCAGTCTGACTCCCGCGTGAGGGCGGTAGGCTGCAGGCAGCACCCATCAGCACCCTGGCACACTTAGGCACGAGATCTGCGCTTCTCCTATGAGGAGGGGATGAACAGCTGGGCAGCCTCAGAGACTTGCACTCAGAGCCCTGCCGAGGAACACTGAGAGTATGGCCTGGATTCTTGACCTGACACCCAGATCCAGCCCCGTTTCTCCCAGCACACAGTCCCTGAGAGGAGGGCCAGGTGACCACAGGGGCCTGTAGATTTCAGGGATGCTCAGACTACATGGTCCTCAACCTCACATAGTGCAGGGACTTCCGGGAATTCTCAGAATCCCTACTGGGGACCCCAGAATCCCTATTCCTTCTCAGAATTCCCACCTGAGGCCAGGTTGGCCCTTCCCGGGGCCCTCAATGGGAATTCTGAGACCTTCAGGCCCTGCATGGCCTGTGTCCTTCCTGAGAACCACGGCTCCAGTTACAGTTCGCCCAGCCATGGCCAGCAAGAGTAGCTGGGCCCCAATCATGAGTCCAGGATGCTCCACCCGAGGGAGGTGGCCCAGAGCCAGGTGCCGAGCACAGCTGATCCTGACTGCCAGGAACAGTGGGCAGGAGCCACAGCCCCACCTAACCCCCCATGCAGAACAGGGACCACTGAGAGGTGATGACGACCAGAAAACAAGAATAAAGCGGCGACTACTTCAGCAAGTGGGACGGCCTGATTTTATGGACCATCACGCCGCTGTTGGAACCAAGCTGATCTAGACATACCGACGTGGATTGGGTCACAGAGTATTTGCAGGTTAAAGAAAACAAGGTAACACATTGCAAGATCATTTTCTGAGGGGTCACTGCACGCACTGAGATGTGCACAGCACAAATTGTGAATACACAGAGAATGTTCTGGAAGGACACACCCATGAGGCTGCCAGGGAAATTGGTGCAGAGCAGATGAGCGGTGGAGCAAAGCCCATGTGGTGGTTTTAAATCAAAAGGAAGAATACCTGCAGTACAGGTGAGCCCAGGATGCCTTCCCCAATCACCTGGGCCTTGCAAGTAGCCCCACCACATTGAAAGCTTCAGTGCATCTTAATATGCTAAGTCTTTAAAGGTGAATTTTCCACACGGCCTATGGGAGATCCAGGGGCCACAAGGCACACCATTCCTCAGGACATGGTGGTCTCCAGACGCTGGTCTCAGGCTTGGTCGGCCTTTAGCTCATCCAGTCTCAAGCCCAAGTCATGGAGCAGGACTGAGGGAGGGCCCGGCCCAGAGCCACCTGCCTGACCTCCAAGACATACACCATGTTCATGAAAACCACATGAAGGACTTGGCTGCTGGGAACCCCCTGCACTAGCCACTGGCAGACAAGGGCCACAGCAGCATGGCAAGAGGGTGTGGGAAGCCCGCGGCCCTGCTGACCAGCCCAGGACCCATCATTGGGGGCACCCTTAGCAGTGACGAGTCCCCACCCTTCCAGGCTCTCCCCAGAGCTGACGTAGTGCGGTGGGGTCCAGAAGGCCAGGCAGCCTTGGTCTGCAGGGAGACTCAGGAGTGGGCTTGCCCCTGCAAGGCCTTCCAGGCTGAGGCACCGGGAACTCCACGACCCCAGGCAGGAGACAGGTCCCTGGTTCAGAAGCCTTCTGCTCCAACCTCCTCCTAGGGCACCTTCAAGGCACAACCACTTTGTGTCCAAGAAGCCCTCTGAGGTTCCTCTCTGTAGGCAGAAGATGAGCGAGGTGGCCAGCCTCCACGAGGGCCCCCAACGCATCTCACCTCCCAGCTGACATGTCTCTGGGTGGACCGAACCCACACCGAACAGGGCTGACCAGGTGACCAGTGAGACTTCGTGAACATGGTGTATGGCTTCTAAGGCTCTGGGGGAAGCTGCTGCCATGCTGTGAGGACACCCAAGCAGCCCCATGGACAAGTCCACGTGGGGAGGACCCGAGGCCTCCTGCTAAACCCAGCAGCAGCATGCCGGGCTGTGAGCCAGGGAGGCAGCCCCTTCATGCCCAGGCAAGCCCTGAGGTGACCACAGCCCACCCACAGCTTTTTTTTTTTTTTTTTTTTTTTTTGAGACAGGGTCTTGCTCTGTCACTGAGGTTGGAGTGCAGTGGCACGATCACTGCAGCCTTGGACCTCCTGAGCTCAAACAATACTCCTGCCTCAGCCTCCCAAGTAGCTGGGACCACGGTGTGCACAATGCCTAGCTCATTTTTGTTTATTTTTTGTAGACACGGGGTCTCACTATGTTACCCAGGCTGGTCTCAAACTTCTGGGCACAAGCAATCCTCCCACCTTGGCCTCCCAAAGGGCTGGGGTTACAGGCCTGAGCCACCATGCCACAGCCTGAGCGAGGACTCATGAGTGATGCTGAGCCAGAGCCCTGCAGCGGAGCCATTCCCAGTCACAACCCACACCGTGAGGTAGTAAGTGCTGTGCTAAGCCACTAAATTCTTAAGGAGTCACCCAGAAAGAGACGTCGAATCTCTGAGATGTGGTCTCAGTGACTGTCATTCTCTTCTCCTGGCTCCCAGTTCGACTTCATTTCTACAGTCACAGTCCTGGTTAGAGCCTCTGGCACCACCTGCCCTGTGACTGTGCCCACTCGCCAGTCTCTCCACATCTCCTGGGTCCCCAGGTCTGTTTCTGGACCCACTGCCCTCAAAACCCTGCTGGCATCCCAGCCACACGGGCAGGTCCCAGTCTCCCTGCAGCCTCCGAGGCCCCAGACAAGGCCACTCTGCCAGCCCCGGCCCGTTCACACCTCGGGGCCCTGGAGTCCTCAGCTCATCCAGCTCTTCCCTGGAGCTCCGGCTCCACCTCAAGCTGCCCTCTCCACAAGGCCTCTTCTGACACCCTTTTACAACTTGCCAAGCCCCCAATACCCCCGCTTGCTGACCAACCTTCCCACTCCCCTTTCCGGCCTTATTCTTCTCCACAGCACTTTTCAGCCTGGTGTTCTAGATGGGAGGCTCTAAGATCTGACGGTATGCAGTTTTAAGCTTCAATAACTTCAGAGAAAGTAATTAAGCTGGGCCGGTGGTTCATGCCTGGGAGCTTTGGAAGATCAAGGCAGGAGGATCACTTGAGCCCCAGAGGTCAAGACCAGCCTGGGCAACATACGGAGACCATGTCTCTACAAAAAAATTCTTAAAAATTAGCTAGGCATGGGGCCGGGCGTGGTGGCTCATGCCTGTAATCCCAGCACTTTGGGAGGCCAAGGCAGGAGGATCACGAGGTCAAGCGATGGAGACCATCCTGGCTAACATGGTGAAACCCCGTCTCTACTAAAAATACAAAAAATTAGCCAGGCGTGGTGGCGGGCGCCTGTAGTCCCAGCTACTCCAGAGGCTGAGGCAGGAGAATGGCGTGAACCCAGGAGGCGAAGCTTGTAGTGAGCAGAGATCGCACCACTGCACTCCAGCCTGGGTGACAGAGCGAGACTGCGCCTCAAAAAAAAAAAAAAAAAAAAAATAGCTAAGCATGGCGGCGCATGCCTGTAGTCCTAGCTACTCAGGATACTCACTGAGACAGGAAGATCGCTTGACCCCAAGAGTTCGGGGCTGCAGTGAGCCATGATCACACCACACTGCACTCCAGCCTGGGCAACAAAGCAAGACCCTCTCTCTCTCTATATATATGTATGTACACACACACATATGTGTATAAATAACTTCAGAGAAACAAACACTACAAACTAAAACACCTGCATACGTAATAAGTGATTATTAATTTTTTCCTGTATCTTTTTAAAATTAAGTTTTTGGCCAGGCGCAGTGGCTCACGCCTGTAATCCCAGCACTTTGGGAGACCAAGGAGGGCGGATCACGAGGTCAGGACATCGAGACCATGGTGAAACCTCATCTCTACTAAAAATACAAAAAATTAGCCGGGCGTGGTGGGATGAGCCTGTAATCCCAGCTACTCGGGAGGCTGAGGCAGGAGAATGGCGTGAACCCGGGAGGTGGAGCTTGCAGTAAGCAGAGATCGCGCCAGTGCACTCCAGCCTGAGCGACAGTGAGACTCCATTTCAAAAAAATAAAATAAAATAAAATAAATAAATAAAAGTAAGTTTTCTACAATTAACGTGTATCATTTCCACAATAAGAAAAATTATTTTTAAAAGATTAGAGACAAGGAAGAAGGGTGCTGTTAAAGCAATAGTTGTAATATCACAAAACTGGAACCATGTTCTAGAATGAGATCAAGGTAATGGTGGCTTGACTGAATATACCAAAAATCACTGACTTGTACACTTCGAAAAGGTGACCCTGATGGTAAGTGAATTTCATTTCAATAAAACTTATTAACAACTAGAAGGACTTCAGTTGTGAGGTGATGAATATTTTTTATACTAGGTTTTTATGTCAATTTTTGGCAAGCAACTTGGAATTAGATACTATTGTTACATAAAAATCTTGCTAATTCCTATCTAATTCATGTTATCAAGGTTTCTCAACTTAAAAAACAGAACTAGCCCAGGTGCGGTGGTTCACACCTATAATCCCAGCACTTTGGGAGGCCAAGAGAGGTGGATCACCTGAGGTCAGGAGTTTGAGACCAGCCTGACCATCATGGAGAAATCCCATCTCTACTAAAAATACAAAATTACCCGGGCGTGGTGGTGTATGGCTGTAATCCCAGCTACTTGGGAGGCTTAGTCAGGAGAAGCGCTTGAACCCAGGAGGCAAATGTTGTGGTGAGCTGAGATTGCGCCATTGCACTCCAGCCTGGGCAACAAGAGTGATACTCCATATCAAAAAGGAAAAAAGAAGAAGAAAGAAAAAAAGGCCGGGCATGGTGGCTCAGCCTGTAATCCCAGCACTTTGGGAGGTCAAGGTGGGTGGATCACGAGGTCAGCAGATCGAGACCATCTGGCCAACATGATGAAACCCTGTCTCTACTAAAATACAAAAAATTAGCCGGGCATGGTGATGCATGCTGTAGTCAGAAGGCTGAGGCAGTGGAATCGCTTGAACCCAGGAGGCAGAGGTTGCAGTGAGCCGAGATCACACCACTGCACTCCAGCCTAGTCACAGAGCAAGATTCTGTCTCAAAAAAAAAAAAAAAAGAAAGAAAGAACGAACTAGAATTGAGGGTCTGAGCATGGTGGCTCACACCTGTAATCCCAGCACTTTGGGAGGCTGAGGCAGGTGGACCACTTGAGGTCAGGAGTTCTAGACCAGCCTGGCCAACATGGTAAAGCCCCATCTCTACAAAAAATACAAAAAAAAAAAAAAAGGCTAGGAGTGGTGGTGCATGCCTCTAATCCCAACTACTCAGGAGGCTGAGACAGGAGAATTGCTTGAACCTGGGAGGCGGAGGTTGCAGCAAGCTGAGATTGCACCACCTCACTCCACTCCAGCCTAGGCAACAGAGCAAGACTCCATCTCAAAAAAAAAAAGAAAAAGAAAAAACAAATAAAGAACTAGAATTGAGGCTGAAATCTGTATCATTTTAGCAATAGCTTATCTCCAATGGTGAATGTATGAATTAACCAGAGAAAAAGGAACCCACCTACTCAAGAAATATACTTCCAATGTCTTTTAGTATTTCTACTTGTTACCGATAAAAACTGTAATATTTGTTTGATCAGTTGGGTATTAGTAATGGCCATTCAAACCATCAAAAATTCCTCACAGCTTATGATGATGCACAATTTTTCAAAATTCTAATTTCAATTGATGTGCATATTTTGGTTGCAGACACACAATATGATCAATACAAGATATTTCCCAGGCGCGGTGGCTCACACCTGTAATCCCAGCACTTTGGGAGGCCGAGGTGGATGGATCACCTCAGGTCAGGAGATCGAGACCATCCTGGCTAACACGGTGAAACCCCCGTCCCTACTAAAAATACAAAAACTTAGCTGGACATGGTGGTGGGCGGCTGTAATCCCAGCCACTCGGGAGGCTGAGGCATGAGAATGGCATGAACCTGGGAGGCAGAGCTGGCAGTGAGCCGAGATCATGCCACTACACTCCAGCCTAGGCAAAAGAGTGAGACTCTGTCTCAAAAAAAAAAAAAACAAAGATTTTCAAGCAATAAAAATTCAAGCAGGCTGGGCACTGTGGCTCACGCCTGCAATCACAGCACTTTGGGAGGCCAAGGCGGGTGGATCACAAGGTGAGGAGCTCAAGACCATCCTGCTTAACACGGTGAAACCCTGTCTCTACTAAAAATACAAAAAATTAGCCAGGCGTGATGGCACGCACCTGTGGTCCCAGGTACTTGTGAGGGGCTGAGGCAGAATTGCTTGAACCTGGGAAGTGGAGGTTGCAATGAGAGAGACTCGGTCTCAAAAAAAAAAAAAAAAAAAAAAAAATCAAGCAAGGCCAGGCACAGGAGCTCATGCCTATAATTCTACCACTTTGGGAGGCCAAGGTGGGAGGTTCAGTTGAGCCCAGGAGTTCCAGACCAGCCTGGGCAACATGGCAAAACCCCATCTCAACCAAAAATACAAAATTAGGCCAGGTGCAGTGGCTCATGCCTGTAATCCCAGCACTCTGGGACGCCAAGGCGGGCAGATCACTTGTGGTCAGGAGTTCAAGATCAGCCTGGCCAACATGGTGAAATCCCATCTCTACTAAAAATACAAAAATTAGTCATCAATGGTGGTGTGCACCTGTAGTCCCAGCTACTCAGGAGGCTGAGGCACGAGAATCGCTTGAACTTGGGAGGCAGAGGCTGCAGTGAGTCAAGATTGTGCCACTGCACTCTAGCCTGGGTGACAGAGTGGGACTCTGTCTCAAAACAAAACAAATTAGTTGGCATGGTGATGCATATTTGCAGTCAGAGCTACTCGGGAGGCTGAGGAGGAAGGATCACTTGAGCCTGGGAGGTCAAGGCTTCAATGAACCCTGATCAAGCCACTGCACTACAGCCTAGGCAACAGAGCGAGACTCCATATTTAAAAAAAAAAATCAAGCATTAAAAATTAGAATCCACCAGGCACAGTACTCACACCTGTAATCCCAGCACTTTGAGACGCCAGGGCGCGCAAATTACTTGAGGTCAGAGGTCAGGAGTTCAAGACCAGCCTAGCCAACAAGGAAAACTGTCTCTACTAAAGATACAAAAATTAGAGCAAGGCATGTTGGCTCACGTCTATAATCCCAACACTTTGGGAGGCCGGGGTGGGTGGATCACAAGGTCAGGAGTTTAAGACCAGTCTGGCAACAAAGTGAAACCCCTATTTCTACTAAACACACACACACACACACACACACAAAATTAGCGGGTGCACACCTGTAATCCCAGCTACTCAGAAGGCTGAGGCAGGAGAATCGCTTAAACTCAGGAGACAAAGGTTGTGGTGAGCAGCGATCACACTACTACACTCCAGCCTAGGCGACAGAAGATGAGTCCGTCTCAAAAATAAATAAATTTAAAAAATACAAAACTCAGCTCATGCCTGTAATCCCCACTACTCAGGAGGCTGAGATGGAAGAATCACTCGAATCCGGGAGGCAGAGGTTGCAATGAGCTGAGATCGCGCCACTGCACAACAGCCTGGGTGACACAGCAAGACGGTCTTTAAAAAAAAAAATTGGAACCCAGTCACATGCTCACAGATAGGGAAACGCTCGACAGTGCAGGGTTACAGGATGGACCCACCCCCCCAGCAGTTAGAAGCGGGATCCACCTGATCAACACGGGGCAGACAACAACCCACACCTGCAGGAGACAAGACCAACTGGGAAGAACCGGAAACACCTCACAGGGAATCCAGGGCCGCCCGCGGTGGCTCACGCCTATAATCCCAGCACTTTGGGAGGCCAAGGCAGGCAAGATGGCTTGAAGCCAGGAGTACCAGACCAGCCTGGGCAACGTGATAAGACCCACGTCTCTACAAAAAATGGCCAGGTATGATGGCTCACACCTGTAATCCCAGCACTTTGGGAGGCCGAGGCAGGCGGATCACCTGAGGTTGGGAGTTTGAGACCAGCCTGACCAACATGGAGAAACCCTGTCTCTAATAAAAATACAAAATTAGGCCAGGCGCGGTGGTTCAAGCCTGTAATCCCAGCTACTTGGCAGGCTGAGTGAGAAGAATCGCTTGAACCCGGGAGGTGGAGGTTGTGCCATTACATTTCCAACAAGAGGAAAAAACTGTCTCAAAAAAAAAAAAAAAGTAGCCAGGCACAGTGGTGCCTGTAGTTCCAGCCACTCAAGAGGCTGAGGCAGGAGGACCATGTGAGCCCAGGAATTTGAGGTCGCAGTGAGCTATGATTGGGCCACTGCACTCCAGCCCAAGCAACAGAGTGACTCTGTCTCAAAAAAGCAACTCTGTTGCTCACACATGGATATCCACACGTGGAGAAGAAACACGGAAAGGAGACTCTAGGTCCCTGACAGGGCAGGAAGAAGGGACCAGGCCTGGGGAAGTGTTAGGGGCAGGGCCAGCCTTTTCTTTTGCCTCAAGAAAAGTGGCGCACCTGTGTGCACGTGGTGTGTGCATGCATGTGCTGCGTACATTTGTGCACAAGCTCAGGACCAAGAGGAGCGGGCAGAGCTGCCGAGGGGGTGGAGAAGAAAAGGAGACTGTGATGAGAAGTGGGAAGGCAGCTGTGGAGGTGAAAGAACGCAGGTGGAACAGCACCCACCGGGCTCTCCCTCCACACTGGCTGAGGTCAGCACCTTCACTCTCTTTCCTGCTGGCTGCAAGGAGAGAGGGGCAGGCAAGGCCCCCACTTTCCAGGCGGGAAACGAAGCTCAGCCAAAGCCCCCAAGCTCATCAGCGGCAGAGGTGGGGCGCACACCCCGACTCCAGAGGCCACTTGTGTCTCAGCCTCTGTGCTGGGCACCTCCCCTCCTGCAGCCGGGGGAACACGGGGACAGGAGTCAGTGGTGTCACCGCCAGTGACAATGGGCCCTGTTCACACACAAAGAGCCACACGCAAGGGGCTTCCCCAGTAGAATGGCTGAAAATCCTCCCGTGGGTTCACAGAGCCCAACAGACGCCACAGAGTGCCAAGATTGTCCTGAAAATCCCGGCTCTGTGGAACCAACACACTCAAGGACCCAGGGCCTCACAGCAGTCCTCAAACACGGCTAAAGCAAAGGCATCCTTCTCCCCTGGTTTACTGTCTCCCCCACGGGACTGGAACCCAGCAGTTCAGTGCCTCCCTGCCCAAAGCATTCGGACTCTGGCTGGCCTGCAGGTGTCCGGCGAGCTGGACAGGGAGGGAACAGCCACAGAAATGAAAACTGCACAATCCCTTCCTGGGGAGGCCTCTAGGCGTTCCCCGCAGCTTCGATCCCCTCCACACATGCCTCAAGGCAGGAGAATACGTATGTCTGTCATCCTTTACGGCTGAGAAAAACCAAAACCACAAGGCCATAGGTCAGAGGCTGTCTCGGGGATGGCCAGGGGAAGGGGACAACCCTGTCCCTTCCATACAGGCCACAGAGTCAGCCAAGAAGCCTTCTGGGGCCCCCTTTTGTCTCTCGCACCTTGTCAATATCTGGTGGTACACAGTGTGCAATGAACACCACCAGACATCCGCGAGAGGAAAACAGGGACGTTACAAATCACTGAAACGAGCCAACCTTGGAAGGGCGGGAGGCTAGGGACGCGGCAAGGCCTCCCAAGAACACGGGTGAAAGGCCAAGCACAGGCCATCTGAGAGCACAGACGGGTTCAACGGATTCAGCAGAGGAGCCACAGCAAACCACCGCCCGAGCCGCAGCAAACCACCGCCCGAGCCGCAG
>NC_045450.1:4670150-4676471 GCF_002776525.5 Piliocolobus tephrosceles | reverse complement strand
CAGCAAACCACCGCCCGAGCCGCAGCAAACCACCGCCCGAGCCGCAGCAAACCACCGCCGGAACCCGCAGCAAACCACCACCGGAACCCGCAGCAAACCACCGCCCCAGCCCGCAGCAAACCATCGCCGGAGCCGCAGCAAACCACCGCCCGAGCCGCAGCAAACCACCGCCCGAGCCCGCAGCAAACCACCGCCGGATCCGCGGAGTGTGGAGGGCGGATGAGTGAAGTGCAGCCTTGCTGTTATGCCTGAAAGCACCTGCCCCGCCCGCCTGTGGCTGAACTCAGCGCTCAGTTTTCAGGGAGAAGTCTGACCCATGTTTATCAGACCAGAGTTCAGGGCCCACCGGGTCAGAGGTTCCTGACCTGGACCCTTGAAAAGCATTTGCCTCCCTGGGACCCCTGAGAGAAACAGGCCGGGCTCAGATCTCCGCAAAAAGGCCTTTCCTCATCTCCCCCAACATGGGGACCAGTGTAGATCCACAGGCAGGCGTTCCTCCTCCTCCCGGACCTAGGGGGCAGAGGCTGTGCATCTGGGGACAGCATGCCCAAATCCTAAGGAGGCCTGGGAGACAACTCTCCTGCCTGTTCCACCCTAGGTAGCCCAGGCTTCCTCCTCACCTTCCAGATGCCCCCAGCCCAATGACAGCCAATGAAGATTGCCGCACCTCGACCTAAAGGCCACGCCAAGCTCCCCGCTCTGCAGACCAGCGATTCCACCTTCCCTGCCTGGGCTATTCCCTCCTTGGGAAGCCGCGGTGAGGCCAGCCTGGACCACCCTGCAGGCCAACTGCCAGCTCGCGGTCAACGCTCCTGCCACCATTCTCCTCATAATGTCACCACTGCCCCATTATCTTGTGTACCTGTTGGTTCCCTCTGTCCTCCCCTGCCCAAAAGCAGGCATCACCTACAACTGTCCACAGCCCCGCATCCTCACGACCTCCACCCTCCACGCTGTAAGAGCTGGATGAACACTCACCTAATGAATGAAAGCAGATGCTGTTCTTACTGGTGTTTGACAGGGAAACTGAGGCCCAGCGAGGCTGAGTGACCTGCTCAGGCCACACAACCAGTGAGAGATGTCCTCACTGGGACCCCCGGGCCGACTCCAGAGCCTGCATTCTCAGTCGTAGGAAGTAAGCTAGGATGTGAATGAAGACACCCAGCATACCTGCCTCCTAAGAAACACAGTGGCCCAGCGACCCGGGACACCAGGACTGGACTTCACTGGGCTGCCTCAGCCATCGTTCCCCCCTGAGGAACGGGCAGTGGGAAGGCAACAAGGTGTCTGCAGGGGCCCCGAACAGCTCACTGCTTCCACCTGCTAAAAATTCTTCTCATGGTCTAACAGGACAGGTGTTCCTGGTTACCAGTCTCAGAAAATCAGCTGCTGCACTGCCAATAAACCCCAGGTGGGTCAGACCTGCATCAGATCAGGTCCCAGGATGCCCCCACCAGGTGGGAGGCAAGAGGGGGTGGCAGCCCCACAGCCTTTGAGTGCTCTGGGGGTCACACCCAGCTGTATCACCCATGCATATTGATCCCCTGGGCCTCCCATGCTTCCCTGCCTACTACCAGTCCCCCACCCCAGCTGGGGAAGTTAACACGGGCTGGGATCTTATTTTTTTTTGAGATGGAGTCTCGGCAATCTCGGCTCACTGCAACCTCCATCTCTCAGGTTCAAGGGATTCTCCTGTCTCAGCCACCCCAGGAGCTAGGATTACACGTGCCCAACACCACACCCAGCTAATGTTTGTATTTTTAGTAGAGACGGGGTTTCACCGTGTTGGCTGGGCTGGTCTCTAAGTGATCCGCCCGCCTCATTCCTCCTGGAATTACAGGTGTGAGCCACTGAGCCTGGCCCACTCAATTGTTTTAATGTGTAGAAGACTTCAGGCACTTCAACAGCAGGACGAGAAACAGATGGCCAATTCTCATACAGAAAGGCGCTCAACCTCACTGGTCTTCAGGGAAAAGTACAAGGAGAAATCCAAGGTGAAATTGAAAAAAAAATTTAAAATAGCACACACCCCTCACCCTACCTAGTGCCACTATGAATGCAGAGCGACCAACACCCTTGTTCTTGCCTGCGGGAATGCAAATTCGTGAACTCACTCAGAAAAGTTTAAAATCTACGAAGGCTGAATGCACCCAAGAGCCCCAACAAGTCCACCTCCAGGCGTAAAAATGCAGCCAAAGAGATGAGACTCAAGGGCTGACCACCGCCAGGCACGAGGATGTCCCCAGCTCCCTCGGAGCCCGTCCACAGGCAGCACCTGGACGCTGGAGGGTCCCACGGCAGACGCCAGATCACTCACAGCTCACAGACCCCGCCAGGCCACTGTATCCCATCTCATCCTGAGGTGGAGCAAGAAGAGCAACTCCTTCCAGTGCTTTCAAGCTCAACCCCAAGCAGAACTCGCCCAGGGAGGAAGTCAGGGGGGTGGTTCCCAGGGAAGAAAGGGGAGGCCGACTGTTCAGAAGGGGACAACAGGGGTCTCTGGGGGCCAGTACTGCTCTATTTTTCTCAACGTGTTCACTTTCTGATCATGTATGGTAGCCTCGGCCAGGCCGAGTGGCTCCTGCCTGTAATCCCAGCACTTTCGGAGGCCAAGGCAGGTGGATCACCTGAGGTCAAGAGTTCAAGATGAGGGCCCAGGGAGGCTGAGGCGGGCAGATCACGAGGTCAGGAGATCGAGACCATCCTGGCTAACACAGTGGAACCCTGTCTCTACCAAAAATACAAAAAAAAATTAGCCGGGCTTGGTGGCGGGCACCTGTAGTCCCAGCTACTCCGGAGGCTGAGGCAGAAGAATGGTCTGAACCCAGGAGGTGGAGCTTGCAGTGAGCCAAGATCGCGCCACTGCACTCCAGCCTGGGGGACAGAGCAAGACTCCGTCTCAAAAAAAAAGAGAAGCGTTCAAGACCAGCCTGACCAAGGTGGTGAAACCGTCTCTACTAAAAAAAAATATTATATACAAAAGTTAGCTGGGGCCGGGTGCAGTGGCTCATATCTGTAATCCCAGCACTTTGGGAGGCTGAGGCGGGTGGATCACGAGGTCAGGAGTTTAAGACCAGCCTGGCCAACATGGGGAAACCCCGTTTTCCCAAAAATACCCAAAAAAAAAAAAAAAAAAATTAGCTGGGCGTGGTGGTGGGCGCCTGTAACCCCAGCTACTCGGGAGCATTGCTTAAACCTGGGAAACAGAGGATGCAGTGAGCCAATATTACGTCACTGCACATCAGCCTGGACGACAGTGCGAGACTCCATCTCAAAAAAAAAAGTTAACTGGATGTGGTGGACCACACCTGTAATCCCAGCTACTCCGGAGGCTGAAGGAGAATTGCTCAAACCCAGGAGGTGGACGTTGCAGTGAGCTAAGATCGTGCCACTGCACTCCAGCCTAGGCGACAGAGCGAGACCGTGTCTCAGGGAAAAAAAGAAAAAAGAATATGTTAGCCTCAATTTATTATTTTTTATTTACTGGATATATTAATTTATTTAGACACAGGGTCTCACTCTGTCTGTTACCCAGAATGGAGTGCAGTGGAGCAATCTTGGCTCACTGTGAACTCTACCTCCTGGTTTCAAGAGATTCTCCCACCTCAGCCACCTGAGCAGCTGGGATTACAGGTGTGCACCACCGCACCCGGCTAATTTAATTTTTTTTTTGTATTTTTAGTAGAGACAGGGTTTCGCCATGTTGACCAGGCTGGTCTCAAACTCCTGACCTCAAGTGATCCGCCTGCCTTGGCCTCCCATAGTGCTGGGATTACAGGCGTGAGCCACTGCAGCCAGCCCCCAGTGCTTAAATTTTTAATGTCTATGTACAGTATGTGTACACACACACCTTTTTCCCCAAAGCACTGAAGCAATCTTTTCTTTCTTTTGATTCCCCGGAAGGCTCCCTGGGAGTCTGGGCTCTCAGAGACATCACAGAGAGCATCTGTTCCGCGGGGCAGGAGTCCTGTTAGAAGAAAGCTTCAGTTACGTGAGCAGTGGCGCCAGTGCTGAGCCCTGGGGAGCCAATGCAACCTTCTGCCCACCTGAGGGATGCCAGGCCCCGCTGAGGCCACACACCCAAGACCATGAGAGAGGACGCAAGTCCCCAGCGAGCTGGATGAAAGGACTCAGAAAATGGTGTTTCTTCTAACGGCCTCAGGTCTTGGTTTCAGTCACTCCTCAAACCCCTTGCTTCTTCCCCCAGTTCTATGGAAAGGCACATGACCAAAGGCTCGCTCAGGATCCAGTGACCCCCCAACACTGCTCCAGGTCAGCTTTTCCGCAAACAAGCAGAGGGACACAGGCCCCTCCTCTTCCATCCTCCTCCTGGGACACAGGAAGGGGCTGAGCTTTGGGCAATTCTACAGCTGTTCAGCGAGCACAAGCCAGGCACTGCAGGGATGGTCCACACGACACCACGCTGTCCTCCACGGGATGAGATGACCCCAAAGCGCAAAGCTAGAGAGCCTCACGGGACACAGTGGAAGGCCACAGGGAAAGCCAGGCAATGTCGGACCCAGGCGGCACTGGGTCTGGGAGGTGGGCAGGCAGGAGTGGTCACCGCTCCAGGATCATCCAGGAAATACAGAACATTTTCCAGAAAACTTCCGGGCATCATGAAAAACAAAAGCCGGGCTGGATGAGGGCCAGGGCCTGTCCCTCGTTGCTGGCTCACACGGACTGGCAGCTGGACCTGAAAGGGGCCCAGGGAATCAGAGGTGAACCCCAGGGCTCAACCAGGGAAACCTGGGGCCCCAGTGATCAAAAGACTGGCCAAGGCCACTGAGGAAGTCACTGGCAGAGCTGGGGCTACCATCAGCCCAGGACTCTGAAGTTGGTGCTCCTCCCACCACACGCCTACAGGGTTGCCCCCAATGGCAACTGCAATTTTCACAGCCTGTTAGGATTGCTTTCACCTTCGAATGCACCCTACTATGCAACTCAAGCCCTTTTTTAAAAAAATGTTTATTGATATATATATTTTTTGAGACAGAGTTTTGCTCTAGTTCCCCAGGCTGGAGATCTTGGCTCACTGCAACCTCTGCCTCCCAGGTTCAAGCGATTCTCCTGCCTCAGCCTCCCAAGTAGCGGGGATTACAGGCATGCACCACCACGCCCGGCTAATTTTGTATTTTTAGTAGAGATGGGGTTTCTCCATGTTGGTCAGGCTAGTCTTGAACTTCTGACCTCAGGTGGTCTACCTGCCTCGGCCTCCCAAAGTGCTGGGATTACAAGTGTGAGCCACCGCGCCTGGCCAATTTTTATTAATTTTTTAATAAATAGAGCCTGGGCACTGTTGCCCAGGCTGGAAAGCAGTGGCACGATCTCGGCTCACCGCAACCTTTGCTTCCTGGTTTACAGCAATTCTCCTGCCTCAGCCTCCGGAGTAGCTGGGATTATGGACACCCACCACCACGTCCAGCTAATTTTTTGTATTTTTAGTAGAGGTGGGGTTTTACCATGCTGGCAAGGCTGCTCTCAAACTTCTGAACTCAAATGGTCCACCTGCCTCAGCCTCCCAAAGTACTAGGATTACAGACGTGAGCCACCACACCCGGCCAAATTTTATTAATTTATTCTTTAGAGACAGTCTCACTCTGTTGCCCAGGCTGGAGTGCAGTGGGGCAATCACAGCTCATTGCAGCCTTGACCCCCCGAAATCAAGCAATCCTCCCACCTCAGCACACCAAGTAGCTGGGACTAAAGGTGCACACCACCACACCCAGATAATTTTTCTATTTTTTGTAGAGACAAGGTTTTGCTGTGTTGCCCATGATGGTCTCAAACTTCTGAGCTCAAGTAATCTGCCCATCCTGGCCTCCCAAAGTGCTGGGATTACAGATGTGAGCCACCTCGCCTGGCCGTGAGTGACTATTTGGTGGGCACTGGGTTTCTTTTTGGTGTGATGAAGATGTTCTGGAATTAGACAGTGGTGATGGCTGCACAACACAAGTATACTAAAAACCACTGGACTGGATGTTTTCAGCGTGACTTGTATGCTGTGAATTAGATCTCAATAAAACTCTTATTAAGAATAGCCGGGGCCGGGCGCGGTGGCTCAAGCCTGTAATCCCAGCACTTTGGGAGGCCGAGACGGGCAGATCACGAGGTCAGGGGATCGAGACCATCCTGGCTAACACGGTGAAACCCCGTCTCTACTAAAAATACAAAAAACTAGCCGGACGAGGTGGCGGGCGCCTGTAGTCCCAGCTACTCGGGAGGTTGAGGCAGGAGAATGGCGTAAACCCGGGAGGCGGAGCTTGCAGTGAGCTGAGATCCGGCCACTGCACTCCAGCCTGGGTGACAGAGCGAGACTCC
>NC_045450.1:4635652-4670050 GCF_002776525.5 Piliocolobus tephrosceles | reverse complement strand
AAAAAAAAAAAAAAAAAAAAAAAAAAAAAAAGAATAGCCGGGCACACTGGCTCATGCCTGTAAGCCCAGCACTTTGGGAGGCAGAGGTAGGCAGATCACAAGGTCAAGAGATCAAGA
The DNA here is from genome assembly GCF_002776525.5 of Piliocolobus tephrosceles. Taxonomy (NCBI): domain Eukaryota; kingdom Metazoa; phylum Chordata; class Mammalia; order Primates; family Cercopithecidae; genus Piliocolobus; species Piliocolobus tephrosceles. The sequence continues at coordinate 4,669,933 of NC_045450.1, read as the reverse complement.
CCATCCCAGCCAACATGGTAAAACCCCATCTCTCCTAAAAATACAAAAAGCAGCTGAGCATGGTGGTATGCATATATAATCCCAGCTACTCAGGAGGCTGAGGCAGGAGAGAATCGCTTGAACCCGGGAAACAGAGGTTGCAGTGAGCCAAGATTGCGCCATTGCCCTCCAGCCTGGGTGACGAGCAAGACTCAATCTCAAACAAAAAAAAAAAAAAAAAAGAAGGAAATTTTTTATCACTACTAGATTGGGAAGGCAATATATCACTAATAGATTGCAAGTATCACTTGCCTTAAAAGGTAAAGTTATCCGGAAAAAAAACAACTGAGACGCTAAAGATCAAAATTAATGTAGAGATATACCATGTTCATGAATTCCAAGAGTCAGCATTGTAAAGACGGCAATTCTCATCACACAGATCTATATATTCAATGTAATACTTACCAAAACTGCAGGCTCTTTTTGTAGAAATTGACAGGCTATTTATAAAATATATATGGAAAGGCAAATAACTTAGCATAACCAAAACAATTTTGCAAGAGAACAAAGCTGGAGAATTTACACTGATTTCACAACTTACTATCAAACTACAGTAAACAAGCCAGTGTGTTGCTGGTCTAAGCACTACAGATATTCTGGGCCCATTTATTCTTTATTGTGAGGAGCTGTCCTGTGGCCTCTACCCTATAGATGCCCCCAGCTGTGACAATCACAAATGTCTCCAGACATGGCCAAATGTCCCTCGAGGGGGCAAAATTGCCCCAGTTGAGAACTTCTGGGACAGACATATAAATCAGTAGAACAGAATGGGGAGTCCCAAAATAAACCCTCACAATTATGGTTAACTGGTGGGGTTTCTGTTGCTGTTGTTTTGATTTTTAAGAGACATGGTCTTAATGTGTTATCCAGCCACAACATCTGGCTGGTTAACTAATTTTTGATGAAAGTGCAAAGGCAATTTGATGGGAAGATGACAGTTTCTACAACAAATGATGCTAAAATAACTGAATTCCATCCACAAAAAAAGGGGGGCTTAGATCTTCATCTCAAACCATAAGTGAAACAAATTAATTTGGTCAGGTACAGTGGCTCATAACTGTAATCCCAGCACTTTGGAAGGCCAAGGTGGCAAACTGCTTGAGTCCAGGAGTCTGAGGCCAGCCTGCACAACATGGTGAAACCCTGTCTCTACAAAAAATATACAAAAACTTTGCTGGGCATGGAGGCATACACATGTAGCTGGGAAAACCCAGCTACTTGGGAGGCTGAGGTGGGAGAATCACCAGAGCCAGGAAGTCAAGGCTAGAGTGAGCTGACATCATGCCCCTACACTCTAGCCTGAACGGCAAAGTGAGACCCTATCTCAAAATTAAAAAAAAAAGCCGGGCGCGGTGGCTCAAGCCTGTAATCCCAGCACTTTGGGAGGCCGAGACGGGCGGATCACGAGGTCAGGAGATCGAGACCATCCTGGCTAACATGGTGAAACCCCGTCTCTACTAAAAAATACAAAAAACTAGCCGGGCGAGGTGGCGGGCGCCTGTAGTCCCAGCTACTCGGGAGGCTGAGGCAGGAGAACGGCGTAAACCCGGGAGGCGGAGCTTGCAGTGAGCTGAGATCCGGCCACTGCACTCCAGCCTGGGCGACAGAGCCAGATTCCGTCTCAAAAAAAAAAAAATTAACTCAAAATGGATCAAAGACCTAAATGTAAGAGCTAAAACTATAAAACTTCTAGAAAAGACCAGGCATGGTGGCTCATGCCTGTAATCCCAGCAATTTGGGAGGCCAAGGCAGGCAGATCACGAGGTCAGGAGTTTGAGACCAGCCTGGCCAATATGGTGAAACCCCATCTCTACTAAAAAATCCAAAAATTAGCCGGGCATGGTAGCTCGCACCTGTAATCCCAGCTACTCAGGAGGCTGAGGTAGAAGAATCGCTGGAACCCGGGCAGAGGCTGCAGTGAGCTGAGATCGCACCACTACACTCCAGCCTGGGTGACACAGTGAGACTCTGTCTCAAAACAACAACAACAACAAAAAAAACAAAATGCTAGAAAAAAATAGGACAAAATCTTTGTGACCTTGACCCAGGCAAAGATTTTTCTTTTTTCTTTCTTTTTTTTTTTTTTTGAGATGGAGTCTCACTCTGTCACCCAGGCTGCAGTGCAGTGGTGCAGTCTCAGCTCACTGTAACCTCTGCCTCCCAGGTTCCAGCGATTCTCCTGCCTCGGCATCCCAAGTACCTGGGACTACAGGCACACGCTGCCGCACCTGACGAATTTTTTGTACTTTAGGAGGACACGGGGTTTCACCATGTTGCCCAGGATGGTCTCGAACTCCTGAGCTCTGGCAATCCACCCACCTCAGTCTCCCAAAGTGCTAGGATTACAGGTGTGAGCCACTGCACCCGGCTTTTTTTTTTTTTTTTTTTTTTTTTGAGATGGTGTCTCACTCTGTTTGCCCAGGCTGGAGTGCAGTCGCGCGATCTTGGCTCACTGCAACTCAACTCCACCTCCCAGGTTCAAGCAATTCTCCTGCCTCAGCCTCTTGAGTAGCTGGGATTACATATGCGCGCCATCACGTCCAGCTAATTTTTGTATTTTTAGTAGAGACAAGGTTTCACCTTATTGGCCAGGCTGGTCTCGACCTCTTCACCTCGTGATCCGCCCACCTTGGCCTCCCAAAGTGCTGGGATTACCGGCATGAGCCACCGCGCCTGGCCTCAAGATTTCTTAAACATAACTCCAAAAGCAATATCCACTTAAAAAGCAATAAATGAGACTTTGTCAAAATTCAAAACTTTTGCTCTTCAAAAGAAACACCATTAAGAAAATTAAAAGACAAGCCAGACTGGGAGAAAATATTTGCAAATCACATGGTTGATACAGGAATCTTATCCAGAACACATAAAGAACTCTTTGTCACAACTCCATACGATAAACAATCCAGTTTGTAAACACTGAACAAAAAACTCAAGTAGACACTTTTCACACACACACAAATATACGAACAGAAAGCAAGCCGGGCGCAGTGGCTCACCCCTGTAATCCCAGCACTTTGGAGGCCAAGCTGGGCGGATCACCTGAGGTCGGGAGTTCAAGACCAGCCTTGCCAACATGCTGAAACCCCGTGTCTACTAAAAATACAAAAATTAGCCTGGTGTAGTGGCAAGTGCCTGTAATCCCAGCTACTCGGGAGACTGAGGCAGAAGAATCACTTGAAACCAGGAGGCAGAGGTTGCAGTGAGCCGAGATCATACTACAGAACTCCAGGGCAACACAGCAAGACTCTGTCTCAAAATAAACAGAAAATGCTGGGCAAGGTGGCTCACACCTGTAATCCCAGCACTTTGGGAGGCTGAGGCAGGCAGATCACCTGAGTTCAGGAGTTTGAGACCAGACTGGCCAATATGGTAAAACCCCATCTGTACTAAAAATTTAAAAATTAGCCAGGCGTGGTGGCACGCACCTGTAATCCCAGCTACTCGGGAGGCTGAAACAGGAGAATCGCTTGAACCCAGGAGGCGGAGGTTGCACTGAGCCAAGATCATGCCATTGCATTCCATCCTGGATGACAGAGCAAGACTCCATCTCAAAGAAAACAGAAAGCAGATCACTGATGAGCTGAGGGTGGGGGTTGGAGTAGGGACTTTGCAAACAGATGGAAGGAAACTTTTACAAGGAAAATGTCTGTGACTGTGGTGATGACTGCACAATTCTTTTTTTTGTTTGTTTGTTTGAGACAGAGTCTCACTCTGTTGCCCAGGCTGGAGTGCAGTGGAGCAATCTTGGCTCACTGCAACCATTGCCTCCCAGCTTCAAGTAATTTGTCCTGCCTCAGCCTCCCGAGTAGCTGGGACTACAGGCGCATGCCATCATCCCCGGCTAACTTTTTGTATTTTTAGTAGAGACAGGGTTTCACCATGTTAACCAGGATGGTCTCGATCTCCTGACCTGGTGATCCTCCTGCCTTGGCCTCTCAAAGTGTTGGGATTACAGGCGTGAGCCACCGCGCCCGGCCAGACGACTGCACAATTCTATAATTTAACTAAAAGTCATCAAATCATGTTTACAATGGATGAGTTGTGTGGTACATCAACTACACCTCAATAAAGCTATGAAGAGTAAAATAGATACAGTGAAAACAAAGCAAATATTAAATTCAAGCTGAGCACTGCTGCAGAACATACTGAAAGTTCCATTAAGAAAACTGGACAGTGTTTAGGTGTTAAAAACACATATATTACCACCCAGTGACTCTGTTTCCTTGACATAATCAACAAAATTGACAGACGTGAAAAGAAAACGTTCTCATGGGGTGACTGAATGGTCCATGGGGGCAACCCCTGAAATCATCTCAAACGTCTCCACCATCCCCAGTCTGCCCTTGGGGAAACACACCAAAATTCTGCTGAGGCCCGGTCTGCCTCCCATCCATGACCTTACGGAGTTCTCCTTAAGGAGAGAGAAGACGACGGGAGTCTAGGAAACCAGTGGGGCACGAAGGCAAGCACCGCAAGAGATGAACAAAGAGAAGCACAAGCGTCTGCAAGGTCCCAGGGAAGGATGGAGACGAGAAAGGGAAAACCGTAGCTGGAGAGGACCTGTGGACTGGATGGACCCAGAACACTGCTGGCACTGGCAACATGACCCAGGCAGCTGTTGGGTTTCACCTGTGTGCCAGTGCCAACCAATGAATAGTGGCCGACTCAGGTGTTCCCTGATGGATGCTCAGGGGGAGGGACGACCATGAGTGATTAGCAATGACATTTCAGCCACAGTGGGATCCCGAAGTGGGCTGTAAACGCCATGGATGTTATTTTGTCCAGTCCAAGTGAAGGGACATCAAGTGAGCTCAGGTCCCAGGTGACAGGAAGTGCCACTCAACTTTTTGATATCTGTGTCATGCCACTGCTTACTATTAGGGTCATTAGCCAGTCACTTAGCTTCCTTTATGAGCAATTGTAGCAGCTACCATTTGGGGACTTTCTGAGCCAGGTGTGGTTCTGAGGGCTGTAAAAGCATCAGCCCGTTTTACAGATGAGGAAACTGGGATCCAGGGAGTTAAGCAACCTCGACCAAGCTCACTCAGCCAGAGACAGGCTGGAAGAACGTCAGAGATGAAAGAGGACAACAGCAAACTGCTCCACTTGATGTGGGTCCATCAGCCCTCAGAACCTCTAGGGAAACCCCAGGGCTGAAGCACCCAAAGGCCAGGCTGCCCTGCTGCTAGGCCTGGGATACATCCGTGTACTCCCCAGCAGGCAGGCAACAGTGCGTTCTGCCTAGCTCTGAGTCCATCCCCTTCAGAGTGCCCCCAAACTGTGCTGGTTCCCCTCACTTCATCGCGGTGGCCCCAGGCCCTCACCTAGTCACACCTTACAAAACCTGGGCAGAGCAGTTTTTCAAATCTGAGTGGACGTCAAACTCACGTGAGGAATGGGTTGAAAATGTAGGTTCCCAGGCCGCCGGTGGTCTGAGGCAGGGCCTGGCATGTCTAACAGTCCTCCCCACTTGTGGATCTGGCCCACACTCAGAGAAATGTGGCCTGTGGGTGTCCAGAGACACCCAGGAGACTGAGACATCAGATCACATGAGACGCCAGGATCTGAGGACCCACTCTGGATGTCCCTATGACGCCCAAGTTCTCTCTCCTCTTCCTTCTCTCCTTTCCACCACAAACGACCCCACGAGGAGACGGAAGGGGAGAATTGGAGCTAGATGCTCCCAGTGAACCCATGCTCATCAATAGAGGCAGGAAGAGAGGGGACAAGCTCCCAGGGAGCCCCACACCTGGTCCTGGTCCCAACTGGTTGCAGCTGAGTCCTTGGCAGCCACTTCCTCCTTAACGGGTTTGGTCCCTCAGCCATAACACAGAAACCTGAGTATCGGTGGGTCCTCTCCAATCACTCTCCTGTCCTCTCAGCAAGGACCCCGGCTCCTCCCGATCAATTCTAATCATCTCCTTGGGCCCAGCCCCACTCCTCCAACCCCCACACCAAGAGCCTCCGTCTTGATGGGAGGGAAAATGCCCGACCACAGGCTTGGCCTTCACACCAAGCCACCAAAGAAAGAGAAAGCCGGCCGCCGCGGTGAGGTCAATCTGATGACAATGAGCGCTTTCTAGGCAGGAGCGATGCGCCGGGACCCGCGCTCAGCACCCCGCCCCGCCCTCGGGCTTTCCCCCAGGAATTCCCCCGTGTTACGAGGACGGAGCTGAGGCGCCCGGGGCGAAGCGACTGCCCCAAGGTCACCCAAGCCGGGCAGTGGCAGCGCCGGGTACGGCTCGGGCAGGTTCCTCCGGGGCCCCCAGCCACGCCTAGGGGTCGGGGCCGCGGGGCCGCGCAAAGGCTCCGGGTAGGAACGAGGCCCAGAGGGGGCCGAGCAGGGCGCCCTGCCCCCAGTCCCCGCCCCCGCGCCCGCCGGGCCAGCGTTCCAGCCCGCGCCTCGCCGTACGCGCCGGGGGCCGGGCGCTCACCGGACTTCGGAGGGTAGCGATAGGCCGAGTTCGCCTGGATGTCGATGTCCTCCACCCCCGCGATGCGGCGGCTGAGAATGGAGCCCATGGTGCGCGGCGCTGCCGGGCAGGGGCCAGGGCCGGAACGGGAGCGGCGGCGGCGGCGGCGGCGGCGGCAGCAGGGTCCTCACATGGACATGGCCCGGACCAGGCCGCACGGACGCTAGTCCACGGCCGCGGAGGCGCCTCGAGCCCCCACCCCCGGCTTGGCCCGGGGCCCGACGCCACGGCGGCCCTCCGCCTCCCGGGCTCGGGGCACGTCGGGAAATGGAGTCCTCTCGCCCCGAAGGCGCCGGGAAGAGGCGCGGGAAGCCCGTCTGGGAACTACCTTTCCCAGGATGCTCCGTTCCCAGGCCCTCTGACGTGTTGACAAGCACTCCGGGACAAACCAAATGGACCTAAAATCAAAGGGAAGGAACCACCAAGCACACCGTAAATGGTCCTTCCCTCTGCGTTCCAAGCGCTGCACTAACATATTAACTCTTTGGTCATTTCATCATCTGTTCGCTTACAGACTCCCCTGGGGCCCCAGCGCCTTCCACTTGCCTCCTCTGAAATTGCTCCCTGAGTCGCTGTGGTTCTCCCCACTCCCCCGGGTTTGTCTCCCGCCCCGACCGGCAGAGGGCGCAGCTGCACCTGCCACCCGGAGCCCACCTGCAGGGTGCACGGAAGAAGCGAAGCACCCTCTTTGGCCTTTGCCAGAATTTGAGGACTACCATTTGGGGACTTCTGAGCCAGGTGTGGTTCTGACGGCTGTATAGGCATCAGCCCGTTTTACAGCTGAGGAAACTGGAATCCAGGGGGTTAAGGAACTTCCGGCCCCCTGACAAGTGAAGGCTGAGGCCAGGTGCAGTGGCTCACCTGTAATCCCAACACTTTGGCCCCACATCCAGAACAATTAGTTTAAAGACATAATTTTACAGTCTCCATGGAAGGCAGTAGACTCTCCCACATTTTACACACTGGGAAAGTGAGGCACAGAGGAGAGAGAGCCGCATGAAATGCGCTGTGGGCAAGATTGCAAGAATCGCGCTAAAATGAAAACCTCCCAGTGTGCACGGTGTTCCTTGGCTTTTGACTCACACACAGCTCTGGAAACAGATCGCTTTTTATCACTTTTCAATTGAGGAACTGGGATTCTGAGAAGAGTGATTTCCCAAGTCAAGCCTGTTGTACCAAGAAAGCAGCTAGGGAGGGCAGGGCAGACTGAGTCTCAGATGGTCAATTCACCACAGGCCACATGGAAATGCTTCTTATACCCTTCCAGGGGCCAGAGTCCGGGATCCAGTCTTCCCTTTTTTTTTTTTTTTTTTTTTTTTAATTCTGTCGCGCAGTCTGGATAGAAGTGGCACGATCTCAGCTCACTACAGCCTCTGCTTCCTGTGTTCAAGCGATTCTCGTGCCTCAGCCTCCCCACTAGCTGGGATTACAGGCATGCACCATCACACCCAGCCAATTTTGTATTTGTAGTAGAGGTGGGGTTTCACCATCTTAGCCAGGCTGGTCTTGAACTCAAGTGATCCGCCTGCCTTAGCCTCCCAAAGTGTTGGGATTACAGGTGAGCCACTGCACCCGTCCTCAGCCTTCCTCTTGTCAGGGGAACTTGGGAAGCCAAATGAGTATGGCAGCCACGAGACTTGTGTGATTATGAGGCGGGTCCAGGTCTTGGAGGAGCCCGATAAAATCCGCCTGGCCCACAACCAAGAGCCACACTTACTGAGCATTTATTATGTGCCAGGCATCATGCTGAGGACCCTGCACATATTCTCTCATCGAATTCTCTGATGTTGGCCAGGCGCAGTGGCTCACGCCTGCAGTCCTAACACTTTGGGAGGCCGATGCAGGCAGATAGCCTGCACCCAGGAGTTCCAGAACAGACTGGGCAACATGTCATGACCCTGTCTCTACCAAAAATGTAAAAATTAACCAGGTGTGCTGGCACGCCCCTGTAGTCACAGCTACTTTGGAGGTGGAGGCAGGAGCATAGTTTGAGCCTGGGAGGTCGAGGCTGCAGTGAGCCACGATCATGCCACTGCACTCCAGCCTGGGTGACAGAGTGAGACCCTGTCTCTAAAAAGGATAAAAATGAAAAAAAATTAAAAATTAAAAAAACAGGCCAGGCACTGTGGCTCACGCTTGTAATCCCAGCACTTTGGGAGGCCAAGGCAGGTGTACCACTTGAGGTCAGGGTTCAAGACCAGCCTGGCAAATATGGTGAAACCCTGTCTCTACCAAAAATACAAAAATTTAGCTGAGCGTGGTGGTGTGCGCCTGTAATCCCAGCTACTCAGGAGGCTGAGGCAGGATAATCACTTGAACCTGGGAGGTGGAGGTTACAGTGAGCCAAGATTGTGCCACTGCACTCCAGTGTGGGTGACAGGGCGACATTCTGTCTCCAAAAATAATAATAATTAAAAATAACTATCTGGCCGGGCACAATGGTTCATGCCTGGAATCCCAGCACTTTGGGAGGCCGAGGTGGGCCAATCACCCAAGGTCAAGAATTTGAGACCAGCCTGGCCAACATGGCAAAATCCTGCCACTACTAAAAACATAAAAATTAGCCAGGTGTGGTGGCACATGCCTGTAATCCCAGCTACTCAGGAGGCTGACATGGGAGAATTGCTTGAACCTGGGAGGTGGAGGTTGCAGTGAGCTGAAATCGGGCCACTGCACTCCAGCCTGGGCGACAGAGCGAGATTGTCTCAAAAAAAAAAAAAAAAAAAAAAATCTGATGTAGATTCTATTTCCATTCCCAATTTACAAAACAGGAAAGTGAGGCTCAGAGAAATAAAGTACCCTAATGAGGTTGCACAGTAGGTGGGTGGCACAGCTGGAACTGAGCCAGGCCACTGCTCTTACCTGGGCATGTCCCTGTTTCCACAGAGGCATGCTCCAGAGTGCCAGATTGCCAGGCTCTTGCCCCCAGAAGGATGGGCCTGAAGACCCCCCCACCCATTGTGATCTCTCTTCATTTTATATTTCTTTCCATCGAATTACAGAACTCATGTACATGTATATGCATTTCTGTACCATTGCTGCATTCGACTGCCCTCCCCGTTTGTGGGGAGGGAGGGAGAGTCCTGAGGATCGGCTGTTCCCATGAAAAACAACACTAACAGCACATCTTCCCTATGGAGCCTGGGTCAGAGCAGTCGTTTCCACCAGCTGGATGTTTCATTAACTCTTCTACTCAACAAAGCTTTGGACTCAAGGTGTCCTGAAAGCCGTTTCAGCAGTGCTTTTCTGTGCTTACCCACACCCAGCTGGAAGACAGGCCCTTCCTGATTTGGTCCAAGTTCCATTATCAACATCTGAGTGGATTCATTTATTTCTGTTTGAAGACAGAATCTCACTCTATCACCCAGGCTGGAGTGCAGTGGCATGATTATATCGGATCTCGGCTCGCTTTAACCTCTGCCTCCGAGGTTCAAGGGGTTCTCCTTCCTCAGCCTCCCGAGCAGCCGGGATTACAGGCGCCCATGACTATGCCCAGATAATTTTTGTATTTTTAGTAGAGACACGGTTTTACCATGTTGGCCAGGCTGGTCTTTACTCCTGACCTCAGGCAGTCCCCGCACCTTGGCCTCCCAAAGTGCCGGGATTACAGGCGTGGGCCTTCGTGCCCGGCCAATTCACTGATTTATTCAACAAATATTTATCCTGCAGCTACTATGTGACAGGTGATGAACCAGACAAAAGGCATCAAATGGTAGGACAAGCTACACATGGAGGCTGCAGGCAGGTGAGGAAATAGACACTATAAAGGTTAACAAGTATATAAATCCAAAATGTGGTGGGTGCTCTGAGAGAAAACATTGAGATGCAACTGATACTATTGGCAGGGGAGTCAGGGGTTTTTTTGAGGAGGTGACAGCTAAGCCAGGATTTGATTTGTTCTTTGTTGTTGTTGTTGTTTGAGATGCAGTCTCACTCTTGCCCAAGCTGGAGTGCAGTGGTGCAATCTCAGCTCACTGCAACCTCTGCCCCCAGGTTCAAGCGATTCTCCTGCCTCAGCCTCCGGAATAGCTGGGACTACAGGCATGTGCCAGCACACCCAGCTAATTTTTGTATTTTTAGTAGAGACAGGGTTTCACCATGTTGGCCAGGCTGGTCTTGAACTCCTGACCTCAGGTGATCCACCTGCCTCGGCCTCCCAAAGTGCTAGGATTATAGGTGTGAGCCACCACGCCCGGTTGCTAAGCCAGAACTTGAAATTAATAGCCAGCCAGGCAAAGTGTAAGGGGTAGGCTGCTCCAGGTTCTAGGTAGAGGTAATGGCATATACAAAACCTCTCCAGTGGGAAAGAACTGAGTACGGCACAGGGCTGGAATCAAGTGAGACGGAGATGACAGAATCCAAGGTCAGGAGCAAGGCCAGGGCCAGATCACTGCCCCTCATTCAGCCAGCATTGGGCTCTCTGAAACATAAAAACAGGGCCGGGCGCAGTGTCTCACGCCTGTAATCTCAGCATTTTGGGAGGCCAAGGCAGGCGGATCTCTTGAGCTTAGGAGTTCGAGGCCAGCCTGGGCACCATGGCAAAACCCTGTCTCCACAAAAAATATAAACAATAACCAGGCATGGTGGTGCACATCTGTAGTCCCAGCTGCTTGGGAGACTGAGGCGAGAGGATCGTTTGAGCCTGGGAGGTCGAGGCTGTAGTGAGCCATGGTTGTGCCACTGCACTCCAGCCTGGGTGACAGAGTGAGACCCTGTCTCAAAAAATAAAAATAATCTAAAAAAAGAAACATAAAGACGGACCCTGGAGACAACTGGTGGCTTCCTGGTCTGAGTGCCTGAGTTTCAAGTTTACACTTCTCAAGCCCCTGAGTGGGCAGGATCCTGGCGTATTCTAGTGCTCCCAGAGCCAGGCACCCGGTAGGTGTCTGATAAGCACATCTGTGGAATAAATCAAAGAACGGGGTGAGGAGGAGGTGGCCAGGGCACTGTGCCCCCCCATGGACTGGTCATGTTAAGTCTGGCAAAGCCTTGAACCTCTTGGGCCCTCAGGTGAGAGAAGGGCACTGCTGGAAATGCCTTCTCTCCTTCGTACTAGGTGCTGGCCCCAGCTGTCAGGCTCCAGCCCAGCCTGCTACGGAATCCAAAGTTCACTCTCCAACCAGGCTAATCCTGGCTGAAAACAAGGTTGTTTTTCAATTCCCTGTCACCCCTGGGAAAACAAGCTGGCTTAGGGGATGGGGGTGAGGGGGTTAAATGGAGACCAGTAGGGTGACCTTTGACTCTGCCAGTCCCACCTGCCCGACTCTTGCCAGCCTGCTGGCCTGAGAGAGCTCCTGGGCTGGGCAAGCCTGGGCAGGCAGCTGAGTGGTACCTGGACGATGGTGGAAGGAGGGGCGAAGGCACTTCCTGCGTCCCTATGCAAGGCAAGCTGCCAGTGGACCCTGCCGGGACAGTGTCCCTCTTCCCTTGCCAGAAATGAACCATGGGCGCCCACTCTTCTCCACAGGTTCTGAACATCAGAGACTAAGTTTTATCTGTAAAATAGGGCTAGGACTTCCCAGAGTGGTCCGGATGCAGGCAAAGAGGTGAGAGGAACTAGAACCGTGCAACTAGCACCAGGCCCTGCACTATGCACCTTAGAAGCATTAATCTTCCACAGCAGTGAGGCCAGAACTCCCCACCAGTGAGAAAGTGAAGCCCAGAGCTTCAACATTAACTCGCTCAACATTAAGCATTAAGTCATTGCTGGGTGCCGTGGCTCACGCCTGTAATCCCAGCTCTCAGGGAGGCAGAGGCGGGAGGATAGCTTGAGTCCAGGAGTTCGAGACCTGCCTGGGTAATATAGCGAGACCCCGTTCTCCACAAAAAGGAAGGAAAAAAAAAAAGCCAAAAAAAAAAGCATTAAGTCATTAAAACAGCATCATTAAGCAGCGGAGTCAAGCCTGACACCCAGGTCTGTCTGGCTCCTGAACCTGCCCACCTTCTACCACACTGTGTTGCCGTCCCAGTGGTGGTTATTATAGCAGGAATCATATTCAAAGCTGGTTTTTACTGTGGGCCTACCCTATGGAGCACTTGGCCCACATTAATTCATGCATATCAACTTTGCAAAGGTTAAGGGGCAACTGTTAGCAAGAGCAAACATCTCTTGGAACCATCAGGGCTTACAAAATACTATGGACCCTAAGTGATCCCCAAGCAGCAGGAAAGAAGCTTAAACTGTATTTCCCGTAGTCAGCTGGCTTCTCCCCAGGCTAAGCGCCTGCCTGGGAAAAGCAAAGACTCAGTGTCTGCCCCTTGTCCACAGGCCAGGCTCCCAGCCGCAACCCTCAGAGACCAACTCCACTGCACCCTGACTCCCTTCCCTCCCCAACCGTCTCAGCAATCTCAGTGCCCCAGCCTTCCCCACCACCCTACCTACCCTCCCACCCCAGGACATTTCAGTTCCAGTCCACTAGTTCTCCCGGTGTCCTCCTCCCACCACCCAATGGGAAAGTCCTTGGTCAGGCGTGAGGGGCCTGGGTAGCAGCCGCAGCTTGAGGCAGTTCCCTTCATTCCACCCGAAGGCAGGGCAGACTCCCCTGGAACCAAACACAACAAGAACAGTTCAGACTGGAGCTCTCCACCACCATCTGATCCAGCACAGCCACAGCCACAGTGATCCCAACGTGTACAACGGGTCAGATCTATTTAAACACTTCAGTAGCCCCTAACTCACCCCCAGGGCCAGTGCTGGCCTCTCCCTAGGGCATTTTTTATTTTTTGGAGACAGAGTCTTGCTGTCCCCCAGGCACAATCACTGCTCACCGCAGCCTCTGACCTTCCAGACTCAAGCAATCCTCCTACCTCAATCTGTACCTGGGACTCCAGAATTTTTTTTTTCTTTTTTTTTTTTTTTTTTTGAGACAGAGACTTGCTCTGTTGCCCAGGCTGGAATGCAGTGGCGCGATCTCTGCTAACTGCAACCTCCGCCTCCTAAGTTCAAGCAATTCTCTTGCCTCAGCCTCCCAAGTAGCTGGGACTACAAGCGTGCGCCACCATGTCCGGCTAATTTTTCTATTTTTAGTAGAGATGGTTTGACCATGTTGACCAGGCTGGTCTCGAACTCCTAACCTCAAAGGATCCGACCGCCTCGGCCTCCCAAAGCGCTAGGATTATAGGAGTGCGCCACCGCACCCGGCCACTTTTTAAAAAATTTTTATAGAGACGAGGGTCTCACTATGTTGAGGCTGGTCTCAAACTCCTGGACTCAAGTGATCCACACATCTCGGCCTCCGAAAGTGTTGAGATTACTCACAGGTGTGAGCCATGGAACCCAGCTAATTTTCTTTTTTTTTTTTGAGACAGTGTTGCTCTGTGGCCCAGGCTGAAGTGCAGTGGCGCGATCGCAGCTCACTGCAACCTCCGCCTTCCCGGGTTCAAGCGATTCTCCTGCCTCACCTTCTGGAATAGCTGGGATTACAAGCGCCGCCTGCCACCACGCTCGGCTAGTTTTTGTATTTTCAGTAGAGACGGGGTTTCGCCATGTTGGTCAGGCGGGTCTGGAATTCCTGACCTCAGGTGATCCGCCAGCCTTGGCCTCCCAAAGTGCTGGGATTACAGGCGTGAGCCACTGCGCCCGCGAACCCATTTAATTTTCTTAAATTTTAAATATCTGTAGAGGCGTGTTCTCAAACCCCTGGGCCTAGGCAATCCTCCCTCCACGGTCCCAGAGTAGGTGGGATTACAGGCCACAGCGCCTGCCCAGGATGGCATTTTCCATCTTGCAAGGCTATACTCGTCCTTCGGGTTTCCGAAATTCGATCCCGACAGCCATCCTCACAGGCCCCTACCAGGCTACTGCTCCTCTGTCGCCCCAGGCTAGGTCGGGGCCAGGAACAAAGGAAGGACCCAACAAATAGTGGCTCAACTAAGGAGGCTGGGGCCAGCGGGCGCAAGGAGCCAAACCAAGGTCACCGAGAGCGGCCGTGACCGCGCCTCACTGCCCCCAGGCGCTACGAGCAGGCTAGAGCCTCACTAGCTGTCCGCAACGAAAACCGGAAGCGCCATGTGCCGGTCTGTAAACACGGCCCGGTCGCCCCGCCCCCGGCCCCGCCCCGGCCTCCCCGGCCTCCCCGGCCCAGCGCCCGCCCCCGCCGCCTCCTCATTGGGCGACCAGCTTTGTTTACCTTATATGGCCAGGTCCTAACACCCCGAGGCTGCCCATTGGTCGAGGCACAACCTCACTCAGCTGACGTCACGGGGACCAAACGATGCAAATAAACCGAGGCATTCTGGGAATGGGAGTTTGGGGCCGCTCCGGAACTGGCTCCGCGGGGTCCTGGCGTCCGCCCGCTGAGGGCCGAGATTTCCGGCAAAGAGCACGAGATTTTTCGTGGGAAAGCAGGAGAACGGCTGGGAGGGAGACCCCGAAGCACCACAGGCTGCCGCCCCCGCCAACCTGTCCCAGGCGCCGTCCAGAGGGTCATCGGGCTACAGTGGGGCAGACCCAGAGCCCGGCTAGGAAGGACCCACGCCACGAGTGGGCGATGAGAGATTGAGTGAGGAGAGCTGGGAGGCTGGCTACAGGCGGTGACGTGCAGCGGAGCTTTGAAGCAGCTCATTGATTCACTCACTGAGCGAGTATTTGTCGGCGCCTACAGTGTGCCAGGCCTTTCAGCCTAGACCAGCCGATTTGGGGCAAAATTCCTAGAGACCCCTCTCTTAAGGGTGTGCCTACAACTTAACGCAGTGCGATGCCAATCACAAAGGGGTTCAGGGTCCCTAAGTCTTGGCAAAGACGCCTGTAGCCCGGCGTTTGTGCCCATGCACAGATCTGTATGCCCCACCTTGGGACCCAGTTCGGGCCAGAGCTGGGGCACGGATGCCACCGAGAGCAATGAGGGCGACATGGACGTGCCTGGCTCTGGTCACGGTCTGGACAGCTGGGCACAGTAGGCGCTTAGCTTTCAGTCACAGTACCCGGGGCATGACAAGGACGTCTGTGGCCTGGCGTTTGCGCCCATGCACAGATCTGTGGTCCCGGCCTCTGGGCTCCTAATTCCCGCCAGAGCAGGGGCGTGGGTGCCACCGAGAGCAACGAGGGCGACGTGGATGTGACTGGCTCTGGTCCCGGCTCAGGCGCCTGCACACAGTAGGCGCTCAGCTTTCAGACACCGTTCCTGGGCCTCGGCAAAGACGCCTATTCACAGACCCGCCCCACCTGCGGACCTCCATCCGTGCCAGAGCAGGGACCCGGGTGCCACCCAGAGCAACGAGGGTGGCGTGGACTGCCCCAACCCTGGTCACGGCCCGGGCATCCGCACACAGTAGGCGCTCAGCGTTCAGACACGGTCCCCAGGCCTTGGCCAAGATCCTGTGGTCCGGCATTTGCGTCCATGCACAGACGTGGCCCCCGCCTGCGGACCCCCATCCGTGCCAGAGCAGGGGCAAGGGTGCCACCGAGAGCAACGAGGGCGATGTGGACGCGCCCGGCTCGGCTCACGACCCGGACATCCGCAGAGGAGGCGGAGGTTGCAGCGGGCGCTCGGTGCTCAGACACGCGCCTTCACGGGCTTCGCGTCCCCTGGGGTGCCGGCCCCGCTCCCCCGGGTCGCCCGGCACAGCGCGGGAACTACATATCCCAGCATGCCGCGGCGCCGGCGGAGCGAGGCGAGGCGCGGTGAGTCAGAGCCGCACAGTAAATATTTGTATTAGCCGGAGCCGGCTCGCTAATGGTGGACGCGTGAGGCGGAGGCGCGGGCGGCGGAGGGAGGCCGGAGCGGGCAGCGCGGCGGCGCCATGTCCGTGAACATGGACGAGCTTAAGCACCAGGTCATGATCAACCAGTTCGTGCTAACGGCGGGCTGCGCGGCCGACCAGGCGAAGCAGCTGCTGCAGGCGGCCCACTGGCAGTTCGAGGTGCGCGGCGCCGGAGCTGGGCGAGGGCCGGGGCCACGGGCGGAGTGTGTCCCGCGTGGCCGCGGGGCGGGAGCGGGTGGCGTGGACGCGTGCCGGCTGTGCGCCCGCTCCGGGCCGCAGACCCGACCCGCTCTCCCGACGGCGGTGCCCGGCGTCCGGATCCCGAGGGCTCGCGGCGGGCGGAGGGGGGAATTGGGCCACCGGTCGGGGATACGCCGACCCCACGGGGCCCCGAGTCCCCTGGGATCGAGATGGGGACCCCCCCCACCCCTTTTGTCCGGGTAAAGGCCGAGGGCAGGGCGGCGCCGCGGTGCGGACGGACAGTCGGGCGGGCGGCCGGAAGGAGGACGCCCCAGGCCTCGGCTGAGCTGGGCCGGAGGGCGGAGCCGCTCCGGGCTAGTGGTCCGAGGGTCCGCGTGCCTGGTGGGCGGCCGGCGGCGTGCGCACACGTCCATGTGCATTTGTGTTTACGCACGCACCGCGCCACGGCGTCGGCAGGGCACCGAGGAGGTGGCAGACCTGCGGGCACGTTGGCGCGCGTGTGAACGCGCAGCCCCCCCCCCGGTGCGTTTGGCGTGTGATCAGCGCGTAAACATGTGGCGCGTCTGCAGATGCCCCCCGTGCTCGGCACGGTGTGATGTGTGTACACGGCGTGGAGTGTATGGGTGGCGTGTCGGAGCCCCACACTACAGCATAGGGATAAGCGTGTATTCCCTTCAGAGGTGTGCCTGGGGACTCTGTGTGCGTGTCCAGGTGCTCTCCTGGGGCTGGCAGGGGCATCTGTACCTTTGCCGGTGCACTGGGGAGGGTGCACACGGTTCAACAGCTTTCGGGCTAGCTGGGTAGGAGGTGATGCTGCCCCAGTCTGGCACCCACTCCCCGGGGCCTCTCCTAACCCACAGGATAGTAGTGCTCCTGGCTTGTGCTGCCCAGAGGCTACCTGGCCTTCCCTAATTCACTGACCCCGGGATTAACCCCATGGTGGTATCTGGGGATGAGGCCAGAGCCCCTTGACCTGTGCGCCTCACAGGGGTAGGGTCACAGCCTCAGCCATCCCGGTACCATCTGTGCCCATCTGGGGACTGGGGACCTGGTTTCTCCATGAGGAGCCATCCCAGGGCCTGCAGGAGGGACCAGAAGCCAGAGGACTCTGGGGCTCTGCTTGCTGGGGACTAGATGGGGATCAGAATGTCCCAAACTTGGGACAGTCTGGAAAGGCAGTGGCTGTCCCATTCAGATGAGTCCATACCTCTTTCCTTGCCTGCTTCCCTCCTACCAGCGGTCACGGGGGTCACTGACCCTGTGTGGTGTTCACCCTGGGTCGTAGGAGGCTGCTCTGTCCCTCTGGCCTCAGTTTCCACATCTGTATAGTGGGGTTGGGGGGCATGAATCACTCTGTTGGCCAGCTCACTGTCCCCTGTGCCCCAGGGCAGCCCCACCCGGAGGAAGCTCCCTGCTCCCCTCCTCGTCTTCACAGCCCTCATCAGCCCTATTTGTGTCAAGGGCTGGATGTGGCAAAACTTGCAAAACGACATTCATGGCAGTCCCACACCTGCACGCACGGTTCCCTCCCTGCCTGGGGCTGGGCAGGCAGGTGTCCGCTGGGAAGCGGGCCCTGCCTGCAGGACTCACCCCAGCCCTCAGAACCTGGCACCCAGCTGGCACCCAGGCCACATCCCTCAGTGGCATAGTTAATTGAAAATGCAGCTTTGAGGAGTGCAGTGTCTGGGGAAAGACTGTTCCCAGGAGGGGCAGGAGCATCTGGGGCCTCTGGTGGCTCCCAGGGGCCCCGTGGTAGGAGCCCTGTGCCCTCCACTCCCGAGTCTCAGTTGTGCCATCTGTAAAGTGGGGGCCACCAGGGAGGCAGGAGGAAGGTGAAAGGACTTCCGGCCTCGGAATGGGGGTGAGTGAGGGGTTCACATGGCCACCCCATCCCCCTCCACGCTCCACCCGCTGGCTGCATCCACCAGGCGGTGTTTCTGGGTCACATTTGCTGCAATTCAGGTGCTAATGGGGGCAGGAGGCTGCAGGGGGAGGGGCCTGTGTCTGGTGGGGCAGATGTTTCTCAATGGAGAATGCACACAGCGGCCTGCAGAGGGGGTTCTGGTGTGGTCTGGGGCTTCTGGGGTTGGGATTTGCAGTGAGCCTGGGCTTTGGGGCACAGCTGCTGCTGACGGAGGGTCCTGCGGTCTGGGAAGGTGCTTAAAGACCAGCCCCCAGGCCTGAGCTCCCACACCCCGTTTGGGGACACCCACATAGGGAGTCTCCTGCAAGAAATTCCCCACATAATTCATTTATTTAAAAAATATTTCTTGCCGGGCATGGTGGCTCACACCTGTAATTCCAGCACTTTGGGAGGCCGAGGTTGGTGGATTATGAGGTCAAGAGATCAAGACCATCCTGGCCAACGTGATGAAACCCTGCCTCTACTAAAAATACAAAAATTAGCCGGGCGTGGTAGTGCGCGCCTGTCTTACTCGGTAAGCTGAGGCAGGAGAATTGCTTGAACCGGGAGGCGGAGGTTGCAGTGAGCCCAGATCGCGCCACTGCACTCCAGCCTGGTGACAGAGTGAGACTCTGTCTCAAAAAAACAAAAACACAATTTTAAATTTTAAATAGCAGCCCCCCACGTATAACCCCTGATCAAGGGTAGGCCCCAGGAGCCAGGCCGGATTTCTGGGTGTGCTGGGCCTGGGAGGGCCAGGAAGTCAAGCTGGCATTAGGGGAGTGGGCCTGAGGGGTGGCGGGGACACCTCAGCTGCTCGAAGCTCCAAGGCTGGGTCTGGGACTTGCCAGGGCCCCGAGGACCCCTCACACACTTGTGGGGCTCCCTCACTGGCCCTTGTGCAGGAGCAGCCTCCGTTCCCTGGGATGGGCCTCCTCACCCCTGCAGGGCCCCAGCCAGGACATAGCAAATACCAGCGCCTCCCTCTGGGGCTCCTCGGTCCCCAGTCACCAAGGACCTTCAGAGCCTGCTGAGCTGACACACTCACGAAAGGGCTCCGGGCTCGCTCTGTCTCCCCCACCTGCCCTGGCCTTTCTGAGCGCCCCCATTTCTGTCTTCTGCCGACCAGCTGACCCTGAGCAAATCACTTCTTGGCTTCATTTCCCTGCTTGTAAGACAGCAGTCCTTGCCTGTGGGGTTAATGATGACAGTACATAGCCCCGCTGGGATGGAGCCCTGATGGGTGCCTGCACCATGCTCAGTGTGGCATGTGGCCCAGGTGTGGAGGGAGACGGTGGAGCGTCCCATGCCTAGCGTGCCAGCCAAGGGCGGGTGGCTGGGGAGCTGTGCTGGGAGCTGTCGTTAAGCCCGTGGTGGCTTAGATCCTAGAGCCATCTTTCTGCTCCACCGCCCGGGCACTGTTCCGAGGGAGGCTTGGGTGGGTGATCGAGTGCACCTAAAGCCCAGGCTTGTCTCCTTGGTGCCAGGCCCTGCCTGCTGGAATCTGGTGATCATAGGAGGTCACTGTTGCAAGGGAGGGGACCCTGGGAGCCACCTAGTCCAGCCTCTTTGTGGTACAGTTGGAGAAACCAAGGCCCAAACAGTGGCCCCTTGATCAGCCAGAAGCAGAGCTGGGTGGGGCAGCAGGGGTTCCCCCCCGCCAGGCTCAGACTCCTTCAAGATGCCCCTGCTTTGCAGATGAGGAAACCGAGGCTTAGAGAAGAGTAGAGACTTGCTACCCGTCAAGGTGGTAACAGCCAGGCTAGAATCTCCTAAAATGGGACAGGGGTGGGGAGGTCTGGTTGGGCTACTTGGGGCCGTGCTGCCTTTCCCCCAGGATGGGGTGAGGGTACTGCCCGCCCTCCCCCAGTCATGGTGCTGGTGCCAGCTGGTGCAGGGGAGGGCTCTGCAGGCCTTAGGCACTGAAGCAGGCGGCGAGCAGCAGGGAAAGCGTCTTCTCCACCCACCCCAACTGCCCAGGTTCCCTGGCTCCTCCTTGGACAGTGGCAAGGGCTGGGGGTGACAGGCAAGCCACTGAGCCCCACCCCTCCCACTCAGTGGTGCAGCCAGGGTCATCCCCAACCTCAGAGGAGCCTGGGAACAAGGGCAGTGATAGGGCCGGCGGGGCCTGGAGGGTGAGCAGGGGCCTTTCTTCCTGCAGACAGCCCTCAGCGCCTTTTTCCAGGAGACCAACATCCCCTACAGCCACCACCACCACCAGATGGTAAGTGTGCCCTGGAGTTCCCAGTTGTGGATGAGGCGGAAGGAGGCTTAGCTAGTTCGGTGTGTGAGCAGCCCCCGGCCCAGGTTCCCGACGGTGCTGGTGCAGGTGGAGCTCAGTCTCTTTGGAGATGGATCAGCAGGAGACTGGGCTCCGTGGGTCCTGCAGTTAAGCTTGCCTGTGCCAGCTCCCCCTGAGACCTGGGGGACGCCGGCCTCTGGGGCAATGAAGCTCCTCACCCTACAGCCCCCGGATGCTGTGGCCGATGGAAGGGGGGCTGGGAAAGCCTCGTGGCCCCAGGCACCGTGGGCTGCTAAGAGTGAGGCCCGGTCAGTTCATCTCAAGCCTTCTCCTCTGGGACCCCCTGGGCAGCGGACAGGCTCGGGGAGCTGGGAAGGGACACAGAGCCTTCCGAGAATGGGCCAGTCACGCATCTCCCCTGGGGAGGCAGTGGGGGCCCCTCCAGGAAGGGGTGCTCACCCCATCTCTCCTCTCTTCCCCTCACAGATGTGCACCCCCGCCAATACCCCCGCTACACCCCCCAACTTCCCTGACGCTCTCACCATGTTCTCCCGTCTCAAGGCCTCCGAGAGCTTCCACAGCGGTGGCAGCGGCAGCCCGATGGCCGCAACAGCCACGTCACCCCCGCCACACTTCCCCCATGCCGCCACCAGCAGCTTTGCGGCCTCCAGCTGGCCCACGGCGGCCTCGCCCCCGGGGGGCCCACAGCACCACCAGCCACAGCCGCCCCTGTGGACTCCAGCACCCCCTTCTCCGGCTTCAGACTGGCCACCCCTGGCCCCGCAACAGGCCACCTCAGAACCCAGGGCCCACCCTGCCATGGAGGCCGAGAGATAAGGGAGGCCCCTCCCCCCTCCCGGAGGCCAGGACCCCGTGGGGCGGGGGAGAGGACGTCTCCGCGGGCCCCCTTCACCCCTTTTCTGTCTGCACCCCTTGTTCCCCGGAGCCCTGGAGGGGAGAGTGCGGACTCTAGCCAGGCAGGGACGTGTCTGGTGCCAGAACACGCAGCTGTCCACACGCAAGGTCATGGCCCCAGCGGCCCCGGCACACGGAGTGGTTCAGAGCGGCCTGGGTGCCTGGCGGACAGAATTTCAGAGACCACGCAGCCTTCCTTCGAAGATGTACCTGCCCCGCCCAGCCCAGGGGTGCCGTGGAGGACCACCCTGGCGGAGACATTGCTCATCCCTGGCTTGGAGCTCCTTGGGGGCCGGCAGGCCTCGACCCCCACCCTAGGGAATGCAGAGCCTCTCCGCATGTGTACGCGTGGCCGTGTCTGTGTATTTCTACGTATGTCGCTCTTCAGAAGCAACCTAGTTCCTGGGGCAGCTGGACTTTGCATGTTAGAGTGAGCCCCCAGCCCCCCTGCCTGCCGCCCCCTCCCCAGGGCCCTGCCTCCCACCCCACCCCCTCCTCAGCCAGCGTCACTGTTCCTTGCAGAGAAAAGGATTGTGGGAAACTCAGGACTCTTCCCACCTCCTCCCAGCGCCTGCCTGCTGGGGCTGCCTGCATGCCTCCCCCTGTGCCTGGGGGTACCCGCATCCACTTCCTTTGCCCCTTTTAACAAAAGAGAAGAACGAATTCCAAACCACTGCCAGGCTCTGTGGTCTTACCTTGTATAGGAGGCTTGCTGCCAGCTAGCTCTGGGGGCCGCCGCCCAGAAGACGGGGCCACCCCCAGCCTCCCCGGCTCCACACGGCTGCCTGTTGCCCTTATCAGCCACAGCGTGCTCTGGAATCTTCCTGCCCACCCAGGGCTTTTCTCGTGAAGTCAGTTCCTGGCCTGGGTCCCCATCCTGTCGGCCCACCCCTGCCCCTGCTTGACTGGACAGATCCTGGCACCTGGTTAGGAGCTCGCAGGGCTCACACCTACCTCCTGTCACCCTGGATTTCATC
This sequence comes from Piliocolobus tephrosceles, assembly GCF_002776525.5. Taxonomy (NCBI): domain Eukaryota; kingdom Metazoa; phylum Chordata; class Mammalia; order Primates; family Cercopithecidae; genus Piliocolobus; species Piliocolobus tephrosceles. Next base: position 4,647,481 of record NC_045450.1, on the reverse strand, counting down.
TCAGCACCTTTCTCGGTCCCCGGCTCCCGTGGCTAGGCACAGGCTGGACCCTCTGAGCCTGGCCTCCAGCACACACTGGGTAGGGCAGGGCCTCTGGGCAGAGGGCATACAGAGCCAGGAAAGATGGCAAGGGCAGAGGACAAGGCAGGGGACAAGGATGGGGCAGAGTGCTGCCAACAAAGGGATCCCAGATGTTGGGTCACTTAGGAGACTGGCAACTTGAGGCTGCCTGGGATGAGCTGGAGCAGCTTTGGGAGAATGCACCCTCAGCCTCACAGCGCCCCCAAGAGTGGGCCTGGACATGGGGCAGAAGGGAGACTGGGGCCTCTGCAACACCCCCACGGGACTCAGCTCACAGCTTCTCACGGGCAACACTCACTCCATCTAAGACAGCACCAGCCCCTTGCGGAGGCCCTGCCGCCTGGGTGGAAGACTGTCTTCTCTTTCTGAAAGTCCAGTGCTCCCCTGGTGTCCGACACTCCCCATTGACCCTTCCTGACTCCCAGGGATGTGACTGTGCCTCTCAGGAAGCGTGCCTCGGTGCTCTTGCCACACCAGTGCCCGGCTTCATCTCCGCCCGGTTGGAACCTGCAGAGGCTGTGTTGACAGAGCCCACCTGGAACAGCTGCGCACTGGCACTGGCGACTGGCTGCTGTGACCTCCGCTCGAGCCGCGCTTGCTTCCCAGGAACAGGTCCTCCCGGGAATCTGCCTTGGTAATGGCCTCTCGGAACCCACAGGACGGGTGGCCCTGGCCAGCCAGCCCCCTTCATCTGCCTGGGGTGCCTGGGTAGCAGGGGAGGGAGAGAATATGGCAGGAGGAGAGGGGAGGACATCTCTGGCCTCCTGAGTCTTTACTTTGCAGCTCCTCCATTCTTTGAGGTGGAAAACACTTCTCAGGAAACTGCCATAGCCGCCTTGCAGTGGTGGGAAAAATGCTTTGCAGAGAGAGGTGTTTTGCGGTGATCTGCAGTATGGGGTGAGTGCCCCTGGACTCTCCCACCTCTCGCATGCTGAGGTAGCTGCACGTGTCCGCCACGCATGAGGCAGCGCAGTCCAGGACTCTGCACAGCGTGAGGCTCAGGAATGCTGTGTTTTTGTTTCTGATGTTTGAGACGGAGTCTTGCTCAGTCGCCCAGGCTGGAGTGCAGTGGTGCCATCTCAGCTCACTGAAACCTCTGCCCCCTAGGTTCAAGTGATTCTCCTGCCTCAGCCTACCAGGTAGGTGGGACTACAGGCACCCTCCGCCACGCCTGGCTAGTTTTTGTATCTTTAGTAGACACGAGGTTTCACTATGTTGGCCAGGCTGGTCTTGAACTCCTGACCTCAGGTGATCCACCTGCCTTGGCCTCCCAAAGTGCTGAGATTACAGGCGTGAGCCACCGTGCCCAGCGGGAAGTTGCGTTTATTAAACACCATGAGCCCTGGGGCAGCCTGTAGTGAACCACACCCTCACTATTCAAGGCACGGTCCAACCCCAGCATCACCCAGGAGCTTGTTACAGTGAGGCTGCAGCCCAGACTCCCTGAATCGGAATCTGATCTAACAGGAGCCCCTGGTTCCAGATAGACATCCAAGTTTAATAAGCATCCCTACACAACATCGTCACTAATACTAGGGAGACTGTCCCACCACCCTCATTTCTGTTTCTGGGGGCCACTGTGGGCTGGGCCTGGGGGTCTCAAGTGGTCACATTAAGGGCGGGAGACACTTGAGGTTCCTGCAGGGCCGGTTTTTTGAGCGTGGTCACTGTTGATGTTGAGGGCTGTGTCACTGTCCCTGCAGTGGTGCTAAGCAGTATCCCTGAGCCCTCCCCACTGAATCCAAGGGCAGCCCCTTTATTAGGACAATCGGAAGTGTTTGCAGCCAGTGCTCATGTCTCCTACAGGCCACCAGGGCCCCAGTGGAGTGCTTCTGTGCTAGTTCTGTGGTTCTCATACCTGGCTGCACAGCAGGTAAAATAAAACCAGCAAACCACAGGTTCCCGGGCCTCATGCCATCAGACTCTCTGGGGCGAGGCCCTGACATACAATCGTGGAAGTTCCCTGGGTAGATGATGGTGATTGATATGTGAATGTACCAAAAACCACTCAATGGCATGCTTTAGAAAGGTGAATGTTCTGGTGTGTCAATTATACCTCAAGGCTGTTACTGAAAATAAAACAGGCTGGGCACGGTGGCTCACGCCTGTGATCCCAGCACTTTGGGAGGCTGCAGCGGGCAGCTCGCGAGGTCAGGAGATAGAGACCATCCTGGCCAACACGGTGAAACCACTGTCTCTACTAAAATACAAACAAATAGCCAGGCATGGTGGCACGCGCCTGTAGTCCCAGCTACCCGGGAGGCTGAGGCAGGAGAATCGCTTGAACCCGGGAGGTGGAGGTTGCAGTGAGCCGAGATCACGCCACTGCACTCCAGCCTGGTGACAGAGCAAGACTCGATCTTAAAAAAAAAAAAAAAAAAAAAGTGAAAACACCTCCCAGGTTTCTGATGTGGCCCTCTCGTCATGCCTCCCACATAGTGAGTGGGAGCCTGCGGACTCCATCCCCGGACTTCCAGAGCACGGGGTACCCTGGGCGCTTGTTGAACACCCATGTTCCCAGCCTCTCCCTTGAGGCAGTTGTTCTGGAGGAGGGTCACGGAATCTGCTTTGTTTTTTAGAGATAGGGTCTTGCTCTGTTCCCCTTCCTCTGATTGCAGTGACGCAGTCATAGCTCACTACCCCCTAGAAATCCTGGGCTCAGGTGATCCTCTCACCTCAGCCTTCCAAGTAGCTGGGACTACAGGCGTGCACCACCACACCTGGCTAATTTAAATTTTTTTTTTTTTTTTTTTTTTAGAGATGAGGTCTTGCTGTGTTGCCCAGGCTACTCTTGAACTCCTGGCCTCAAGTGATCCTCTTGGCTTGGCCTCCGAAAGTGCTGGGATTACAGGCGTGAGCCACTTCGCCCAGTCTCGTAATCTGATTTTTAATAAGTGCCCCAGGCCAGGTGGGAACCACTCCCAGCGGGGAGCAGTCTGGGAGCCTTGGGGAGGGCGGGGCTGGTCCTGGGGCTGGCGGGGCTGGCAGTGCGGGCAGTGCTGGCAGACAGTGCAGATGCAGAGACCCTACCAGGTGTTCTTGGAGGCCCTGGTCGCAGGGGCATCTTACCAAGGGAAGGAGGCTGCGCACGTGGGCTAGGACTAACTCTGGGGGAGCCGGGGTGGACCTACGAAATCACCACATACCCCAGATCTTGAATGTGACACAAAGAACCTGGAGCCTCCCATGACTTCCCTAAGCCTGGAAAATTGAAAGCAAAACCAACGGGAGGCCGGACACAGTGGCTCACGCCTGTAATCCCAGCCCTTTGGGAGGCCCAGGCGGGTGCACTACTTGCGGTCAGGAGATCAAGAGCAGCCCTACCAACATAGTGAAACCCCATCTCTACTAAATACAACAACTTAGTTGGGTTTGGTGATACATGCCTGTAATCCCAGATACTTGGGAGGTTGAGGCAGGAGAATCGCTTGAACCCAGGAGGTGGAGGTTGCAGTGAGCCGAGATGACACCATTGCACTCCAGCCTGTGCAACGAGCAAAACTGTCTCAAGAAAAAATAAATAAATAAATAAAATCAGGAGGGTTTATGGGAAAAGCCTCACTTCTGACTTACCTTGGGAACTGGAAGATTTGGTGCAAATTCCCTTAAGGCCATAACTGACTGAAACTGACCATGGCACTTGGGGACACTGCCTGGCCTGGCCTGCCCTTGCCAGCCTGCTCCACGCCACCACAGCCATGCTCGAGTCCAACTCCTGTGTGCGAATCGGCTGGAATCCCTGAAGGGGGTCTGTCTTTTCACCATGGGGAGCTCCCGAAGTAAATGCCCTGCCCAGTGGGGTGGGATGAACGGCGGTGGGCAGGGCTCCCACTGGAAAGGGCTATGAAAAGAGACAGCTTGTTCTGCGAGAGATGCTCTCGGTCGAGGGGGACTCACCAGGGGCTGCTGAGTGTCCCCAGGGTCTTTGCAGCGGTCCAGCCAGGGTTCTCTGAGAACACCCTGCGGCCAGCCACAGGCAACCAGGCTGTCTCCGAGACTGGCTGCGGGGGTGGGTGGGGCTGCTGTGGCCCTGGAGGTCTCTGAGGGGCTTTCACAGCAGTTCCTGGCACAGGACAGATGAGTCCTTTGACTCAGGTCTTCCTCCCCAAATAGGGGAGACTTAGGTTGTCCAGAATGGAGATCTTTTGACACAAGCGTACTTCTAATTCCTGCGTTTGGAAAGTTCTCTGGGTTTTTGAGCACTGCTCATATTTGGGCAACGGATGTATTTCAACAGAGCCTTAAAAGAACACAGCTGTTTGGAGGTGAGAGGCTGCTGAGTCTTTCTGGGGAGGGCAGGAGTTGGAGGCCCCTTCCAGGATCACCAAGGACTTGTCAGTGGCACAGCACCAGGCACCGGGGACCCTGCTGGCGAAATTCTGCTCTGCTTCCTGGGGCCGTCTCTCATCTCCTGGGGAATTGCAAAGCCACGATCCTGATGGATTCCTTTTGCCCTCATCCCAGTGGAGCCATGAGCAAGGCGAAGGAGGCAGAGGAGACAAACCCTTCTGTGCCGGTTGCGTGTGTGAAAGGTCTCTGCCTAGAGCTCGCGCATCCATGGAGAGTCAGAAGTCAAGCCAGCCAGGACAGTGGGTGTGGGGGGCTAGAGGGCACATGTGTTCATTCCCTCATGCCTAAGAAGTCGCTGCTCGCCAGGCCCTCCCGTCTGGTGCCTGAACTTCCACCCTGGGCGGTCCACCTTCAGGTACTCGCCGGGGGGGGGGGGGGGGGGGGGGGGGGGGGTACCTTCTCCAACACGCGTGTGCTGGCCTCCGTTGTTTATCCCTTAGTGTCAACGAGTTTACCATCCCTACAAGGGAGAACACGTTCAGTGACCTTTCACTTGCAGCGCTAGGGGGGCGGGCGGGCGGGGCTGGGCTGGGCCTGGCAGTGTGAAGTGGTCACCACACAGCATCTCCTCTATTCCAGCAGCACCTCAAGGTGGGACCCTCCTTCCCCTTCCTGCCCACCCCAGTCACAGAGCCCCGTGTCCCTCCCTCCCCGGTCTCCCCTCCCCATTGCCCAATTTCACCTTTTTTTTTTTTTTTTTTTTTCTTTTTTGAGACTGAGTCTCGCTCTTGTCGCCCAGGCTGGAGTGCAATGGCGCAATCTCAGCTCACTGCAACCTCCACTTCCTGGGTTCAAGAGATTCTCCTGCCTCAACCTCCCTAGTAGCTTGGATTACAGGTGTGTGCCCCCACGTCCAGCTAATTTTTTGTATTTTTAGTAGAGATGGGGTTTCAGCATATTGGCCCAGACTACTCTCGAACTCCTGACCTCAGGTGATCTGCCCACCTCGGCCTCCCAAAGTGCTGGGATTACAGGCAGGAGCCACCACACCCAGCCATGTTGTTTTTTTTCCTGAGACAGGGTCTCACTCTGTCACCCAGGCTGGAGTGCAGTGGTGCAATCATAGCTCACTGAACCTTGACCTCCTGGGCTCAAGTGATCCTCCCGCCTCAGCTTCCCCAGTAGCTGGGACCACACACATGCTCTACCACGCAGGGCTATTTATTTTTTTTGTAGAGACTGGGTCTCACTGTTGCCCTAGCGGTCTGGAACTCCTGGATTCAAGCAGTCCTCCAGTCTCTGCCTCCAGAAGTGCTGGGATTACAGGTGTGAGCCACTATGCCCAACCAAGCCACAACTGCGGCCCAGGGAGCATCGCAACTCCCCCGCTCCCGGCTTCCAAGGCTGCAGGCCCTACCCCTCTGTACTAGTGTGCGTTGGGGAGATTCTGCCTGGGGCTCCCACCTGGGACCAGGCCAAGGCCAGCCTGCCCCACACACTCTCTCGGGCACTGCCTTCTTCTGGGACTGCTCCCCATGGGCCTGCTGTGGGGCCGGGGTCCCCACCTTCCCAAGCCCCCAGGCAGCCTGTGAGGATGCAGAGGAGATGCCCCTAGGCCTCGATCCTCACCTGCTGGGCTGCAGAAACCCACTCCAGCCCTGGCTTGTACACCTAAGAAAGGGGCTGGGGCCGTGCTCTGGAGTGGTCCAGTGGGGACAGGCAGTGAGGGGCACTGCGCAGAGTGGGGCCCACCTTTGCAGGACCGGGGGATGCCCTGGGTGCCATGGGTCAAGATGGCCTGGCCTGGTGTCCCCCAGCCCTCCCCTCCCAGCCCAGCAGAGCGGGTGCCACGCATCCCTGCAGTGGGCGGGGTGGAAGTCATAGGACCCAGCCGGTTCAGCCTCCTGGTGGGGGCCAGCAAGTTGGGCCTCTTGCTCTGTGACCCTGGGTGCCTTCTCTCCTGCCCACGGGCTGAGCCTCGGGTGGTGGCCAAAGGAGGGACCAGCAAGTTCCACCTCCCTAAACAGAAGGTACCCCGCCAGTCCCCTCATCCGCGATCAGAAAAGTAGAAGATTTTGTTCTGGGCAGAAGTGGCCTAAAATACTCATCTGTGGTATAGGAGTCGGGTGGCGGCCAGGGCTGCACCAGACAGCATCCCCAGGGCAGCTTGGATAGGTGTCACCCGGGTCAGGAGGGGCTTGGCCTCATTTGGACACAGTCTTTGGAGAAAGAAAAGAGCAGCCAGGGTGTGCAGGTCGCAATGAGCTGGGCCAGGGACCATGAGGACAAAAGGAACAGAGTAGGTGTGCAGTGTTCCCAGAAGCTGATGGCCACCGGCGCTGGGGAGAGCCTGGAGCCCCAAGTCCCCTCCTAGGCAGCCAAGGGGAGTGAATGGGGAGCCCCCTCCACCTCCCACCTGGCAGCTCCCCACCAGTCCCTCAACTCCCCAGTGCCACCCCAGGATGAGTGGACACCGGAGACCATGGCGGGGGGTCAGGCTTCACCCCTGCACAGGGACATTATTTTAGTCTCTGAAATAGGACTGAACTGTCAATAGTACAGGAGAGAGCAAAACGGGACAGCGTTAGGGGCGAGAAAGGGAGGAGGGAGCAGGATTGAAAGGGAGGAAGTTGAATGGAGAGACAGGCAAACTGTCAGAAGGGGAAGAAATAAGGCCAGAAGCATCGTGGGGAGGGGAGCCTGGGGGGAGCCCTCTGCTCTGTGTGCCAAGGCCAATCCCTGAATTGCCGCAGCGAGACGGTGTGACCTCGCAGTTGGCTCTTTTTCCACCAAACGCATTGGTGGTGAGCATGGGAACCAGAAAGACTTGAAACAGGCAAGTGGCACCTAGCCCTGGATGGGACGGCCATCCCAGAATATCCCACAGGCGCCGCACCAGCCTCCTCATGGATCAGCCAAGAGGCAAATATAAACAATCAGATTTTGTTTTAAAAAAATTAATAACCAGTTACTGGTAGAAATAACATGAAATAAAAAGGATGCACACAGCCCAGTCTGGTTCCCGTGGGGAAATTGGTCTTGAAATAATGGCCCCCAAATGAAATGCACAGTGGCAAGAGCTGTAATTGGAAGTGATTCTAATGAAATCATTTCAGCAAATAAAAAGGAAAAGCGTTTTGTTTTGTTTTGTTTTGTTTTTTGAGACAGAGTTGCACTCTTTGTTGCCCAGGCTGGAGTGTAGTGGCGCTATCTTGGCTCACCGCAACCTCCACCTCCCGGATTGAAGCAATTCTCCTGTCTCAGCCCCCCAAGTGGCTGAAATTACAGGTGCCCACCACCACACCCAGCTAAGTTTTGTATTTTTAGTAGAGATGCGGTTTCACCATATTGGTCAGGCTGGTCTCGAACTCCTAACCTCAGGTGATCCGCCCACCTCGGTCTCCCAAAGTGTTGGGATTACAGGTGTGAGCCACTGTGCCCGGCTGGAAAAGTGTTTTTAAAACCACTTGGTGTTGCATTGAAAATGGATCAAGGAATTAAATTGGCTTGTTGGAAAGTTCACTCTAGAAAGCTGTGTTTATATGACAATGTAGAATGAGAACGTGCACTACGCTGTTTGTATTTATATGCACAAGATAAAACAGCCACTGGGTCAACATGGGGGTCCCCTACACAGATCCCTCCCCTCTATCCAGGGCCCCAGCACCCTTTCTGGGTCAGGCTCAGGGCCCTGGGTCTCAGCTGGGGATGTGGAGGGGACCTGGTGCAGGGGGGAGGGCACGTGGGTCTCAGCCTCGGACGTGGAGGGGACTTGGTGGGGGTGGGGGTGCGCATGGGTCTCAGCCTCAGATGTGGAGGGGACTTGGTGGTGGAGGGCGCAGCGGGGTGGGGCTCACAGGTTGGCGGGCTCCTCTGGGGGCTTCCTGCTGACTCGGGACTCAATGTGTGGAGCTCTTGAGAGTCTGGTGGGCCCTGGGGCCTGCTGGGGGTCCCTCAGGGGTGGAATCAGCGGTGGCAGCAGCGGCAGAGGTGGCAGGGAAGGTGGCCGAGCTGGCATCATCGGGTGAGGGCCTGAGGCAGCTGAGTGGGCACTGTTGCTGGGGCACAGGGCTGGGAGGAGCAGAAGAAACCCCAGATGTGTGCCAAGAACCTTCCTGGGAGACACTAGCCTGATAGGGACATCCCCACTAGGGAGAAGAGAAGCCCAGGACTAGAAGCGCTATATGGGGCATGGCTGGCTGGGTGCCATACCTCGCCTGGGCCCTGGGCACCCTAAATGTCCTGGGTGGGTGACCCAATATAAATGAGACCAGAAATATTTGCTTAAGTGGAGCAGAGCCCCCGGGAGAGAACATGGAGCTTGGAGTCCACGGATCTGGGCTCAGCTTCCAGCTCACTAGCTCTGTGACCTTGGGCCACAGCTCAGGTGACCGAGCCTCTGCTCCCTCCTCTGGGAAATGGGCAAACAGTGCCTACCTCACAGTAGTTGGGATGAGGTTCAGATGAGGTAAGGGAGAAACTGCCTTGTAAACTGTAAAGTACCCTCAGATGTCTGCTACATGGTGATTTGAACCAGAGGAGCTCAGTTCCTTCCAACCTCAGCTCCCTTGTCCCCACCCCTGCAGCTGGGTGGAAGCTAGGGACAGATGCCTGGCCTGGGCCCCAGGGATGGCACCAGGTCCAGGAAGCATCTCTGAAGCGCCATGGGCAAGCAAAGCAGGCAGGAGGTGGAGGAGGTGGACAGGAGAGCCCAGGCGGGGTGTGGGGGATGGGATGAGATGAGGAGGGACTGGAGACTCTTCCAGAATCACAGCTGGGCTGGGGCTGGGAGCCAGGTACTCACGGGGGCAGATGGCGCCCAACAGGGCACTGGAGTGCACACGGTCATACAGGCTTTGTGATGGGGGACACGGGGCCTTCACAGCTTAGTAGAAAAGAAGAGACAGGTTTGGGTGGCATCCACCCCTGGGCCTGTGTCAGGCCAATCCCGGCACCGGCCAGGCTTCTCCCTCTGGTGGGACCAGCCCCATTTCCCAAACCTCCTGGTCCACTTTATGAGACAATGTTCCTCCCTCCTTGCCTTCTTTTCTTTTATTTTTTTTGAGGCAGTGTCTTGCCCTGTCGCCCAGGCTGGAGCTTACGCAGCCTTGAACTCCTGGGCTCAAGCAATCCTCCTACCTCAGCCTCTCGAGGAGCTGGGACTACAGGTGTGCACCACCGCTCCTGGTTAATTTTTTAATGTTTCTTAGGGAGGAGGTCTCACTATGTTGCCCAGGCTAGTCTGAACTCCTGGGCTCAAGCTATCCTCCCACCCTGACCTCCCAAAGTGGTGAAATTACAGGCGTGAACCATTGCGCCCAGCCTTCCTTGCCTTCTCGAGTCGAGAGTGTCTCAAGGCTAAGATAGAAAAGAAGCCTCTTTGAACGAAACTCAAGGCCAGGGAGGAGTGCAGCCTGACTCCAGTACAGTAAGACACAGGTGAAATGTGGGCAGGGCTATTTACGGTTTAACTGTCCCGCTGGGGGCCAGAGCACGCAAATGCCCCCACCCGCATCTCCCTGTTCTTCATCTTTTTTTTTTTTTTCATTATTCAAAGTAAAATCTACATGAAGTAAAATTAACCAGTTTAAATGCACAATTCAGAGGCATTTAGGACACACACAGCATTGCACACCACCACCGTGACCTTGTTCTGAAACATTTCCATCACCCCGTTAAGCAGTCACTCTCCCTTTAAACCCCAGCCCCTGGAAATCACCAATTTTCCTTCTGTCTATAGATTGTTCTATTCTGGACATTTGTTTTCTTTTTTCTTTCTTTTTTGTTTGAGACCAAGTCTCATTCTTTTGCCCAGGCTGCAGTGCAGTGGCACAATCATGGCTCACTGCAGCCGGAACCTCCTGGGCTCAAGTGATCCTCCAGCCTCAGTCCCCCAAGTAGCTGGGACTACAGGGTGCCTCACCACGCCCCGCTCATTTTTGTATTTTTTGTAAAGGCGGGGTTTCACCATGTTGCCCAGGTTGGTCTCGAACTTCTGGGCTCAAGTGATCCTCTGGCTTCAGCTTCCCAAAGTGCTGGGATTACAGGTGTGAGCCACTGTACCTGGCTTTGAGTGTTTTGAGTTAGAAAGTTCTTTTGGGGAAATAAATGAGTGACAACAACAAACTGATCAAGATCTGGCCACAGACAGGTTTCCAACTGATTTCTAATACAGAAAGTCCCTGATTTACGATGGTTTCACTTACCACTTTTCAGCTTTAAGATGGTATAAATCCGTCACAATTTCAATATAATATATAGTAGTCAATAAGTTACATGAGGCCAGGCGCAGTGGTTCACACCTGTAATCCCAGCACTTTGGGAGGCCGAGACAGGTGGGTCACTTGAGGCCAGATGTTTGAGACGACCAGCCTGGCCAACATGGCAAAAACCCATCTCTACTAAAAATACAAAAAGTATCCAAGTGTGGTGGTGCACACCTGTAGTTCCAGCCATTTGGGAGGCTGAAGTGGGAGGATTTCTTCCGCCCCGGAGGTTGAGATGGCAGTGAACTGAAATCGCCCCACTGCACTCCAGCCTTGGCAACAAGAGTGAAACTCCGTCTCAAAAAACACAAAGATAAAGCAGTTGACGCCATCATGATTCAAGTCCTGGCTTGCGGTGTGGGTCTTGGGAATGAATAAGCCAAGGGGGAAAGCCCCTCCCTCTAGGGTGACAGTCCTTGGGGAGGTCAGTGGATGAGTGGGGACAGGACTGGGTGCATCAGATGTGGACTCCGTCTGCCCTGGGCCTCCAGCAAGCAGCCCTCAGCTGGTCATTTGTGAGAATCCTTGGCAGGTTGTTGGAGGGTGAAGGAGGTGGGGCATGGCCTGGCATGAATCACAGTTCATTAAATATTAAATATTAGCCACTGTTGTGATCCTGCCTGGTGATCCCTGACGCCCAGCCTGAGCCCTCCCAGCAGATACCAGGCAGGGGGCAGGGGCTGGAACGGCCAGTCCTCTCCAAGACGAGCCACATCCCACCAGGGAGAATGCAGGGTTTGAGATGGTGTCCGGCCCGCTTGGAAACAGGGTGTGTTGAATGGTGCTCCCCAAAAAGAGACGTCTCCTAGAAGCTGTGAATGTGACCTTATTTGGAGAAAGGATCTTTGCAGGTATAATTAGGTTAAGGATCTTGAGATGAGATCATCCTGGGTTAGGTCGGGCACAAATCCAAAGACAAATGTCCTTATGGGGGACAGAGGAGAGGACACACAGAAGAGAAGCCCACATGGGGACAGAGTGCCAGCGGCCCCAGAAGCTGAAGAGGCAGGGAGGGAGTGCAGCCCTGCTGACCCCTTGATTTAGGATTTCCAGCCTCCAGGACAGCGGGAGGATCAACTCTGGCTGTATTTTGTTGTTGTTGTTTGGCTTTGTTCTATTCTTTTTTTTTTTTTTTTTTGACAGGGTCTGGCTGCGTTGCCCAGGCTGGAGTACAGTGGTGAGATCATGGCTC
>NC_045450.1:4629918-4635252 GCF_002776525.5 Piliocolobus tephrosceles | reverse complement strand
ACCTCCGCCTCCCAGGTTCATGCCATTCTCCTGCCTCAGCCTCCCCAGTAGCTGGGACTACAGGTGCCTGCCACACACCCGGCTAATTTTTTTTTGTATTTTTAGTAGAGACGGGGTTTCACCGTGTTAGCCAGGATGGTCTTGATCTCCTGACCTCACGATCCGCCTGCCTCGGCCTCCAAAGTGCTGGGATTACAGGCGTGAGCCACCGCGCCCGGTCAACGGGATGGCGTGCTGCATGGGTCGGGAATGAAGGAAACTTCAGCTGTTTTAAGCCACCCTGCTTGTGGTAATTTGTCTTGGCAGCCCCAGAAAACGAATGCAGGGTGCCTCCTCCTTTGCCCAGCACGCTGATGAAACAGTCCCCCTTTCCTTTCTTCCATGTCTGGTGTTTAGTCTTCGAGTCAATGAAGGCACAGCGGTGGCGAGAAAGAATTTCTGCTGGAGGGCCAGGCACAGAGGCTCATGCCTGTAATCCTTGCACTTTGGCAGGCTGAGGCAGGTGGATCACTTGAGGCCAAACATGGTGAAACCGTCTCTACTAAAAATGCAAAAATTTAGTTGGGCGTGGTGGCGCGCACCTGTAGTCCCAGTTACTCAGAAGGCTGAGGCAGGAGAATTGCTTGAACCCAGGAGGTGGAGGTTGCAGTCAACCGAGATTGCACCACTGCACTCCAGCCCAGGCGACAGAGCGAGACTCTGCCTCAAAACGAACAAACAAACAAACAAAAAAAAACCCAGAATTTGTGCGGGTGGAGTTCAGGCCCCGGCCATCTTGTGGCTCCAGGACCACTCCTTATGGGGCGGTGTGTGGCTCCCACCCAGGGGCAAAATTTAGAACTCCTCATCCCCAAGGGGGAAGAGCCTTCGAGGGTTGTGCAGAGAAGGCTCCTCTTTTTGTCCTTCGAACCCAGTGATGGACTCCAGAGTCTTGGGGTCCCAGCAGGAGCTGGCCAGAGCCGGGCCTCAGCACTGCAGCAACCACATCGACTGATTCCAGATGTGCACACGTCTGGGTCTCCCACTGACCCGACCCCTTGCCTGTGATATTAACACACAGCCTCTGGGGTCCGGCCCAAGTCTCCTCCTTGTCACCCCACTGCCCCACCCCAGTCTCCGCCCTCCAGGGAGACTTGGCGTCCTGAGCTCCTGCCTGTGCCTGGCTTCCACCCACCACCGGGCCTTTGCACACACCGTTCCTGCCACACGACCACTCTCCTCTAACCCGACCCTTTCATCCAGCTAAGTCTTAGTCCCTCTTTAAGGGCTTCAGGGCAGCTGTCCAGTCCCCGCTCCGTGGACTAGCATCCCTTGGCACCCACCTAGCACCCTTCCTAGCCCATGGTTCTTCGTCACAGGCCATGGTCCTGTGGCCACAGCCCTCCCTCTGGTCAGCTGTTGATCTCAGCAGCGGCAGATCCCCGCTCTTGCAGTCTCCCTCCCCCATTGCAAAGACCGAGTCTCCTGGGGGCCTGCTGTGACCTAATTTTTGTGACTGATTGTGTGAGGACTCCCCGGTCAGGTATAGTGCTGGCTCTGGGCCCCACCTGCACCCTCTCACCCTGCCCAGCAGAACCAGGGCCCCAGGCAAGGGTGCCATAAGGAGCACGATGCCCCTCACCTGCCAGCTCCTTTGCGATGGCCGAGGGCTGAGCCCCCCTCTGGCTGTTCATGCGGCCTTTGTACAGGATCCCATCCACGCCCAGGATGTCCACCTCAGCCTGTTGGATGGCCCAGGTCCCGGGTTAGGGAGCCCCCGACCCAGCCTCCCTCGAACTTTGGTGCACACAGAAGCCCAGAAGACAGAGTGCAGCCTCTGCTGGGGTCGCCCGCCGCTCGGGGCCTGGTCCCACACTTGGGGCTGGGGTGCACTGACGTCTACCCTCCGGGAAGGAGGCGCCGGCCAGACTCACGCTGTCATAGTCGATCATGTGGGGATCCCCATAGGGATAGAGCGTCGACAGGTTGCAGGACTTGCACTTGAGGCTGGCGGCGTTTTGGGGGCCGTCACCCCAGTCCTGCTGATAATCCTCCTGGATACTGAGGTCCTGGCGCTGCAGCCGCTGCTGTTCCCTGTGGCAGGGCAGTGGGTCAGCGGCGACCTGGAGACCCTGCGCCCCAGAGCCCAGGATGGGCCCAAGGGCCTGGCCAGCATCGAGGGAAGACCAGCATTTCTTTCAGTTTGTGTTTAGCTGGCACAGCCAGGCAGGCACGGGGCCTGGATGGATACAGATGCACACATTGGGGCAGAGGAATCAAACTGAGACCTGCATTTCCCCACACCCAGCCATTTCCCTTTGGACCCCTGGCCCGAAGAGCGTGTCCTTCTAATCTCTTGATCTCAAGGAGCCAGGGAGGGAGGGTGACAGAGTCAGCGCAGGCCCCCATGTCCCTCCCCTTCCCATGGCTGTGGTGACTATTCACCAGTTCTTCCCCCACCTGGCCAGATGTCCCCACAGCAGGGCTGGAGGCTGGGGAGATCCATAGAGCCGTGGGATGTCAGGAGGTTGAGGGGTGGGGCTGGGACCTAGGGAGCCAGCTGGGTGCAGTGGAAACCTGAGGGTTTGGACATCAGCCCTGCCAGTTGCTAGCAGTGACCCTGGGCAGGTCACTGCAGTTCTCTGAGCCTCGGTTTCTTCAACTGTGACATGGGATGGCACCAGGATACATCTTAGAGGGCAGCTGTGAGGACTCAACAAGGCGCTCTTTGTATAGTGCCTGCCGGGCACAGCAGCTGCCCCCTGAGGGTGCCCCATCATCACCGATTTCCTCCGCCAAGAGACAGGGACATGGGCATAGGAACCCTAGCTCACAGGAGGTTGTGAGATTTAAATAAGAAACCCTCTAACAGTTCTTGGCCCACAATAGATGCGCAGTAAATATGTCAGTTCCTCCGTCCACCATCATCTCGTGGGCCTGTCTGCCGCCCCGGCCACCTCTCAGGGTGCCTGTCTTGCGAAGGGCTGGCCATGTCCAGGACAATCTTAGGTCCCTGGGCCTGGAGGATGTGTCTCTGCAGGAACAGTGTTCCCAGGCCCCAGAGCGGCCTCCATGCGGGGCGCCCACCCTGCTCACCTCATCTGTTGCCGCTGCAAGTACTCGTAGCTGTTGGCGCTGGCTGGCCGCAGCCGGGACAGCAGGTGGGCTTTGCGGATGGTGATCAGATGTCTGTTGGAGGACAAGGGTGCAGCAGGGGCTGTGGGAGGCGTGCCAGGCCAGCAGAGGGCTCAGCTCCCACCCTTCCAGGAAGCCTTCCCAGTAGGAGGAAGGAGGTGCAGGCTCAGGTCGCCACCCTCAAATGCCAGAAGCGTCCACAGCATAGAAGTAGAAGAGGCCCCCCCGAGAGGCATCTCAGGAGCTCTGATCATCACAGTAAGACACAAAAAACAATTGTTCTATTTCCAAAAGTAAAAACCAGGCTAGGCGCGGTGGCATACACCTATAATGCCAGCACTTTGGGAGGCTGAGGTGGGCAGATCACTCAAGGTCAGGAGTTTGAGAGCAGCCTTGGCAACATGGCCTTTTTTTTTTTTTTTTTTTGATATGAGGTCTCACTGTCACCCAGGCTGGATAGCAGTGGCACAATCCTAGCTCACTACAGCCTCAAACTCCCGGGTTCAAGCCATCCTCCCGTCTCAGCCTCCTCAGTAGCTGGGACTATAGGCAGGCACCATCACACAAGGCCACATATTTGTATATTTTTGATGGCTGTAGAACAGTGTATGTGGACATGTGTATCCTGAAGGCTGGGGAACCCTGTATATGAATGTGGATACACATGGCACATACAGAAGAGTGTAAATGGATGTGTACAGACTTCGTGCAGAACAGTGGATGTGGATGTGTAGACACCTGGTGCATACAGAATGGTGCATGTGAACGTGTATGGACTCGATGGCTGCAGAACGCTGTATATGGACACACAGCGCGCATGGAACAGTGCACATGGAGGAGCACGGAGAAAACATCCACGGGCCCCACAAGCCCTTAGGGCCAGGGCACCCTGGGCGGCGGTACTCACGGGCCAGTCATCATCTCCACGGGCCGGTCACAAGAGATGCACTTCACGTGCTCGAACAGCTTCCTGAAAGGCACACGGTCCTCAGCCGCTGCCCCTGCTGGGCCCAGGCCATGTGCAGGAGGCTGCAGCCAGCCCGGCCCCCAGGGCTGAACCCCTCCCACGAGTGCCCGGCCCAGCTCAGCCCCACAGGTCCTGCAGTCTCCGACCACCCTTGTGGTTTCTCTGCCGCCCCAAACACAACGGATGGTCTTTAAAGCTGTGTGAGGGGTGCTCTGAGGACAGAAGCCCCGTAAATATTGGGTCCCTCTGCCTGGGGCGCTGTCTGGGTGGGCGTCAGGGGTCCTGGGTCTGCCCAGGTCCCCTTCCCTCTCTGAGCCTTGGTTTCCCCATTGGCGGGAATAGGGCTGGATCACCTCTGCCAGCTCAGGCCAAAGCTTCCCTCCTCCTCGGTGCTGTCAGCTACAGCCAAGCCCCTGTTCCCCCATCCACAGGTCTGGAATCTCTCCTCCCAGAGCTTCCAGGGTGTGTCCCCCACAGCCTGGGCAGCAGGATTCCTACCAGGAGGGGCTCGGGCGGGCACTTACCTTCTAAAGCCAGCAGCACTGTCAGGATCCAATCTTAAGCCCTCAATCAGCAGCTTCCGGACTATTTTCCAGACCTCTTCCATTTCTTTCTTCAATGGATCCAGATCACTGTGGACTAGCTGCCAACAGCCAAGGGGAAGAAAAGAAAGACTAGTCAATGAGTTCACACCCTGCCTCCTTCCAGAAGAGGGGTTGCAGCAACCTGGGAAGTTACAGGGTGTAACAAAATTCAGCTAAAATAGTGAGAGAGTCCAGGAAAGGGAAAATGACACAGCTTCAATGAGGCTCAACCCCTACTAGATGCTATTGCTAGAGGGGAGCTGCAAGGTGAGCTTCCTAGCAGCCAAAGCAAAAAACACCATCAGCTACTGTCTCCAAAAGACCAAATCAAACCAAGCTCAACTGCAGGCTGGGAGGGCTGAGAAATCTTTCTCGCAATGGTTCCACTGTACCTGACATTCACACACTCAACACATGTTTATTGAGGGTCTGTATGTAAAGTGGGCAGGTTAATGGCATTTAGTATATTTACAGAGTTGTGCGACCATCATAATCATATTTATTTATTTTTAATTTTATTTATTTATTTTTGAGATGGAATCCCTCTCTATTGCCCAGGCTGGAGTGCAGTGGTGCGATCTCTGCTCACTGCAACCTCTGCCTCCGGGTTCAAGCAATTCTTCTGCCTTAGCCTCCCAAGTAGCTGGGACTACAGGCACGCACCACCAT
>NC_045450.1:4621238-4629818 GCF_002776525.5 Piliocolobus tephrosceles | reverse complement strand
TTTTTTTTTTTTTTTTTTTTGAGAGAGAGTTTCGCTCTTGTTGCCCAGGCTGGAGTGCAATGGTGCGATCTCAGCTTACTGCAACCTCCGTCTCCCGGGTTCAAGCAATTCTCCTGTCTCAGCCTCTCAAGTAGCTGGGATTACAGGCACGTGCTCCCACACCCAGCTAATTTTTTTGTTTGTTTGTTTTACTTTTAGTAGAAACGGGGTTTCACCATGTTAGCCAGGCTGGTCTCGAACTCCTGACCTCAGGTGATCCGCCCACTTCAGCCTCCCAAAGTGCTGGGATTACAGACGTGAGACACCACACCCAGTCTAATTTTTTTATTTTTAGTAGAGATGGGGTTTCACCATATTGGCGAGGCTGGTCTCGAACTCCTGACTTCATGATCTGCCCACCTCAGCCTCCCAAAGTGCTGAGATTATAGGTGTGAGCCACTGCACCCGGCCTTATTTATTTACTTTTACTTTATTTATTTATTTTTGAGATGGAGTTTCACTCCTGTTGCCCAGGCTGGAGTGCAATGGTGCGATCTCAGCTCACTGCAACCTCCACCTCCTGGGTTCAAGCGATTATCCTGCCTCAGTCTCCCGAGTAGCTGGAATTACAGGCACCCACTACCATATCCAGCTAATTTGCATTTTTAGTAGAGACGGTGTTTCACTATGTTGGTCAGGCTGGCCTCGAACTCCTGATCTCAAGTGATCCACCCACCTATGCCTCTCAAAGTGTTGGGATTACAGGCGTAAGCCACTGTGCCTGGCCAAAAATAGTTTTTTAAAGCAGAGATACAGTCTTGCTATGTTGCCAGCACTGGTCTGGAACCCCTGGGCTCAAGTGATCCTCCCATCTCAACCTCCCAAAGTGTTGGGATTACAGGTGTGAGCCACTGTGCCACCTGATGGAGTATTTTTTTTTTTGAGACGGAGTCTCACTCTGTTGCCTATGCTGGAGTGCAGTGGCGCGATCTCGGCTCACTACAAGCTCTGCCTCCAGGGTTCACTCCATTCTCCTGCCCCAGCCTCCTGAGTAGCTGGGACTACAGGTACCCGCCACCACACCTGGCTAATTTTTGTTCTATTTTGTTAGCCAGGATGGTCTCAATCTTCTGACCTCGTGATCTGCCCGTCTCAGCCTCCCAAAGTGCTGGGATTATAGGCGTTGAGCCACTGTGCCTAGTGGCTGGAGTATTTTTTTTTTTTTTTAGTTACAGAAATGGTGACATTTCCCTAATAAATATTTGAGTGTGATAACATTTTATTCTCTAACCACAATACTATTATGTTTAATACGATTAGCAACAATTCCTGACTTGGATGTCATCTCCAGCCCATTTGTAGACTTGGTTCAATTAAACCAGGAAACAAGTACAATCTCTTCATGTGTTGCTTTTGGTTGTTATGAGCCCCCACCTTTTTTTCTGAGATAGGGTCTCACTCTGAGTGCCTGCCAGGGTGCTCCTGTTGCCCAGGCTGGAGTGCAGTGGCACGATTTTGGTTCACTGCCGTCTCAACCTCCCAGGCTCAGGTATTCTCTCACCTCAGCCTCCTGAGTAGTTGGAACTGCAGGTGTGTGCCACCACACCTGGCTTTTTGTTTTTGGTGGGGAGGACAGAGTTTCACTATGTTGCCCAGGCTGGTCTTGAACTCCTGGGCTCAAGCGATCTGCCTGCTTTGGCCTCCCAAAGTACTGGGATTATAGGTGTGAGCCACCATACCTGGCTGCAATGTCTTTTATGATGGAAGGCAGTCACCCTCCATCATCTCTCTAATATCCTGTTGGTTACACAAGCTGGGAGGGGGCTACACAACCGTGTGAATACCAAGAGGTATGGCTGGCGACCATCCTGGAGGCTAACTATGCCTCTCTCCTGGGTAAGCGCAGGGATGTGGGGTGGAGGAGGGGAGTCTCTGAGGTCCGTGACAGTCATTCATTTATTCATTCATCATTTACTGACTGCCAGTGATGTGCCAGACCCCAGGGAAATGTCTAGAGGAGTCATAGCCCCTTCCGCAATTAGTATAGTGTCGTAGACCGGAACAGTTGGTCCAACGAGAGTGCTACATGGTTCTTGCAACTGAGGTGGCTGGACTGACCCAAAGAGGTTAAATTAGGTTTAGAATCAGGTAGCTCTGGGTTTGAGTCCCAGCTCCACCATGAGCAGCAGCGTTTTCTGAGGGAAGTATAATAACCTCTCTGAGGCTCAGTGTTATCCTCTGTGAAATGGGGATCAATTCATGTATTGATTATGTATGGGGAAGGTGCCCAGAGTAAGGCCCTGTATGTGTGTGTGTGTGTGTGTATAAATATAAATATAAATATATATATATATATATACACTGCAGCTTCTTCCTTCCTCTCTTGGATCATTTGCTTTGGGGGATGTCAGCTGCCATGTCATGAGGCCACTCAAGTGGCCCTAAGGCGGAGTCCATGGGATGAGGAACTGAAGAGTGTTACCAACAGCCACGTGAGGGAATTTCCTTTGAATTGGCTCATCCAGCCTCATTCGAGCCTTCAGATGAGACCAACCCTGGATGACATCTTGACTGCAATTTCATGGGAGACCCTGAGCCACCAAGCTAACCTGCTGGGTCACTCCCAAATTCTTGCTCCTCCTAAACTGAGAACGTTTGTTGTTTGCAGTTGCTAAGTTCTGGGTTAATTTGTTAGGAAGAAAGTGAAAATCAACACAGGGGCACTCACCTTCGTGTTCACATCCTTGCTGAGCTCCTCTACAGCCTTTTTCCAGTTGTCCTCGTGGATCGTGACCTTGAAGAGCATGCCCTGAATCATCTCGTTCATCCCCAAGGCCACGGTCTCCAGGTCAGCTCGGCTTGCCTTGCCTGCCAGGGCGCTCCTGTCGGCTTTCTAGGGAGACAGGGAGCTCAGGGAGGTGAGGCTGCTGGGATGGAGGAAGGCAAAGCTGGGAGATATCACACCCCTTGGGTCTGGTGCTTCTAGTTTGGGACTCTGGACTTTTAGCCTTGGCTTAAATGCAACCCTGGGGTCTATGTGGATTCAAACATGATCTTGGGATCAAAGCCAAGGTTTTCCTATAACAGGGAAGTTGATGTATGATATTATTATTATTATTATTATTATTATTATTGTTTTTGAGACAGGATCTTGCGCGAGGTTGCCCAGGCTGGAGTGCAGTGGCACAAGCATAGCTCATTGCAGCCTCCACCTCCTGGGCTCGAGGGATCCTTCCACCTCAGCCTCCCGAGTGGCTGGGACTATAGGTATGTTCCACCATGCCCGGCTAATTTTTAAATTTTTTTTGTAGAGTTGTGATCTTGCTATGTTTCCTAGGCTGTTCTCAAACTCCTGGCCTCAAGTGATCCTATCATCTCAGCCTCCCAAAGTGCTGGGATTACAGGAATGAGCCACCTTGTGCACAGCTGATGTATGATTTTCAAGTTCACATAGAAGTGTTAATAATCCTCAATTGCTGAAAATGGAGTTGATGTGACACTTATTTTCTTTTCTTTTCTTTCTTTCTTTCTTTCTTTTTTTTTTTTTTTTTGAGACAGAGTTTCGCTCTGTCGCCCAGGCTGGAGTGCAGTGGCCGGATCTCAGCTCACTGCAAGCTCCGCCTCCCGGGTTCACGCCATTCTCCTGCCTCAGCCTCCCGTAGCTGGGACTACAGGTGCCCGCCACCTCGCCCGGCTAGTTTTTTGTATTTTTTTTAGTAGAGACGGGGTTTCACCGTGTTAGCTAGGATGGTCTTGATCTCCTGACCTCGTGATCCGCCCATCTCGGCCTCCCAAAGTGCTGGGATTACAGGCTTCAGCCACCGCGCCCGGCCTCTTTTTTTTTTTTAAGACTGAGTTGTTGCTCTTGTCACCCAGGCTGGAGTGCAATGGCACAGTCTTGGTTCACTGCAACCTCTGCCTCCCAGGTTCAAGCGATTCTGCTGCCTCAGCCTCCCAAGTAGCTGGGATTACAGTTACCTGCCACCATGCCTGGCTAATTTTTTGTATTTTTAGTAGAGACGGAGTTTCATCATGTTGGCCAGGCTGGTCTTGAACTCCTGATCTCAGGTGATCCACCCGCCTTGGCCTCCCAAATTGCTGGGATTACAGGCGTGAGCCACCACTCCCAGCTGACTCCTGTTTTCAATATGAACAAAGAGGGAGGGAAATTCTGGAAGGCTGTCTGGCAGGCTTCGCCTGGATGGCTCCGTTTCCCTGGGTAGGGGAGTAGGCAAGGCAGAGGAACCTCTGCTCACTCACTTCTCTCAGCTCCTCCTCCATCGTGCTCTTATTCACCTTGTTCATTTCCAGTCTTTTGATTTGAGCCTGGAGAGTCTAAGAACAGAAGCACAGGCATGTCTGCCACCCCGGAGAGCCTTGAGGATCAAATACCAACCTCCCACCTCTACTGTTGCCATGTGCTGGGGAGGGACAGCGGGCCGTACGGACAGCAGGCAGGTGGGCGTGGGCGTTAGAAGACGCAGGCTCAAGGGCTCCAGGTGCCCAGATGAGAAGGGAAGGAACATGCGACTTGGGACAAGCTGTCCCCTCAGAGCTGGTGTCATAGGAACTTTCCTCCACGGGGAGTTAGACCCAAACCAATGTGGACGATTTCACTCCCTGGATGTTTAAGGCATGTTCATCACTTCTGATCTGTCCTGGGGTCCCAGCAGGAATTCCAGTCTACCCTCAACTTATCAGAGCCACATACAGTGTGCCCAAGTGTTAGGGGAAAACCTCACGTCCCATCCTCACAATTCCACAAAGAACCACCTGCCCCCATGAATTCCACCCTCTCTCCAATCACTAGATCCTCCTTGTAATAGGAGCAGCAGCTGCTCCCCAGAGGGTTGGGCCACGGTTCCTGCAAAGCTGCAAACAGGCTTCTACTTCTCTCTTCCTGTCGGGTCTCCCTCTCACGCTTACGAACGGAACTCTGGACTTTCAGCTGGAACCCAGCTGCTCAGAATCAAGACTCCATTTCACAGCCTCCCTTATGGCTTAGTGTGGCCACTGGGGTGTCAACAGAAGTGAATGGGTATCTTTAACTTGTTTTTGTTTTTTTACAGAATCTGCTCTGTCGCCCAGGCTGGAGTGCAGTGGCACCATCTCGGCTCACTGCAACCTCCGCCTCCAGGGTTCAAGAGATCCTCCCACCTGGCCCAGCGCGGTGGCTCACGCCTGTAATCCCAGCACTTTGGGAGGCCGAGGTGGGTGGATCACGAGGTCAGGAGATCAAGACTACCCTGGCTAACACGGTAAAACCCTGTCTCTACTAAAAAAGACAATATAAAAAATTAGCCGGGCATGATGGCAGGCGCCTGTAGTCCCAGCTACTTGGGAGGCTGAGGCAGGAGAACGGCATGAACCTGGGAGGCGGAGCTTGCAGTGAGCCGAGATCGCACCACTGCACTCCAGCCTGGGTGACAGAGTGAGACTCTCAAAAAAAAAAAAAAAAAAAAAAAAGAACAAAAAAAGAGATTATCCCACCTCAGCCTCCTGAGTAGTTGGGGTCACTGGCACCCAACACCATGCCTGGCTAATTTTTGTATTTTTAGTAGAGACGGGGTTTCACCACGTTGGCCAGGCTGGTCTCGAACTCCTAACCTCAAATGATTTGCCTGCCTCAGCCTCCCAAACTGCTGGGATTACAGGTGTGAGCCACCGTGCCCGGCTCCAATATGTAGTTTTCTATCCTTCCCCCTCTCTCTATTGTCCTGAGTCTCCTGTGTCCATTATCCCGCTCTGTCTGTCTTTGCATACCCATGGCTTAGCTCACTTACAAGTGAGAACGTGCAGTCTTTGCTTTCCACTCCTGAGTTGCTTCACTTAGAATAATGGCCCCAGCCTCCATCCAAGTTGCTCCAAAGCCAAGGGACACCTTGAGCCACCAAGGCGAGGGGGCGAGGAGAGGCGAGGAGGCTCCTCTAGAGCCTTCAGGTGGAACACAGTCTAGGACACCTTGATTTCAGAATTCCCGCCTCGAGAACCCTGAGAGTGATTGGCCGCAGCAACCGCAGGGAACTGATCCAACCAGCAGGTGGCAGAATCAGGATTCAAACCCAGGAAACATCTATTCCCAAGCCTGGGCTCTGAACCACATGCACACCAGGCCACCTCCCAGCCCAGCAGGTTTGGGCTAGTTTCTCTGCTGGAGTCTCTTGTTTCCTCCTCTTTATTCTTATTTTTATTTTTATTTTTTGAGGCAGGCTCTTGCTCCGTCACTCAGGCTGGAGTAAAGTGGCATGATCACAGCTCACCGCAGTCTCAACCTCCCAGGCTCAAGCAAGCCTCCTGCCTCAGCTTCCGGAGGAGCTGGGACTGCAGGTGACACCACCCACCTGGCTTTTTTAATTTTTTTGCAGAGACAGGGGTCTGTCTCACCATGTTGCCTCAGGCTGGTCTGGAACTCCTAGGCTCAAAGGATCCTCCCACCTCAGCCTCCCAAAGTGCTGGGATTACAGGAGACATCAAACCTGGCCTTATTTATGCTTTTTATTTTTATTTTTTGAGACAGGGTCTCCATCTGTCACCTAGGCTGGAATGCAGTGGTGTGAGCTCGGCTCACTGAAACTTCCACCTCCCAAGCTCCTTCCACCTCAGCCTCCCCGGTAGCTGGGAATACAGGTGTAGGCCACCATGCCAGGCTATATTCATGTTTTATAATCTTGTTATTTTGGCTGGGCGCGGTGGCTAATGCCTGTAATCCCAGCACTTTGGGAGGCTGAGGTGGGCGGATCACTTGAGGTCAGGAGTTTGAGACCAGCCTGGCCATCATGGTGAAACCCCACTTCTACTAAAAATATGCAAACTTGGCAGGGCGTGGTGGCTCACGCCTGTATTCCCAGCACTTTGGGAGGCCGAGGCAGGCAAATCACCTGAGGTCAGGAGTTCGAGACCAGCCTGGCCAACATGATGAAACCCCATCTCTACTCAAAATAAAAAATTAGACAAGTGTGGTGGCACACGCCTGTCATCCCAGCTACTTGGGAGGCTGAGGCAGGAGAATCACTTTAACCCGGGAGGCGGAGGTTGCAGTGAGCTGAGATTGCATCATTGCACTCCAGCCTGGGCAACAGAGTGAAACTCCATCTCAAACAAAAACAAAAACAAACAAACAAAAAACCCACAAAAATTAACTTGGCATGGTGGTGCACACATGTAGTCCCAGCTGCTCAGGAGGCTGAGGCAGAAGAATCACTTGAACCCAGGAAATGGAGGTTACAGTGAGCTGAGACTGTGCCACTGAACTCCAGCCTGGGCACAAGGGAAGACTCCATTTTAAAAAAAAAAAAAAAAAAATTAGCCAGCCATGGTGGCACGCGCCTGTAGTCCCAGATACTCAGGAGGCTGAGGTGGGAGGATCACTTGAGCCTAGGAGCTCAAGGCTGCAGTGAGCTGTGATTAGGCCACTGCACTCCAGTCTGGGTGATAGAGCAAGACCCCAGGTGACACTGGGAAACCTAAGTCTTACATGTAAGTCACATGGTAGAGAGCAAGACAGAGACAGTCATGAGATCTCGCTCCCATCCTGCGTTTGTCATCTAGAGGATTGCTATGGGACCCAAGAGTTACTGTTATTCCTCGAAATGTTTTTCCTAACACGAGGTGTGGAGTAGTCCATCCTTCCTGTAGTGGTCATATGCTAAGTTCTTGTAATCTTAGATCTGGTCTTCTTGGCCGTTTTTCTTTTTCTTTTCTTTTTTTTTTTTTTTGCGATGGAGTCTCACTCTCTCACCCAGGCTGGAGTGCAGTGGTGCGATCTTGGCTCACTGCACCCTCTGCCTCCTGGGCTCAAGCAATTCTCCTGCCTCAGCCTCCCAAGTAACTAGGATTACAGGCATGTGCCACCATGCCCGGCTAATTTTTTTTGTATTTTTAGTAGAGACAGGGTTTCGCCATGTTGACCAGGCTTGTCTCAAACTCCTGACCTCAAATGATCTGCCCATGTCGGCCTCCCAAAGTGCTAGAATTACAAGTGTGAGCCACCGTGCCCAGCCTTCTTGGCCTATTGATCTGCCTATTCCTACACTAGTTCTACATTATTTTTTTTCTTCTTCTTTAACTATTGGTAATACAAACCATCTGTGTGATTCAAAATCATAAGATTTTATTTTCGTTTAGTTTAGTTTTTGAGACAGAGTCTCACTCTGTCACCCAGCCTGGAGTGCAGTGGTATGATCTCAGCTTGCTGCAACCTCCACCTCCTGGGTTCAAGTGATTTTCCTGCCTCAGCCTCCCTAGTAGCTGGGACTATAGGCGTGTGCTGCCACATCTGGCTAATCTTTTTATTTTTTTTAGCGATGGGGACTTGCCATGTTGTCTAGGCTGGTCCTGAAGTCCTGGCCTCAAGGGATCCTCCTGCCTTGGCCTCCCAAAGTGCTGAGATTTTTCCCAAGATGGAGTTTCGTTCTTGTTGCCCAGGCTGGAGTGCAATGGCGCAATCTCGGCTCACTGAAACCTCCGCCTCCCGGGTTCCAGCACTTCTCCTGTCTCAGCCTCCCAAGTAGCTGGGATTACAGGTGCCTGCAACCACGCCCAACTAATTTTTTTGTATTTTTAGTAGAGATGGGTTTTCTTTTTTTTTTTTTTTTTTTTTTT